>NC_091122.1:79206954-79806954 GCF_040183065.1 Periplaneta americana | reverse complement strand
CATGAATTTAACTGTGAAACAAAATTGGTGTCACAGACATATGATGGAGCAACAGTAATTCAGGCAAACACAGTGGTGTTCAGAGGAGGGTAAGAGAAGGATGCCACAAGCTATATTTGTGCATTGCTATGCACACGGACTGAATTTAGTATTGTCACAAGCAGAGAGTTTTATTAAGCAGTGTAAAATATTTTTTGTCACCCTTTCTGGTTTTGGAATTTTCTTTTCTAAATCAACAAAGTGAATGGCAGCACTAGACAATAAGATAAAGAAAAGATTTTCAACATTAGCTCCAACAAGATGGACTTATAGTAACAGGTTATTACAAACTGTGTACGAACACAAACAATAAATAGAAGACTTGCTAACTTCAATTATTGAAAATTCAGGCAGTTGGGATCCAGAAATAGTCTGTAGTGCTCGAGGTCTTCTTTTAACAGTACATGACTTTGATTTCAATTTCCTTAACATGTTCTATTTCATATTTCCTCAGGCTGATATATTGTTTCGAGTTCTCCAGAAAAAGGCTTTTGATATCGAGTTCTGTAGTGTACAAGTTGAGAAATTTTCTACCCATCTTATAATACTTAGAGAAGGTTTTGAATCTATTTGGGATAAAGTCTCTAACAACAGTGATAAACTTGCTCCTAGTAAAAGACAAAGAATTGGTGCTGTTTCAGGAGAAAGCAGATCTAGGGCCTATAAAAGAATATTTTTGGAAGTTATTCACGTAAAGAAAACAAACATTGATTATAGATTTGCTGACTTGAGTCAACTCAAATTCCTCAGTAGTTTAGATTCAAGATACTTTAAAGGGTTTGGAAAACAATTTCTGCTTAAAGCACAACTATGACAAATTCTTTGATTTTTCAAGTTTGAGAGGTGAATTGAATGTATTATACAAATATAGTGAAATGTATAAGGGCATTGTTGTGAAATTACATCAGTACTTGACAGAAGAAGGATTAGTGTCAGTTTTTCCAGAACTGCATAAATTGTGCTGTTAATAATTACCATCATCACATCTAGTTCATCTGTGGAGAAGTCTTCTCAGCAATGAAGAGAATTAAATCCTATCTTCGGAACATTCAATGTCAGGAGAGACTATCTTCACTAGCTCTTCTGAGCATCGAAAAGTCCTTGCTTGCTACATTACACCAGAGACTATTTTTCTACGATGATGTAATTGACATATTTTACAGAAAGGAGGATTGAACTGGTGTACAAAAAATTAGGGACGATAATGTTTAATAATGTTTAATTTATTTTTATTTATGTACATATTTTATTCATTATTTATGTGCACGAATTTAGGTCTAATTATTTATTTGTTTCCCAGCTCAAAGACACCTGACACCTCATTCACTATGCTCTCTTAAGAATTTTTACAGTGAAACACATGTATAACCTGGAGCTTCCCCTATTAGAAATGTCATGTCTCGCCACTGCTTCTACTCATATTCTTTTCCGTGTAGCCTACTTAATTTCTTGAGGAAAAACGGTTCTTACAATTAAGTTTATCATTTGTCACCTCTGTAAATAGTTTTTGTAAGTGGAGAAGACCACTGTACATGAGGGTAATGTGGAAATTCTTGTAAAATGCGATTTGAAACTTTATTATTGCTTCTTTGATCCTTTGACAACAATTAACCCCAAAAGCACTTCGTCACATTGCATGAAGTAAGAGCCATAAGCATCAGAGGATTAAAAAAAGTGTCAGATTCCGTAATCAAAATTTTACTTTTTCGTAAACGAAAAGATGTCGAAACATTAAATCTGAAAGAGAATGGCATGTGTGCACGTAAACACAGACACAAACACGCACACACCTACAAAGATATGCAGATACACACATTTCTTAAGCATTGATGAAACTGAGGGGTTGGCCATGTCGTATATATGTGTTCAGAAAGGAATGAATATTATGTTACATAATTATGTCAGTGTTTTGAAATTTTACTTTTGTTGTCCTGATAATCCACTACAGGGTGAATAGTTGTGTAACTGATATATTTTTTATTTTCCTTAATGAAAAATCTGTAATATGAAACAAGGCTTATGATTGAGAATGAGAATAATATTGCTGTAATGCCGACATTTAGTATTATCCACTCCTTCCACTCTTCTGACCTAATTTTGATCTTTCATATTATTCCACCAGGAGCAATGACTGTCTACTTTACAGGCATTTTCGTCTTATAAATATAAATTTTCACCTTACGAAGTGAGGAGAAAACAGAAAGATCTCAGAGATATTAACTGATGAAAATATACTGAGTGATTCTGTGACTTTGTTGAAAACTTTTAGGGATGATAGAGGGGATCATTATGAACAACTTTTATAGAGGAATCCGTGTCTAGAAAAGTTTCTTTTGATAATTACAGAACGCAGTGGCGATTTCTCTTAAGGAGCACAGAAGCAGTGCACCACCTCTTCAAGTAACGCATGTTTTTAAATTTATATCAATGAGCTGCAGTAGACTATGTGAGCGACATAATTCTTTATTATAATACTATGTAAAAATAACACTGCATGAGTACTGTTCTTGTTAACGCCTGGGACTTATGTTTACCACTCGACACTTGCGGCACACTGCTCCATTCGAGCATGCGCAGTAGTACTGTTTCACTGGCAGGCTTTGGAGCATGGGAGGGAGCCAGTACAGTGTGCGTAGGAGGGGTTAGGAGCACTTTCAGATGTGTTCTCAAGCTCGTTCCATCATAAATGTTACAATGAATAGTGTGCAAAATCTTTTAAATGTGTAATTTTCTATAAGACCTTTACACGAAAAGATCAAAATAAAGAAGATGGGTAGACGTACACATGAATTAAAATTATAAGTGACGAAGAACAGTAATAGAGAAGTGACAAGAAAATTCAACACTCGGACTTACGAAAAATGCAATATGCGGCTGCAATATAAAAGACGCTGTACTTTGTTTTCCTTGCCTATTGTTCGACGGGGAACATTTATTGACAAAAATAAGTACGTTTCATGAATTTTATTTATTTTTCTGTTTGAATTTAGGACGGTGCGTAGTAACTATATAATTTTGATTATCGTTCTGCAGATATGATTGATTTGAAGCACATGAATGAAAGAATTAAAAAAACACGATTCTTCAGCTGCACATATCAACAATAATGTTAAATTAGCAGTGTTGGGTCAAACAAACATACAGACACAATTGGATTCAATTAGATTGTTGAACTCCATAATGATAAAGTTACCAAGAACAGATATGTGCGTGCGGTTTTGTGGACCTTTGAGTTGGCTTTAAGAGGTCACAAAGACGGAAGCTTATCTTTAAGCGCTAGTATTTTTCTTGGCCTCATCAATTTTAGTTCTGAATTAGACGCACTCTTAAGGAACATTTGGAAAGAGGAACAGTGTTTAAGAGCACATCAAACACTATACAGAACGAAATCCTTCAAGCCATTTTGATGTATGCCATGACGAGATTTCAAAGAAATAAAGAAAGCTGCTGACTTTTTAGCAGTTAAGGCTGATGAGACAACACTCGTATCGAATGCTTGTGAACGTGTGAACTGTGTTATAAAACGCAATATAGCGAAAACAATATTATTTACGGTGTGCTGCAATAGAAATTGAACACTTTATTTTGCTAATACTGGACCTACATAGGAAACTGATTAACTGCAGTTACTTGATTAACAAAATTATGTAAATCTATACCTACGTAGCATATGTTAATAGTTATGTTGTAGTATAGTTAGTACCTATAATAATAATAATAATAATAATAATAATAATAATAATAATAATAATAATAATAATAATAATAATAATATAATCATAATGATAATAAATATTTGTGCACCACCAGGATTATTTATCACCACACGCCACTGACAGAACGTGATGTGTGTTGCCAGAATCCTTTCTCTAACCACTGTTTCTTTAGTGTGAAGGATAATGGTAAAGCATTGTTTTGTTTTTATTGTTGCTGTGATGATGATGATTGTAAAGTACAAAGTTCATGCGAATACAAAATCATGTTTACAACATACATACAGTGGCGTGCATTCTGGGTAGGCTAGATCTGCTGCGCCCACCCAGACAGAAAGGAAGAAATTTATTAAATTTGTATTTAAAAGTAATACTGTTAACTTAAGAAAGTCTGCAGTCCTTAACTAATTTCAGCAAACTTTGGCTTGGCATCCTATTTTCATTTCCTTTTGGCTGGTACTGTACGTCGCATTTGAATTATTGTCCGCTGTGTGCTCACTCTCGCGTCATCTTTCGTCACGGGAGAGTTGGGCTGCCAGCTTGCGGTGCCTACTCGGCCCTGCAGCGAGCGTAGTGTTTCCCTTCATAGTCATGTACATTAAAACAGCTGGCGCATGCGCCCTGATTTACGTGTCTTGCCCATTGCCGTAATACGCTAGGCTGGTAGGTGCTATTGAAAGCACTTTTGGTGATGAAATTACTGTATTATAGTGTTTATTTGGTGGTAAAGTGAGTGTGTTATAGACTTTACTTAAACAAAGTGAGGTATAACTAGTGCGATATTGTTGTAATATGGCAGAAGATCACTGTATAATTGAACAGATTTTTAAAAAGCCTTTCGGTTGTAGATCATTTAGCGAAAAAGTTGAAATTGTAACTGTGGGGGGGGGGGGAAGACCAGTGCCGGCGCTTCCGAACTTAAAGTTTTTACATAAAGAAAAGAGTAGAGAATATTTACGTTATTTCAGTGTGAATCAATATGTGAAAACTAATTGGCTAACCGGATGCTGTCATCTTAATAAATTATTTTGCTGGCCATGCTTATTATATTATGATAGCCAGCAGTTGAACTCAGTGCCAGTGTTGCTCCAATCTCAGTTTAAACACATCTTCGTTTGATGAATGAAGCTAAGTTTACAGTAAGCATTACTGTACTTACTAATGTTTGTAGTTTATAGTGGAAAGATTAAATTGAGGAAACTTGCTATTATACATTTCATTTACAGAAAAGCAAACGAAAATGGAAGACAAGTTGCAAGGCTTTATCAGTTAGGATTTCCTTTACAGTGCCAATCAGTTCATATTACGTTCATGAGATTTTACCAACGCCTACAAGAAACAAGGGAAACAAGGGAATCTATGAGCAAATTTCAATAAAATGCAAGAAGAACTCCTGTGACACCATAGGGAACATCCTGGAAACCTTAGAATGGGTTTGACAGTCGACGACGTTGTAATGCCTATAGAACGTTGTAATGCCTATAGAACTATTGAGATTGGTGGAAGACAGTTTGAACAATTTCTGTAATGATTAGGCCACTCATATTTGAATTGTGATATTATTCGAGTGAATATTGTATGAGTAGGCCTATAGAATGCATTAATTAAAAGTTTATAATGAAATAAACACCTCTGATTGAGGCTGTGGCTGATATGTGTATCTATTATAAGGCAGTACATCTTACTTGCCAATATGTGTCAGAGGAAGAACAATTGAAGAGTGTGATCCCATTTGGCCATTTTTATGATTTATACACACACACATAGGCTACATATTTTTTTTTCAGACCTTTATCATTATATTTCAAGCTTCTTTTCTTCCGAAACAACGCCAGTCCTTGTCTAAAAGTCTGTGTTATTGTGCATATTACTTGAAAACTCCCTCAGTCCATACACCGCTGGATAAAAAAAAACTAGCCTAGCCATTTAAAAAAAATGGACTGAACACGTTTTGGGATCACATTCTGCAATTGTTTGTATACATCTGAAATTTCATTAGCATAATATGTTACAGTCAACAATGTATGCAATGGAGGTGAACAGGAACAGACCACTTTACCCCATTATCTACTGGCTTGTCTCATGAGTGATGCTTTGTTGGTGTCACATATGAGGTTCTAACCTGTCTTCGGACAATTGACTAAACAACAACAATGAAATAAATAATTTTTTGGATTATTACTTTGCAATGTTTCTTGGACAGTTAGCATACACATCACGTTATGTAATTACCAAATGAAAATTTTCCGAACATGCGTTGGTATATGCAAGTTATTCATAATGATCTCCTTTATCAAATCTAAAAGTTTGTAACAAGGTCACAGAATCATCCTCTATACATTTTTCGACAATTAAAGTGAAATAAACTAAGATATAGGCTGGATATTGATAAATAGGCTTATGCAAAAAGTACTGCTTTTGAATGATGGCCAGTTAGCTCAGTAGGTAAGGCTACGGACAGGAAAGTCCTGGATTCAATCCCAGATTGTGGCAGGATATTTTTTGTTGCTAAAGTTACAGAACATTCTTTGGGTCTGTTCAGCCACCTGTGAAATTGAGTACCAGGAGTAAAAAGATAATTGGTGCCTTTTTCTAATGCTACGATCATGAAAGCAGAGAACTCTACTTGCTGCCTCTCACGTGTTTTATGGCGTTCACTTTTATACATGGGATAAAGTCTTCTTGAAAACTGAAACTGATAATATTGGGTAACTCCCACGACACTGATTCTCTGTATTGGTAAGCCCGAGCACAACTTTATTGTAAGTTACATTAAAATAAATGTCTTCTTGAAATAGAAACTATTAATATTGGGTAACTCCATGTCATAGAGTCTCTGTATTAGACTAATTTTACCTGAGCACAACCATAATTATAGTATAGGAGAAGAGGGCACATTTGAACAGTTTTTCTATTTACATATTTTATTCATATCCATTGTCAATTTTTTAAACTTTAAATGGCACATAATTATAAGACATTGCTTAACAAACACCTCAGAAATTTATATTTGCAGAAATTACATATATCTGGAACGTAAATTAAGTCAGAACCAACTCTTGTAACACATTCAAAACTGCCCCATATGTGGGGTAGTACCTTTGAACAGGTATGAGACACTTTTGAACAATGTCCAAATAATCTGTTAAAGAACTAAGTAACATTCAAAAATGCCATGTAAAGTGCACTATTATGGTTACATGATTTCTTCTTTAAAACTACTGAAGCTCTCATCAAAGTGTTTCATTGCCATAGTGCGAGCAGTTCCTCCTGAATCCTCCAGTGGTGTGAATTTTATGACAATATCACTTTTCTCTGTTTTACTGCAGTCTTCAGCTTTAGGATATCTAAAGTTCCACCTTTGTCGAAACCTCCACATAAACCTATCATTGCCCATCTATCTCTTCCACTTGTCCAACATAGACAATTTTGATTTCATTTGTTGCATATTACGTCAGCAAAAAATTTCGTCAATGTCATTTCTTTCTACAGCTACTATATCTTGTAGTGTTCCATATAAACTGACATTGTAGATGTAGCTATTGACAGATTGATGTTCTCAGGTTGTATCATTCTGAGTTGTCATGTAGCTTCAAGAAATCCTAAAGTCAGTCAATTCCAGCAATTCTGTTATTATCCTATGCTGTGGTATACTTGCAAGCTAAATGACGAGCTTAATCATATGCTAATTGACAATATATTTATGTAAGTCATGTCATAATTAATCTTAATACTACATTTAATAATACAATTAACTAATCGGACTTCTGCTCCTTGCTGAACACCTATTGGCTCATGTAATGCAAACCTATTTTCCACCTATGTCATTGCCTTCTCATTGCCGCTTCCTAAATAACTTCATTGGCTAAGTCATGCTTGTTGTTTTTTTATGTATGTCCGAACAATTTTATGCCCTAAAAAATATATTATCATTAAAAAATTTGTTATATTGAACTTTTAAAACGTTTTTCACAGTATTGTTAAATTAATGTTGTGGAGCTGTTTTGAACATTCTTCAAATGTTCCTCACATGATCCTTTCAAGTACGATCATTCATTAAAAGGAACAAGAAGTAAATAGGCTATTAGAGATCTACAATAATTTTCGAAAAGTGAATTCACTAGGCTCTAATATTACATAATGAAACTCAACTCTGAAATGTTCATGCTGTCAGAATATCCTCATGAAGTTTGGGGGGGGGGGGAACTTTCTAAGCACTTCAACACAAGTGCATCCATCGAGTTCTCATCAATAAATTAAATGGAAGGAAAATGACAGCCAGTAGACTACATCAGAAGGGCTGCCTTCTGCTGTCAGTACTAGCAACTTAATAAAAATCGTGTGTTGAGGTGAGAAATTCAATCTGTTCTAATGTGTCCTCTTCTCCCCTACACATTAGAGGACTATGTAGCATTATAGCAGCAGTCATTTGTTTAATTAAAATAGAAGAGCTAAATGTAGAGTCAGATAAACACTGAAATGGAACATATGGCTGTTTCATAGGAGAAAATCTATTTAACAACATCATCATTATAAGTACCCGGTAACACAATAAATTACTATAGAATAGTTCATTTTTGTAACTGTATGATATGATAATTTGGGATATGTCTGAGATATGCATATTCACTAGAACAACAATCAATGAAGTTCGGAATTGTTAACATAAATATTCAGTTGATGTCATGATTGTTATATTTGACGAAATGCTTTTTGACTGCTTTCCAATGGCAAGTTCTTAACCGTCACATTGTTTTCCTTCTTTCCCCTTTCCCAGCAAAAACTCTTCTTCCATGATTCACATTCGAAAGTACGAATATGTACCGTACCAAAATATTTTATTGTAATTTCAGGCAAAATATCGTACTAATTCTGAAATTACTTTCAGTACCGGTTATGCTATATTCTACTGCTTTGTTTTCATGGAATTTCATCTAAGGAAAAAAAAAAAATAATAAAACCACCATTATGCCAATTCCTTGTCAGTAAACAGTAGATTGTTATTTGTTAAAGTTTCGTACATCAGAAGAGTAATTTTCAAATTTTGGTATTTTGTAGAGTGATTTCATCCGAAATGTTATATAACCTGAGTTCTGATATGCTAATTAATTTGTAGGTACTAAGTTGTAACACAAAATATGCAAAACCGATACATTTCGAGTTCGGCATTCTATACAATTAACAGCAAGCAAAAGACATTATACCGTACTCCTCAAGCTGAATGTACTATAAGTTCACAAAGCTAATGGTTATATTCTTTATCACTCTTTCTATTAGCTGTGGAAGCAAAATGAAATGACTGCAGAAAGATTCATGATCGCTGTATGATGGAATTGTTGGTACAAAAACTTGTGTTCTATTTAGATAAAATATGATTTCGATTTATTGGCTATATGAAAACAATGAATTGGTACTGAATTGTAGAAAATTCACATGTCGTGCATGAAGTAACATTAATATGATATGTGTATCATCATTGCGCACAAAATATTTGGTCAAGTGTTTCATGAACAGACAATGGATATTGAAAAAAAAATATATTATTGGATATTGATTTCATTGTTTAATGAACTGTTGTTCAAAGAAGAAAAATTCTGCGGGCAGTGATGGCTGATGGAAAGGGGCTTTGGGGTGCTATCCTTTCTGTGTAAATATTTGTGTGTTTATTTATTTATTTTTGGTTTGTATTTGTTTGTTAATTGAGTTTCATTTGATTATTTGAATAATTGTGATAATACACTTCACATTTTAGTCCCTCCATGACCAAACTTCACGAAGTGCCTTTGCTTATAATAATTTTTTGCAGGATAAGGCAAGTGTATACCTACCCTTTAAAATAATTAAATGAATTATTAGAAGGTTGTTTGGTGATTGTATGATCAATTGAGGATAATGACCACCGTAATTCCGAGATTTAAATCTCTGAAATTTTCTTATGGAGGAAATTAAAGAATAGGATATATAATTATCTACAATTTTGATGAATAAAAAACAGTAGGCCTATTCGAGTTGAAGTAATTAATATTACAAGAAAATATTGAGTTAGCTAATTTGGAGTATTTTTAGAGACTTCGAGACATGTGCTCGAACATGGGATCCACTTGTATAACTCAAAGAGGTCATGGTAGAATCAAAAAGGAGTCTTGATGTAATCTGAACATTTTATATTACTAAGTTTTAACAGTAGGCCTAACTGTATTTTAAAATTGAAAACTAGTATGTAACTTAAACAGTACAAAAGGCGGTATTTTAAATAAATTACATAACATTATCAAATGGAGAATTTCCCATTCAGCATACTTGTCAATGTGTGAAATTATCGCACATGTTGCAGAATTTTTAATTTATTGTAAGTACGGTAATTTATAGTTCCATTAATAATGCATTTGTTTATAATAGATTTATAGATATGGTATGTTTCGAAATATATAGCATTATTACACTTTCTTTCTCTTTCTCTTTCTCTTTCAGTGTCTTAATACCGGTGCCTATTTATGAAATATTAAAAGTGAATGTAAATTTAGAAAGCAGCCTTTTTTTTTTTTTTTTTTTTTTGAGGAAATATAACAATTATGAATATCACTGTATAATTTATTTTTATTTTGACATAATTTTTGTGCCCTCAACATGAGCATGAAAAACATCTATCTGAGTCAGCTAGCGATCATAGAGTTACAATTGAAAATCACGTGATCCATAACATTAGGAATTTTATTTTTGTAACAGACCCAGTAAACAGTACATGGCATGTTATTAAAACGTACAATGATTTTTAGGTAACATGTTGAATATCCAACATGCCGTGACCCTGTTTCCCTATTGAAAGGCCACCAAAATGACGTTGGTAATAAATCAAAATATGCGTTTCTTTCTTCCTAAATACATGACAGATACCAGCACGGAGCTAATATATCTTACAGAAATGAAACCCTATAATGAAAACCAATTTGTTAAAATGATTCTTTATAAATTATCCTAAATTAAAAAGCATGAAACAAAGACTGCACAAAAGGCACTAATAAAAATTTATAAAGAGATATATAATTAAGATAGTGTGCTTTGAACTACAGATTATAAACTGCCTAAGAGTTTTTTTTATATACTTACATTGTTCTCGTATTGTGATATGTGTAAACCTCTAGATATAGTCTGGAAAAAGGAAGACTTCGCATAGAATAAGAAGTGAATTGAGTCTAAAAATGCAACAGATTAAGTGCGCGAAGAAACATTACTAACTTTACCATTCACATAGGGCCAAAGTTACGAAGACATGGACCTTATTGTCATACCACATAATCTCCTGACACAGATAGTTGATAATAATCAGAATATAATCCCTTTAATGAAATTCTTTGCTGCATAGAATTTTACTTTGCATACATAATATAGAAACTTGTGGCATGTGTGTTGTATGGCAAATAAGCCACGTAGTTCAAAATATAACTAAATTTCACAACTAATTTATAAAGGTTATAAGTTAATTGATTTGTGTCATAATAAGAAAAATTAAAACAAAAGTTTCTGAATTTTGCAAATATATGTAAAATACGACACACAATATAAAAAGGCATCACAGCTGGTTCAGAGAAATGTTTTCCATTAATACATTATTTTTGTACACTAGTATAGAACTTTGATTCAAATTTATTACACACAATCACCACTCGAAATATAATGAATTCTTATTTTTATATATTGGTGTGCAACTTTCTTATTTAAATCAGTAATTTTCTCGGATGACAATGTGAGACCAATTGCAATAGGTACTTATATATGTACGCCTGTATGTATACAAGGTGTAAGAGGTATAAGTGCCGTCCTTTTCACAGTCGTCAGGGACGGTCTACAGGATCAAAAAATGTCCATACAACATAGGATCAAAACTTGATAGTTTTTCCAGAAAAAAAATTTCTTTTCTTATTTTATTTGCGTTATACTGCTTATATCGTCAGTAAAATTACGAAAACAATTACATCAGTAGGTATATCTGGCAAAGAGTTAATATTAGTTTAAATAAATATTTGTATGTTCTATTACGTTTTCGTGAAATTAAATAAAAATGCATGCTTAAATTTGTTAACATTCTGGAGTGAGAGATGTGACAACGTGTTCAGCAGGCAGTACTCTGCACAGACGTAAGTACGAGTCAGTTGAGTTCAAGCTCCCTGTCCATAGGTATACTGTCAAGCTGAGTTCAAGCTCCCTGTCCATAGGTATACTGTCGAGAGGATGACAGTTCAGTACAGGGTATTCAATAAACAACTTACATCATTCACAGTTTAGGAATATCATATGTCATTAATTTATGGAGAAAGCCGTCATAATTCAAGTGAGACAAGAAGGATGTACCGTCAAAGTTTTCCTCAAAGAAGGTTACCTAATTGGCGAACTTTTGTAGAAGTTTCTCAACGATTTTTAGAAACTAGGAGTCTCTTATTCTGTTTCGAAAATCACACAACCAGAAATTTGTTTAAAAATGATACTGCTTTATGGAAACAGGAGAGATTAAAATTTTGCATTAGAAAAAAGTTGGTGTGATTTTGTGCAGAAAACCAATCTTTATTATTTAGACATACAACAAAAAATGGAGCAATATTGTTACATAAAATGTAAATTTACCATAATGTTCTATTAATGAGATTGAAAGTGTATATTCGCTGCTCGTTTTATGTAAACAACAGTATTATCATGGTCCGCTCCTGGATTAGAACAGAGCATCTGTAGTGGTATGTCTGTACTCGCTTGAGCTGTACTGTGTACTTATAAACCCCCTCCTCCCCATCCAACAATGTTGCAAAACATCTAATATTGTAAACTTCAATAATTAGTTAAATATTGCAATTAGAAAAAAATTTAAGGCCATTTTTCTTCCTTATGACATGAAAAATCATCAGTTAAAATAATGGTACTTATACCCTTTACACTCTATATATACTGTATACTGTACACACACACACACTCACGCATGCTCGCACGCACAAACACACACATGCTTTTTTAAATATTTGTCTGTTACTTCTGTTGCTTTGTGTGCTGCCAATTTGTACACATACAGTATGATTTGCATTTATAGCTTTCAACTCTTTCCACAAATTATTATATTATAATAGAGTTAAAATTAAGATTTGATTATCATTCCTTAATCTCATACAAGTCTGACTAATGTCAGATTATAAACTCATCCTCATCACAGTGAATGAACTGAGGTGTAAGGCCATTAAAATACACTTCATATCTACACATAAAAAGAGGCTCCTAACCTTTCGAATTCTGTTTTCCTTTCTAGATTTTGGCGACCTCTTAATTAGTGTGGGAAACGATCTTCATTAAATTATGATTGGTCACAATAGTTTTGCTGATACCAAAATGAAATCAAGATCCGCTGACAGTAAAAATTTAATTGCTTCAATTCTAGGGCGAAATAATTGTTCACTCTATCTTCATCAGTATTGTAATAACGTAGTATTTTATATCACATTTTCCTTGCTTTCCTCTTTTTTTCCAATTACATGCCACGTTTCATGAATATCTGGTACACTTTGTTGCTCCTGACAGCTTGTAAATAATAATAATAATAATAATAATAATAATAATAATAATAATAATAATAATAATAATAATTTATTATATTATCATTATTATTATTATTATTATTATTATTATTATTATTATTATTATTATTATTTATACTGTATAAATTTTAAAATTATGTTTCATTTAACGACACTTGCAACTCTTGAGGTTATATCAGTGTCGCCGGTGTGCCGGAATTTTGTCCCATAGGAGTTCTTTAAATGCCAATAAATCTGCTGACATGAGCCTGTCACATTTAAGTCCGCTTAAATGCCATCGACCTAGGCCGGGATCGAACCCACTACCTCGGGCACACAAGGCCAGCCCTATACCTACTGTGCCAACTGGGTGACTATACTGTATATATATCGGGTCTTCAAATAAGAGTGTCTACTTTTAACATATATAACAGCTGACATGCTTATGAAGCTACATAGCAGTCATATTTTTCCCATGGTTACAGTTGTTGTTGACAAACGTCACACCATTCCACAACGCGTAGAAACCGTTAAAATTTATTATGAAAATGGGTCATCCATTTGTCAAGCATTCTGTCCATTACGTGAAGTATATGGTGTGCATAATCATCCCTGCGAGAGAACAGTTCGACATTTGATCGAAAAATTTCAGGCAACTGGTTCTTTCGTAAATCAAACAACGCCTGTACGTGAATTATGAAAATGCTCCAATTAAAACAGCGCCGTTCGTGAGAGTGTATGCGAGAAAACAATTTTCATCGACCCCAACTTGTCGAAATTTGAATTTGGAATTGAAGTTACACCCTTACAAAATTGTTTTAACTCAAGAACTGAAGCCAAATGAACATAGATTGCGCCGTGTATTCATCCCCAAAAGGTTACCGTTTGGTGTGGATTTTGGTATGGTGGAATCATTGGTCCATATTTTTTCCAAGATGAATGAGGAGGGGCTCTGACTGTCAATGGAGAAAGATACCGGGCTATAAGGGATTATTTTTGGCCTCAACTGGAAGGAATGGATCTTAGAAACGTTTGGTTTCAACAAAATGAGTCATGTGTCATACTGCTCACTAAACAGTCGGCCTTTTGAGGGAGAAGTTCAGAGCTTCATCATTTCACATGATGGTGATGTTAACTGGCCCCTGAGATCATGTGAATTAATGCCACTGAATTAATTCTTATGGGGTTATGTTAAATCATTTATGCCAACAAGCCAGAAACAGTTAATGACAAGGAATAATATCAACCGCGTTATTCGTGAAATTGAGTCTGGTTTATGTTGGTCTGTCATTGAAAATTGGAAGACCCATATATGCGCTGAAGCCGCAGAGGCCATTTAACTGACGTTTCTTCCATATGTAATGACATTAAGTGTGCTTCAAAATAATAATAATAATAATGATAATGATAATAATAATAATAATAATAATAATAATAATAATAATAATAATTATAATAATAACAATAAAATTAATAAACCTCTTTCATTTATACAATTTGTTTCATTTTAAAAATATGACAGTCTTATTGGAAGTCCCTTTTTATATATATATGAGGATGAGTCAAATGAAAACCTTAAAAATATAATAAATATTCGAAATTTCCTGCAAGCTGGCAGCACTGTTACAATTGCTATAAAGAATGCCCTACAGGTGGCAGTATAGTGAAGACAAGCGAAATGCTGTCACAGTACCATTTTAAAGACAGCTGCCACTTGCGACATGCACCAAAGAACAAAGTTCTATCATACGTTTTATAAGCAGTGAAGGAGTGAAACCCATTGAAATCCATCAGCGAATGAAGGTCCTGTATGGTGATGCATGTTTATCACAGCAATAAGTGCACAAGTGGAGTAGAAAGTTCAGAAATGGCGTGACTTCGGTGACAGATGCTCTCACCAGGTCGGACACTGAGTTGTGACACCAAAATCTATTGCAGCAGTTGAAGCCATAGTGGATGAAATAGCCGAAATTCTGAACATTATTCATGGCTTAGCGCATCACATTACTCATATTAAATTTAAGTTCCACAAAGTGTCTACAAGGTCGATGTCAAGGTAACTCACTTCAGAATTGAAACAGAGACATGTTGACGCCTGTGAAGAACTTTTGCGGCACTTTGAAGAAGAACGTGATGGTTTCCTTGTGAGAATCGTTACTGGAGACGAAATCTGGGTATACTATCACCAACCCCAACATAAAGAGAGCAAGCAAGGAATGACACCATTCCTCAATATCAAAACACAAGAAGTTCTGGATGCAGTCATCTGCAGAGAAGGTTATGCTGACTCTCTTTTGGGACAAATGAGACATCGTAATCTTAGAGCACCACACACCTGGGGGAACACTGTCACCAGTGCTTTATGTTTTTAATTGGTTATTTAACAATGCTGTATCAACTACTTGGTTTAGGATTAATGAGATTGGTGATAGCGAGATGAGGTCGAGAATTCGCCATAGATTTCCTGACATTCGCCTTACAGTTGGAGAAAGCCTCAGAAAAAACCTTACCAGTTAATCAGCCCAAGCGAGAAGCGAACCCGCTTCCGAGCACGACTCTGGATCAATAGGCAAGCGCCTTAGCCAACTGAACTATGCCAGTGGCCACCAGTGCTTCATAATCAAATCTGATACAAAATTATTTTCGGCCTGCAATTAAATCAAAGAGACATGGATGTGTCGGATTACAGATGTCATTTTGTAACATAACAATGCTCAGCCTCATACTGCACGTGCAATAGTTACAACCCATCAATGACTTGCACTTTGATATTCTTCCACATCCGCCATACTTACCAGACCTCACCTTAAGTGATTACCACATGTTTGGACCACTCAAAGAGATAATGTGAGCAAAAATATTTCATTCTGATGAAAAGCTGTGCTAGGTGGTTCATGAGTGGCTGCGCAAACACCAATATATATATATATATATATATATATATATATATATATATATATATATATATATATTTAAGAGGAATCCGTGCACTTTGTAAATGCTGGAAGACCTGTGTTGAAAGTCAAGGAGACTGTGTAGAAAAATGTTATATTTGGTTTCCTTTTGTTCAATAAATTAAATTTAAAAAAAATATAGGCCTGAGGTTTTCATTTGACTCACCCTCGTAAATATAAACATTTGATTGAGGTCTGGATGATATGTGGGGCCTACATCTATTATCAGACAGTACATCTCACTTCTCGATGTACTGTGTTAAGAGGAAAAACAATCATGTTTGTATGCATCTTAAGTCTAATTAGTGAAATATGTTACTAATCAGTGATGTTTACAATGGAGGCGAAAAAAACTGACCTCCCTATTCCATAATATCTTGGCTTAATTGTCTCACTAGTGATGCCTTATTGATGTCACGTATGTCACTTTTGAGGCTCAATCATTCGGATTAGCTTGACATAACTAGCCTAACAGAGTAGGCGACCTCTCTGATCTTACCCTGATGATGGAACCAGTATGTAGTTCCGAAACATTGGAAATGTCAAGTTCCAGGTCACGATGGATTACCCAAAAGCCTAATTCTAAGATTACAACTTATTTCCCGAAAGTTGACTAAACAACAATATATAGGACATAGCCTATATATATCTCTAATTTCTTACAGGAACTATGCAAGCTGTGCAATATCTATCACAACAAAGCAAATTTGTTTAGTATCAGTATTAGAAAATAGGTTTTTCATACTGAAAGCTTACTACTTTAAGATAATTCGTATAACAGTGTTAGTAAATATGGTATCGTAATGGGAGTTAATGTCAACAATCCAGCCTAAATACGTAGTATTCTCAAATACACGGCATAAGCCCTACATCCGACCAGTTATTTGAACTAAATATAGAGTAAGAGAGAAAAAACTTAGAGAATTACATAATTATGTAATGTACTTTAACTTTAATTTTCCGCCAATAAACGTACCCGAAAGTGGGAGTAGCCTAAATAAGAAAAATATGGCTTTTGTAAGATCTATACATAGTGCACTGTAATTCTTAAATCTTGCTGTAATTAAATTAGTGAAAGTTTGTGCATCTCACAATATTATATTATTTATTAAATAATTATGCCTATTTATTACTTATTTCAAGACAAAGCAAATTGAGTTGTGTGCAGAAGCTGATAGGTATTGGTATCCAATAGATATTTTAATAATGCCTTCGACTTCTCATACATTAGAAACTTCTACTCACACACGTACACAGACAGAGAGGGAAGTATAATTATAATATATCTAATAATATACATAACAATTTAAGATATACTAACCATAGAAGTTAATGGTGAAGGAGGATACTACGACATGTATTCTGGCCACTGTTACTGTCCAGTAAACTCCTCCCAATCTATGAAAGCATGTTGATTTCAGTAAAGCATCCATGTGCATAGGCCTACATTAGAATACTTTTCTTCCTTTTAAGTACCGGTACAACTTATTTTCAAAGTATAGTGTCACATCAAAATTATTTCACAACATACATATTGAGGCTTGTATCTAAAGTTGAGATTTTATGACTAGCACTGTTTTATTTTTTGGTCTTCCCTGATGTGGACCACGAAATGTTTATAGTGAAAAGAAATCTAATCAGGGACATATGAACTGCCATGTCTATCCAGAATTTATACATGAACATACAACATTTCATTCTCAAAGGTGATGTTGTGTATAAAGTATGAATTGTACTAATTACAAAATAAGTCAAAATTACTGTTACATTTAATGATTCTTCTACAGAAGACGTAGGCAGTATTATGCTGACAAGTAGGCCTACATGTTCAATTGAGATCACAAATTGTCTTCTTTCTTACTTTTCTGACATTACACATTTGTTTAAAGCAATAGCTGCCAGTATTTAGATGATATGTTTATGAGATATGATTAAATTTTTTCTAATTCATTTATTTATTCATGATGATCCTGAAAACTTGATGCAATTTGTGATTCTTAGAGAGTATTTTGAATTTGATCTGGAAGAATTGCCTGGAATCTATAGCAGTGGTAATATGAAACTACTCTAAAACTCAACTATTTTCTTCATTGTTGTATATGCACTTTTAACACTTACATAATCACTGATTAATTTTAGAACTTCTTTACTGTGTTAATCAGTCAACTATATTCCATACAACAAATTGTTTACTTAACTCAAAAAAGAAAACAAAAATAACATCAGAGTTGAAAACTACAAATGAGTCATAACCTTGCAATTGCCTATTGTCAGAAGGTAATATTATTAATTCCGAATAAAAAAATTCTTGTAAACAGAGAGTCAACAACACTGAATATGGAATGAAACAACTAGGGTTAGTTGGTAATTGAAATTACTATATAATCTACATATCACAAATTGTGACGATAAAACCTCTGAAATGTTACTCTTAATATCTGTCTTGATTTATAAGTCATATAATAACATAGCATTTACTGTCCATCCTCAAAACCTGATACACATTAATGGGCTAACAAGATCATCACTTATTTTGAACTCCGAAAAATGTAGTTTTTTGTAACCATGCACTTATTGACAGGTGTGTCTTATACACCATTTGTATACAATTTCAAACGTCCATTTAAACAAGCCAGTGAAGAAAGAAGTCTGCCCAATTCACTGATAACCCAAACAATCAACACTTTCTTGTAGTACCTATCTTGAGTGCAGGTTTATGTGCTTATGTCATCAAAGAGCTGCATTCAAACACTGGACTAACTTGATCTCTTTTTTATTTATCTATAATACCACCATAAAAACAATGTAAATAATCCAACTGAATAAACTATCGTAGATGGGTTTGATTTGATTTTCTGTAGGTCTACTTAATGGACTGAAAACATTGTCGCCATTACTCTGTCTCAGAAGCATCCATTCTTTTCTGTTAACAGATGGGCGTTCAAATGTCCAAATTGTTCACTATACATCAACACAAGAAACAAATGATACCCTAAAATTCCAGCACTCACACGTTATTACAGCCTGAGCTGTATTCCATAAGTGGCACCTCAGTGTAAATTATTATTCACATTTAAACTAATATTTTCAAAATAAAATTGACAGATGAGTACGGTACCTGTCTCAAGGCCATTCTGATCCTCAAAAAACTGATTATTGTTAATATTACATTTATATAGTTTTAACAGTTTTCTACTTACATCATCATGTCTGAATGAAGCTCCTCAATGACTGTGGGAATGTTCCAGTGATGATTCTGTGCTTGTGATAAGTGATATGATATGAGTGTTGTGTGAAAAGTTCTTATTAACATTTAGAATGGTGCATTTCATTACTGTCGTCATATATTTTAAAATACTTCTGTTATTGTGTTATAATCTGCAATATCAAATCTCCTGAAATGTGAAGCCATAAGAGTTTTGTTAGATTTGAAGAAATTGTACTTCTATAAACGCAAATTCTTAACATTTGAAATCCATGACAGATACTGATGGAAAGTTGTAACTATAAGTGTGTTTCGAAATTTGGACATCTACATAAAAGGCACCGGTACTGACAATACACTTCTCAACTGAAAATAATATTTTATAATGTTTATATCCTTCATATTATATTTAATTGAATAATTTATATTAAGGATGTTATATACAGTTTCTAGACAGAGATGCACGAAATAAATGCTAAGCAGTCGAAAGATTAAAAAGATTAAAGATGGGTGACATTTTACATACCAGTAGTACATACAATTAAAACATCTTTGCTTTTGTGATTTTTTTTAATAATGGTCACTTTATACTTAGATTCTTTCGTAAAATATTATTTTGTCATATTAAGTTTTTGGCTGTTGATTGCCGATAGCAAGAAGACAGAAAGAAGTACAATTCTTATTACAGTTCCTTAAAATATGTCTGGGGAAAATGTAAATAAACAATCTAACCATAAATATTATGTATTTGGCAATCACTGGCTACCAGTACTTAAATGAACATTCTATTTATTGAACAACAGTTACTATAGTTACTGTAGATATTACATGAAATTCAATTAGGCCTAATAGGGCATTGTGAACTGTGCTCAAGAATCTTTAATGTAATAAATAAATGAGTAACAATTAGGTTGTGTCTTACAATGAACTGCTTTGTCAAAAATATGAAATCATAATTTGGAATAAGGGAACTGCAATTGTTTTCAAATATGAGTTAAATTAATATCGTGTAAGGAATATATGTCTTAAATTGATTTTAAAGGTTCTTATAATGAAATATACATCGAAAATACACAAACAGCGATATCACTATGCACAAGAACAAGTAAGATTACAATTTAGCCTAATTTTAGGAACTTTATTTCTTGTAGTTTGTATAGTGTTTTTAAAAGTCACGTTACATCAGTTTTAAGGTACATATATTAACTTTCATTATGAACTTGTTCGTTTCAATTTTTTAAATAATGAAAAACAGCATTCTATATGTTATTTGTATATGATAAAGATGTTTGTGCCAGAAACCTGTTTTAACAATGCATTAAATACCAATGTATCTTTAACTATATCTCATTTTATATCACTATATGTGATGTTCCATAGGAAAAGGGACCTTGGCTTCCTCGAAGTAAATTTTATAGGGCAACCAATTATTATTGACAGGAGAGTGAAATGTTTACATTTTCTGTTTTTGACAGCAAAAGCAATCTATATCCTTCCTGAATAACAAGTATTTAGTAGTTCAAAAATCGACTGATAGATGGTAAAAAGGGTTTTTATAAAAGTGGTGCATTATTTGAAATAGGATCCTTATCTTCCTTAATGCAGTCACCAATCCTTTGTGAGTCATACCTATCAAGGTTATTCCTTTTCCTTAACATTTTACTAATAATTCACATTAGATTAAGTTCAGTTTAATTGATTAATAATTTAGGTTAGTTTATGTAATTTTGAGTTTGTTCATTTTCCTGTAGGGTTCTTAATTTCAATTTCCTGCTTCATACTGTTCTGGACATTTACCGGAATTTTTTTACAATCATAATAAATAAAATTATAAGGCCCGGTTGCAGAAACGCAAATCAAATCAGTCCCTGATCGCCAATCAGTTGATGTCTGATTTATTTGATTGTTCATTGCGTTGCACAAACATGAATCTCCAATCAACTTGTCTCAATTTACTAATTGGTGATTTAAGAAAGAAATACATTTGACAACAGCGCTATTTAGCAACCACAGCCAATTTGATGCTCTTTAAAAGTCGCGAAAGGAATGCATCAAGTGGGCGGTGACTAGGAAAACAAGTGAATGTTTTGCTGTTTTGTTGCTTTTTGTAGAAAGGAAACAGGCGGTTTCTATTTGTATATAGACTACAATATAGTGAAAGAATATGAAGAAAACAAAAAAAAAGTGAGGGGGCTTCTGTTGTGGGATTTGCTAGGGGAATCGACAAGAAATTGGAACATGCATAGCCTCCATAACCCAAAATAATTCCATTTCCCATCTCTCTGTTTACAAATGGAGCTCGTAACCTACTCATTAAAAATATTGTGTTGTCATGTGTAGAACCCTGCAAACGGGCTACAACATTCCAGAATTTCAATGATGGTATATACTACATATTGCCTGTATATTCACAGAAAAGAAACCTTTTCTATTTCGATAAAGTTCGGCATCATTTCAACTAGGTGATTGGATGGGGATGTGAGCAGTCTATACAACCATTATTAGGCTACTCTTGGAAATCCTGACATGGCTGAAAATTCTCTCTGGATTTCAAATCGTTCCCTATTTGAAGTTTGGGGATTTATGAGACCCTGCCATAACAAAGCAATTTCATACGTAACATTCCTAACTACTCGGCAAATAGTTGATTTGTGGACCCTAACAAGATAACCCAAGACCGCCTGAAAAATTCCAACAGCATAAAATCTCAGCATTATTAGAACTTGGTTCATAGGAGAAAGTGGAAGGTTTCGATTTGTCTGTCTGCATATATTTGTTTCAATTTTTGAAAGTAACAAAACACAGGAATCCTTACTTAACCTAAATCTTTGCTCAAATTCTCTGTCATTATACATAAAAACAATTCATGTCTATCACGGAAACGCCCTCTTCTTAATAATATTTTTTTTTTCATTTAAAATTTCTTCATCAGAAGAATCCATTATGTCGAAAACAATATTGTTACGCTATAACTATTTACTATATAATACTGCATTATAAACAGAACAACATAAATAGCCTGCTTGATCGATGATCAGTGACTTAACCAGCAAAAATCTGTTGATCAAATCTGATGGAAGACTGATTCCCGATCAAACACTGATTGTTCTTTCTGCAACAGAAATAGAACTGATGGCCAATCAAACCCTCCTTGATCGCCAATCATATTTTGATCGGTGTTTCTGCAACCGGGCCTAATTCTTCCTCCAATATTTATATTAACGTGATTATTTGGTTAAATTGCATTTATCACTTTCATCATTGTTATTTTTGTGAATAAAGTATAAAATTAAACAATTAAATTGAGATTGTTTTGTATGATCCTCTCTAATTTCCAGTATGCCTTTTTTTTTTTTTTTTTTTTTTTAGAAAGAAGTGTGTTTAGATTTTCCTATACAGCTTCTTAAGAACTCATTCTACACAAATTTAACATTTACAGCTCAATTCAGCATTAAATTCTGAATAATGTGAGTCTTTCCTTTCCAACTGAATTTTAATTAAAATTGGATGAAGGTAAGGAAGTTGAATATTAGTCAACTTTAACCTCTGTTTATTAAAAATAGATGGCTTTATAATTGTATGTTCAAAGTTAAATAACTTTCTATTTGTTTGAGATCCATACAATGTTTCTGGAAAGCAGTACTAGTATAGATTTAGCACGAGAATGTGTCAAAAAGTGATTTTGAATGTTCTTCATCCTAAGGTTCCTTTTCCTTTTCCTACGGAACATACAGTGATGTTACTGAAGAGGAGCATTATGATAATTTTAGTCAACTCCAGGTAACACTGATCAGTGTTGAAACTCACAGCATTAACTTGTATGTTAAAATTCCACGCATTTATGGATGCTCTGGGTAGAGTGTAAGCGAGCACTTGGCAACACACACATGTAAACTATATATATCACTATCAAATTTTACCAAGTGGAAGCATGTGAGAGAATGACATGTTTCCCAATTGAAATTGCAAGATATTTCACGGGAGATTTAAAAAACTCGAATGATATGTACTGTAATTAAATTATAATTTTTTTTTTTTTGGGAATATGTCACTCTACTGCATGTAGCTACTGTTAATAATGATTAAGATACGGTACTGCTGAAGAGATTATGTTATATATTATACTAATTTATTGTTTTGTTATCTACAATGACCACCTGATGAAACAATTATAATTAATATGAAGCTTATACCTATGTAGCCACGTGTCTCATTCACTACTATTTGAAATATTAAATTAGAGACAAGTTAGCAGCATGAAATGTAGTACTGCCTTATGTTCTTTGTGATGTCAGACATGCTTGAACTGCAAAGAAATTCATGGCAATAAAATATGTTAAAACATAATTGAATTAAATAAAAAATCCAATATTCACTTGGTTCTCAAAACAATGTGTAAAGTACCTGTATAATTAAGGAACAGGAAAGAGTTGAAAGTATGACAAGTAATTGAAATCAAGGTATAATTTTATTACACTTGCATGAACAAACTTGATGGAATACCTAATTCCATTTCATCATCTACAAAGCAAGTAGGCTACTGAATGATTCATTTTAAAGAACTTTTTCGGTATAAAAAATGTAACAGTTTACCTGCTCGAGGTAAATAGGTACAGTACATCACGAAATAAATCGATATCATTTCCTTTCTTCTTTCTTGATCTAGTTAATTTTTAATTTCAAGAACTGGTAAAAATATGGAAGGTCGCTAGTGAAGCAATGATATTACAAATAATTTGAGATAAATCACAAATTATGGTACTGGGCAACTGAAAACTTACCCAAAAGAAACATAGTACTTACTGAGTCAGAAGTTTAACAGGTCAACCAGTTACAGGATAATATGAATTCTTAACAAAGAGATTATCAATGCCTATGTGGTCAATAACTGAATTTCGTATATGACACCACTTGTTTATGGTTAACTGAAAAGAAACGTATTAACTCTGTAGTTTCATCTGGCAATCACTATGGCGAATTTTTATGACATCTTACATGCGACCAAGACTCGTACATACTGAATGTGTAGGGTTTGACCTAATGCAAATTTATCTGAGAGTTACAAAATCAGAATTTTTCAAAAAGTTATTACAGGCCTATTGTATAGCAGCTACTTCTTACTAAGGCCTACGTCTAATTCAGTAAGTGATATGAAGTACCAGATTCCAATTACATTTCTGTCGCAACTACTTTTATCTCCTTTTGTACTTTCAGGAAAATACCAGTTCTGTCCTCAGGAGCTTCACCTTCGTGATTATGTGATTGCAATCAATCCATGACCCAAACAAACTACAAAATCCTCCTTCCCCATTTTTTGGGATACCGGTACTGAAATTTTTATTTCACACATGACCAGGTATATGGGTAGAGGTTACGTTTCTGGATAAAAATAACACTCCCAATGCAGTAAAAATCAAAATGCACCACCGACATATGACATGGAAAATTAGGCAATGTGAGAAAAGGAAGAGCACTTACATATCACAACAGAGACACAAAGATACATTGACATGAAATTAAAGAGCTTATTGCAACTGTATGAAGGGCATTTAAAACAATGCAAAATCATTACTGTTACTGGCACAAACTGTGACCACTGTGTGGGAAGACACTATATTCATTACTGCAGTACAGCAATATCTTCCAACTCAGGATCTGAAGGTGTGTGTGTATTTTTGTGTGTGTGTGTACGTGCGAGTATGTATGTGTGTGTGCGTATGTGTGTGCAATGATTGATCTTATTACTTAGGTTTATGTGATCGCAATGTTGGGGGTTGGTGGTGCGTTGGGGTGGGTTGAGTGATCATGACCAACATCGCACTATTGTGCCAATAAAGATCCATACTAAACAAAACACAAGTACTGACGAGGAGAGGGAAGCTCTTCCACAGTTGCCACACAATTTGATCTCACTCTCCTGAAAAGCAAAAACACACATTTATCATTTTTCGTTAAGAACATCAGCATAATTTCTTCAATAAGAAAATAGGAAGGACTGGAGAATGCTGGGTTTGCAGTGAAAGACCTACCTTTGGGCAGAACACTATGTGTGTGTGTGTGTATATGTGTGTGTGTGTGTATGTATGTATAGGGTGATTCACGAGAAAAGGTAAAAAATTTAGGATACTATATCTTAGGCCATTTTGAGTGAAAAAGTTCATATGAACATAGGTCCGTTTTCGAACAATGTCGGAGCTAGATGCATTTTTTTGGTAAAATGTCTCGCCCCAATGTGAATCAGACGTTACCATATGCTGCTTATGTGCGACGTGAGACAAGGTCATGGATCGCAATGAATGACGTAACATTGGAATCTGCATTGTGAGCGATGTGATAAGAGAAGTTCATTCACCTCATTACATTACAAATGTCCAATCGTCTGCCTTGACTGATGTGATGACACAGAACCAGCACATATTACAAATACAGTATCACTTATCAGTTCACAGCAGTTCAGTCAGCTACCTACAGTACAGTAGTTATACAGTTATAGTTATCGGAAGTGTTAAGTTGTGTTTTTCAAGATGCCTTATAAATTTTCGACTCCAGAATACGCCGATATTGTGTATGTTTATGGTTGCGGGATGGAAATTGTTTGTGTGCCACCACTGAATATGAATGACACTTTCCGAATAGAAGGGTACCATAGCGAAGAGTATTTACTGTCTATGGGGTTGGATGAAAGATTTGGTATACTGAAGGAAGGTGGAAATGAAAGAGGCGCTAATCTACAGTATTTTGGATGCTGCACGCCACATAAAGAATAGCCACGAGCAACTCTCCTGAGCGACGAGCGTGATTCACACCCGAGCGCAAGAGTGCATTGAAGCAGAAGGAGGTACCTTTGAAAATGTGTGAAAACATCGACCCTGACGTCTAGAATATTAGGTATATATGCATATGTGAATATAAACTTTAAATTTGTCCGTTATCTGTCTCTAAATGCGAGTTAGTACAATGGAATCCCAGAAGTTTTTGTGAAAGCAAAGAGCCATATCTCCGTAACCGTTCAAAAACAGACCCATTATTCATATGAAATTTTTGACTCAGAATGACTTCAGAATTCACATCCTAAATTTTTTACCTTTCCTCGTGAATCACCCTGTATATCCATATCTATTCAGACTGAAATCATTATATATACCATATAACAACACATAATTGCTGTGTGAAGAGGGCACAATCATTGTCACAGAATAATTAAATTTCAGATTATTGTGTAGGCCCACAAGTTGGACTGTAACAAGATGGTATTATGTGTAATATGTGTGCATAACAGAAAGTGAAAGGAAACACTTAAAATTGTAGACATAAATATTGGTATTGATCTACACAGCAAGTGTACAGAAAGTGTGCTGGAAATTGGAATGACAATAGTTTTCCCCAAAAAGATGGGAACATGCTGTACTGGTACTTTTTTTTTTTTTTTTTTGCTACAACCATGTGGTGTAGTGTTATGGACTTGTTGTTCTAAGGAATATATCTCAATTAACTGACGTGAAAAAAATCTTAGGCCTATTGATCTAAAGCTCTCACCCAAGATATCATTTCTTGCGTTGGCATGAAATAAAAATCAATCTAGGCCTACACATACGAATCTTGGATTAACGAACTACGACATAATTATTGAAAGGAGCATGTAATTAAGTGAATTAGATATTTCATGTTTTTCAATGTTGCCGATTGGGATTAGTACTGGTATCAGGGGCACTATAACTGTAGGAGTATTATAGAAATAAATATACGGAAAGAGGTAATAAAATAGGAAATTTAGTAGTGAAGCAAAGAGAAAGAGATCAATACGCAAATAAACAGAGGATAGAAAAAAATAAGTGATATAAGTGTTGTAAAATAGAGAAAAGGGGAAAGTCAACAATTAATGTAGGAGAAAATAGCTGGAAAATAATGATTAAGAGTAGGTAGATTTGAGAGTAGAGAAGAAAATAAATAAATAATGCAAATTATTAAGGAAGGAATATGCATTACTTAATAGGTAAGCGAGAAATGAAAGGGAGACAGTCTAGGTATGAGAGAGAATAGAAGAGGATAGAGAGGGAAGGACATATAGCAATTCAGTTAAAACAGAACATTAGAAAGTAATCAAGAAATACTCGGCAAATGAATATATTAATAGAAAAGGGTTATATGTATTAAAGGGATGGTGGTCGAAAAGCAGAAATGTGAAGGTCCACCATAACTGTGAATTGTAAAGTTGACTGATAAATATCATATCATAAATATCATATCAAATTATTGAAGGAGCGTAGGCCTATATCTAAGTACAATTCAGTAATGGTACAAAAAATCTAAACAATTTTGAGTGATAATGAATAATTTAATTACAAAATGCGAATTTCATTGTTTCTTAAGAAAGTAACGAACATTAAAAATACATAGGCTAAATATCTCGATATAAATTGAGGAGTTTGATGGAATAAGGGCGTCAAAGAGGTTACGCCCCTCTTCCATCAACTTTATAAGCATAAATAATTCCACCTGTGTTTGAATTTCCCTCTCACCAAGTTTCAAGTCAATATCAACATTCTGGAGGTCAGAGCAGCAGTTTGAAGTCAGGTGTGACAACTATGTTGATGTTTTAAGTGCATGCAGGAAGAATCCCGAGCCTCTCCAAGTCATTGACGGGAGTGCAGTGTTAAAAGACTGGAAGAAACATCACATGGACTTCTTTCATCAAAAATCAATCGTATGTGAGGCTGCAGTGGTCTGCTGATAGAACAGTTCTTGCATCACAAATGTTTACATTCTTGAAGTAGGTACAGTATATCAAGAAGCATTTTCCTGAATAAATAGTGTGTTGACTCCAGTAGAAAAACCAAGAGTAACGGCAGCCAAGTTGTCTGATGTTAGAAACCTCTGCCGATTTGTCCCAGATCCAGTTAGGGCATGGTATGAGCAAATTGCACTTCAAGATGTCCAACAAGACCAAGAACAATGTGCTGGAGAAGATGAATTTTCTTTCGCCAGTGAAAGTGACTAAGACACTTAGTGAAATAAGAAGAACCTTTGATTGCTATATTTGTGATAAATAAGGTACTTTATTGGCTTTTCTCGTATTATTTAATCTTGAAGACTTAATATTCATCATAAAACACTCATTTCAATAATAGAATCATAGTTTTTAAGAAAGCAACCTTTAATTTACAGAAACGTTAAAAAATTAGTGGTTTGATGGAAAAAAGGCGTAAACCTTCATTTATATTTAACCGAGTATAGTAACTATCTCTAAAACAAAAGTAAAATGTAATATTTCAAACGTAGATTTGTCTTCTCTAATATCTACTTTACAAAAGAAAAGGAGATAGTTTAATACAACAAAACCTGTTCTAAATTTTCAATTTAATTTTTCTCAAAATGCACCTGCCCGAGTTACGCCCTTATTCCATCAAACTACTGAATTCTTGCATTCAAGTGAGGCTCAAGTTTGAATGAAATAAACACAGATAAAATTTTACAGTACCGGTACTGTTATGAGTAGGCCTACGAAGCTAGGTCTTACAAAGGCTTCATATTGTTGTAAGCACTAAACAAAAGTTAAATAGGCCTATAGACTTATTTGTCACAAAAATGGTTTTCTTCACTTTTTCCAACAATATTTTATAATGATTTTTGCTGCTTTTAGGGACATCTTTCCTTCAACCTTTCCAAAAAATCCTGCAAACTCAGAACATATATGTAAGACCAGTGCCATCTATATAGAAAGCTGGAGCCTTGTAAATAACTGTCAGCGGAGGCCTAGGATACAAAAGCACGTGTTTATGTTAAGCCCAGTTCCCATAGTGCTTGTTTCCTTGCTGGCCAGCAAGCTTGGTGCTCTAATGGGTAAGCCGATGGCATCCGTGTTTGCTATATTATGCTGCTTACTGTTCACAAGCAGCTGGCTCTTTTCATAGTTCAAATTGGAAAATTATCTGCTGCTGTTTCATCTGTTGCCAACACTCATGATCAAAAAGAAACTAAACCGTGAGTGGAATACAACCAAAGTCCTACATTAAAAATAGTAAATGTCGTAATAACGTAATTAAACCAGAAGTGTAGAACGACTAAAATCCTATATTTAATTGCTGTTTCTTAGAAATTAAGAAATATATGTGTATATATATATATATCGCGATCGGGTTTGTAGTGTGTCACCAGCGAATAGGGATTATAAAGAATGGACACTGAGCGAATTTTCCTGTGTTTTGTTTCTCTGTGCGCCAGCGTTTAGTTCCACTTTCAAGCGCTAGAGGTTAGTGTAATCGAGCATACGCAAAGATAATAATTGAATATAGAGTTGAGATACAGGATCCAAACATCGCCTACCTTATTGCATAATCCAGTAACGCTTTGCTTCAAATAAATTCATGTTAACAGCTTTTCCTTATTTCTCAGTGACAAACTAGTTGTAATAATAATATTTTATATTTCAGACATAATAAGTTTTATTATAAAATAATATAATACATTATAAAATTAAGTATCGAATTCGTTTAATATTTGTATATAATATAATATAGGTATATGGTTTTACTTCTCATAAGAGTTTTGTTTTTCCATTTTCAGCGCTATCAAATCATTACATATCTTAATTGTTGTTGGTGTCAACGTCTCAACTCTTATTATAAAGGAACTCTAGAGTCTAGACATTACAGTTAATGACGGATTTATTATTTTATGGATCCAATTTATTTTATTTGAGTTAGATGTATTAATTATGTGTGTTATATTTCCGCTGTGTCGACTGCTAGCTGGTGTGATGTCAACGCCAACTCTAGGGAGAAAGCAGAATCTCACGCTTTAGCTGGCTCGAAGGTCATTGAAATCAGTCCGGCTACATCAAACGTACCGACGCGAAGTGTCCATTCTTTATAATCCCTATTCGCTGGTGTCACCGTCCCGATCGCGATCAGGAGCTAAATCCTGTTTCCAGAACTAGATAATCGCGCTGAGGCACGGCCCAGTGGACGAAAGTAACATTTTAGTAGACTTTGGTTTCGAATCACCTTGAATTATATTATTTAGGAAGTCGTGATAGCTTCTGCTGTGAAATTTTGTTACCCCTTCCATTGTTTATGAAATAGAAACGAAAATGAATTTGGCTACTATTAGACGTAGTGGAGAAATTTAATGCAGATGTGAGAAAAGTAAAAAGAAATATATTGACAAATGACAGACGAATTATTCATAGCAATAGAAGGCTGCTAAAAGATGTTTCATTTCAATAAATAATGGATTACAAACTGGATCTGGTTTCTTTTTCAGATTTTCAATTTCAGTCTCCATTACGACGCTATCGTTGAGGTTAAGGTTGATTTTAAAAATGTTTTATTACAAAATAATATACATTTTTGGCATGATATAAATTTTATAGGTTATACAATCTCTTTTCAAAATAATATAAATAGTAATGATATAAATTCTATCAGTTTACATTGTAAAGCATATAACAATCTTAACAAATACTGTAAATTCCCATATCAAGCTGCAAGAAACAACAAAAAAAAAAGGAGAAAAAAAAAACAATGAACAAACATCAAAAGAAAGTATGAACTTTAGGTGTTGTCCAGGAGGGAAACAAACATATACGTATATACATAGAGAAAATTCTTTCCTCTATGGTAATTCAGCTGTAGACCAGACGGGATGTAGTGTGTCACCATCAACGAGTTAGTATCTAGCTCGTTGGTCACCATATTTTCGGTAATCGCGATCGGGCCTGATCGCGATAAGTGCTAATCGCGATTACTACTGTAGTCTGTCACCAGTATAAGCCAACAAGAAAAATGGCAAGAACCTAATCTCGAAATCCAGCAAGTTAGCCACAAAAGCAGCCACCAGAGTGCATTACTTCCAGCAAGCAAGCGTGCAGAGCAGCCATTAGTGCTCCTAACTTGGAATCCATCACAGAAACAAACACAATGGGAACCGGGCTTTAATGTCGATTTTCAATGTATATAACATACTGTAAGTGTGTGTCGATGAAATTATATTTGCAGTCGTATCAAACATTCATTTCGGAATATATATGGTAAGACTTCCCTGTGCTAAATTCCGAAGTGATACAGTGTTAAAAGTTGTGTAATCAAGATGTATAAACATTCATTGTTCATATATTATAAACTAAGTGTGTATTGTCGATAAATGCAAGGCAATATTAAATGGAAATAAAATGGATGCAGTTTTGTCAATTTTTGTGGTTAATGATGACAAAGTGATTGACAATTCTTCTAGATTTTAAATACTTCATAAACTACATTTTCATAGTCTTACTTGTCATTTGTGGTGCAGCAGAAATATTCCAGCCAGATTGTGGGGTCTCGCCTGCTATATAACACAAAAGGGTCAGTCAAATGAAAACGAGAAATAATTTTTTTTTCCACAGAGGAATTTTATTTCTTAAAATAATCTCCACCAGTGTTTAGGTATTTATCCCACCTGCTCACCAGATTTTTGATAGGTACCTTTTTCATAAAAGTATTTTGGCTGCTGGTGGCACCACTGCTGCACTGTCTCAATCCAGCGCAAACCGGTGCCCTCCCAGGTCACTTTTGAGCTTGCCGAAAATCTGGAAGTCTCAAGGTGACAAGTCTGGACTATAAGAGTGATGTTCGAGCACCTCCCAGAGGCGCAGGTCCAGAATGGTGTCCGTGGTGTGCTGAGCTGTGTCGCATTGTCATGTAACAAAATGACACCTTCACGCATATGTCCAGGTCTCTTGTTTCTGATGGCACAATGCAATTAAGTACAGAGGATTTCGGAGTATCGAGCAGAGATGACAGATTCTCCTCTCTGCATGAAGTGGCAGAGTAATGACCCTCTGAGTCAAAGAATAGCATGAGCATCACCTTGCCTGCAGTTGTGAAATTTCTGAACTTTTTTGGGCATGGTGATGTGTTGTGCTTCCACTGCATGCTGTGTCACTTGCTCTGCCGTTCGTAGTGCTTGCACCATGTTTCATCCACTGTCACAATATGTTCCAAGAAAGCCTCCCCCTCCTGTTCATAACGCATCAGATGTTGCAAACTCAGTCCCGTTCGATTGTGTTTGGCACCTACTTTGCACCACTTTATGGTACTTCAATCGTTCGTGGATTATTGAGTATGCAGATCCATGACTGATATTCAGGTTCTGAGCCACTTCGTCCACTGTACACTTCCGATCTGTCAGACAACATTTCATTTCCTTCCATGATGACTGAGTGGGACTGGCCAGGACGAGAGTCGTCCTCCAGAGATGTTCGCCCTTGTTGGTATCACTTTGTCCATTATACACTTGGGCACACGATATGCAGTTGTCCACGTACACCTTCTTCATACAGCGATAAATTTCAATTGGTGAAACGCCTTCGGCGACTAGAAACTGCACCACACTGCACTGTGCAACAACTTGGATGCTCCCGTTACTGTGAACGTCATCTTCGTCTTGCTGCTGCACATCACTCCCTGCGCATGCAGGTTGGCCAACCTCGGACAATACAGCTCTCAATCAATACCTAGTATCAACTCCAAAACTTTCCCCCATGGCGGTACATAACCTAATTGTTGGCAGCCGATTTCTCGTTTTTATTTGACTGATCCTCTCGTGTGTGTGTGTGTGTGTGTGTGTGTGTATATATATATATATATATATATATATATATATATATATATATCATTAAAGTTATTCCGTTGATTTTCAAGGTCATTGTAAAGAGCTATTGGCTACTCACTCATTCATAATTTTCTCCCCAAGAGCAGGTCCTTCACTGTAAACCCAGCATTCTCCATATTTCCTCTTTTCTAACTTACTCTTAGTTTCCGCATACAATCCATATCTTAATGTTATCTATCATCTGAAATATCTTCTTCTACTACGAACTTTTTTCCTCGTTCATCATTCCTTCAATAGGCAGTTTCTTCATAGTCTGTGACCCAGCCAATTTCTTTTTCTCTTCCTGATCAGTTTCTGCATTATTCTTTCTTCACCCACTCTTTCTAGCACAGTTTCATATTTTAGTCTGTCTGTCCATTTCACACGCTGCACTAATCTCCATATTCACATTACAAATACAGTAGAACCCCGATTATCCGTCATCCTATTAACCGATTGTCAGATTATCCGACTTCTTTTCCTAGCTTTTTTTTTTTTGCTGCAGAAAAAAATATGAAGTACTGTACAATGTGTTTCTAGGTAGTTTTAAAAAGTACCTTTACCCTTACACAGTACATACATATGTAGTAGAAATGCTTTGCTGTCGGCAATAGAAATAGTTACTTGTAAAATAATCACTTCCTCCTTTCAAAGAAATTACCCCAAGAACTTTCACAAACCCGTGTACCATTCAGACCTTATCCTTATTATTTGAGTGGCCGTAAATATAACTTCTATGCAAAATATTTTCCACAGTCTTCAAAAGAAAACATATTGTTTTAACTATCGAAAAAATTACAATATTTGAGAGGATTGAGAAAGGAGAAACTGTGGTTAATGTTGCTTCAAAGCACGCGAGTACAACTGAAAGCAATTTAATAATAATAAAAAAAAAAGGATAAGGTGTAGCCTATAAAATATGTAAATCTCCAACATGAGACTTCTACTATTCTTGTATTTCCACAGACAATCAACAAACAACCCTTGGTTTTCAGAAGCCGTCATTGACAACCGAACTTTTAGTAAACTCTTGATCCACTACAAAGCACGTTAAACACAAAACCATCAAGGAAATCACAAAATTGTAGACCAAAGTATTAAGCACCTAATTTATTAAAATCTTTTATGATATGGATTATCCGATTTTTTTCAATTAACTGTTCAGTCCACCCCCTTCATTACCACGGATAATAGAGGTTCTACTGTACTTCTAGTCGTTTCTCTTTACTTCGTCGAAATGTCCATACAATGCCTAACTCCAAATGAAGCACTTCACTACCGGTAGTCCCTTCTTTAGTTCTTTTTGCAGAAGTCCGCAAAAATTACTCCTTTTTTCATTAAAAGCTTCCTTTACCATTGCTATCCTCCTTTTGACTTCCTGGTAGCAACTCATGTTACTACTATGGTACATCCCAAGTACAGTAGTGCTCAAAAGTATTTTGTAGAAAGCAAATGTGACAATTACATGAAGATTAGTACTGAATAGAAAAAAATGCCAGTCAATAATTGAAAAGTATGAAATTCTAATCCATTTAGTATGAAAATACATTTAGTTTAAACAGGGTTATCTTGCCTACAAAATAATTGAAAATTCTTCTGGATCAAAAGTAATTTGTAAATCCAAGTATGTAATAATAAAACAAAAATATTCTGGACTCTGAAAACAAATTCAGTACCGGTATTTCGTTGCATATTCCCAAGCTTTGATCACAGCAGCACATCTGTTTGGCACTGAATTCACAAGATTTTGCAGTCGCTCAAGTGGAAGTTGTGACCATTCTTCCAGCAAGGCAGCAAAGAACTGATCCTTATTTGAGTAACTACTACGACGAACACGTCGATCCAATTATCCCAGAGATGTTCAATAGGATTAAGATAAAGACTCTGACTTGGCCAATCCAAAAGTTTGATTTTTTATCTGCAAAGAATTTTTTAAAAGGCCGGAAGTGTATTTTGGATCATTGTCTTGCTGAAAAATCGAATTACGTGGGATATTCTACATCCCATGTGGAACCATATTCTTTTTTAAAATGTCACTACACATGAAACGATCCATATTCCCTTCTATTTGGACTAGAGAACCAACTCCACTTCTAGAAAAACATCCCCACACCATGATGCTACCACCACTGTGCTTAATAGTCGGTACCTGGTATTTTTTTGTTTTCTCTTTGGTTTTTTGGTCGACGTACATACTGCACACCATCAGAAGAAAATAAATTAAATTTACTCTCATCATTCCACAACATCTTATACCAGACTGTAGTGTTCCATGTTTGGTACATTTTTTTGCAAATGCTAACCTGGCCTTCCTATTTTTTGGATTTATGAGTGGTTTTCGTGATGGTCGTCTACCATTTAAATCACCAGCTACTAGGCGACGTTTCACAGTAGAAACATTAGGTTCAGTCTATGGTGCTGCTCTAGAATTCTAGATCATCCCTAATTTGTCGAGCCAATTTTCTTGGATCAGCGACTGCTTACAAATGATTCTGTTCTCCCTCATTGTTGTTTTTCGAGGACGACAAGACCTTGGCTTATTGTCTACTGACCCTTCTCGTTTTTTCTGTCGACTCCACACATTTATGACTTCTTGTGATATACCAAAATCTTTAGCAACGCTACACTGCGATTTTCCAGTCTTCAGAGTGTTTAAAACACCTTGTCTCACATCCACAGAGTATTCCTTTTGTTTTGGCATGCTTGCAATGGTACAGGGCTGGGCAAAATATTGACATCCAAGTATTTCAAATACAAATACAAAATACTTCAAAGAATAGTATTTGAAATACAAATACAAAATACTTTTTAAAAATTAACCAAAATACATTTGTATTTCAAATACTCAAAATACATTTTTATTTCAAATATTCGATACAATATATAAAGAAATAAGTATATTACTGGAAATCTAAATATTCTTACCTCGAAGTTTTATATAAACACTGTAACTGAACATTCTTTCTTTTCCCAGTCAGCAATGAAATTATGCCATATATGAATAATTACTGCTCCCTTTCAAAAAACCACTCTCTCAAAAAGTTTATCAGATAAGGATCCCCTTGGTTGTGAATGAATAAATCCAGCAAAACAGAACAGTCTTTCTACAGGTACAGAAGACCACAAACGTATTATTCTCTATAAAAGCTTGTTTCATCATTGGATAATTCTGTAGAGTGCATAGGGTTGTCCCTTACATTGAAGAATTGTGTGAGCTCATACTCTTCAGGAGTCAAGTTCTTTTCTTTTTGCTTTTCAAAGTCTGTTGTACTTGAGTTGAAAACATAAGAATTGTTTTCATCGTCTTCATCGTCTGAACTGACCAAAGGTGTAGCAGAGAACTGTCCAGCTGATTTCACGCACATATTCTGTGTCCTCTTCTTATCACTTGGTAAGGCAGGTGTCAGGTAGCCAGCCATCCATCTTAAATGATGGGTGGAAGCAAACTGCCAAAATAGCTCAATTTGCTTCTGGGTTCAGATCAAACATTTCTTTAAATATTGATGAAAGCGAACTTATTAGGATTGGAGTTACTTGGAATAGATGGCTTAGATTACTAGATAACAGAATATGTAATCTGTTTTTAAGGGAAATTAATGTGGGCAAAAGTTGGCCGTAATAGCACATCTTCTCATTTTGCATTAAATCAAAGGCTACGACAATGGGTTTCAGAACTGCATAGTATTCTTCAAGGTACTGAAATTCAACAACTTTGAAGGATGACAGTCCCAGTTTTTCACAATACTGTTTATATCATGTTTGAATTCCAATATTTCAGAGACTGAGTCATAAAGAGAATTCCATCGAGTTGGGCAAGGAAACTTTAATGAATATTTCAAGACATCTGATATAATTTCTGAGGATTTGTGTCTCCTAGACGCATTCCATAATGCTGAACATTTAGCAAGTGTTGGGTGATGGATCCTTGATGCTGTTGGAAATTTCTTTATGGCATTAAGGAAATCAGTTGTGGCAAGAAAACTAAGTGTATGGCTAGTGCATCTGAAATGTGTAGGCAAATAATATAAAAGCTCATTCTTCAAATTCAAATCCAAAACTTGGACAAGAAGAAGAAAATATTTTGAGTATTTGAAATACAAAATACATCAATTTTATGTATTTAAATACAAAATACAAAATACTTTCTAAAATCCTTACAAATTACAAAATACAAATGTATTTCAAATACGTATTTGAAATACATATATTTCAAATACTGCCCAGCCCTGTCTATATAAATGAACAAGCACTGTCTAAATACCTAAACACCAATATTTAATATATACCATGCCACCAAATCAAACCACAAAATTCTTATGAGCTAATGGAATATACATTTATAGTGTTATTTTATGAACTTGCCTGTTTACTAGATATGTAACCACAGCAATGTGACGCTACTCACAGAATGATACAGCTGTGTGCTTTCGTTGTTGTAACTGCATGCAAACAGTATTGACAACATAAAACCTTAAGTACCTACAAAATACTTTTGAGCACTACTGTATTTGAAGTTGTACACTTGCTCATATAGAATTCGCACGTTTACCTTCTTTATTTTTCTTCTGGCAATAACCATGATCTTAGTCTTGATAGCATTTATCTTCATCTCATATTGCTCACAATGTTATGTAGCTCCAGTAGCATATCCCTTAATATCATCATTCTCTTCTTGTTAACAATGCAGTTTATTCTTTTTTCGTTTTAATGGTGCGTAATGAGATTTCTGTGAATATTTCTTCATTTCCATTTAAAATTTTGTTTCAGATGTTCAAACAGAGGTTTATAACTGGCGACCAGTAATCTTTCAGTAAGAGACTTTCCTCTACAATCTTTTTTCCACTGGAGGGATAAATACTTATACAGTCGACTCCCGATAATTCACGTGCAGTTAATTCGCTTTCCGGGTAATTCGCGATTCTTTTTCGGTGAGGAAGACGAAGTAGCGTCATTTCCTTTCTTACTAGATTTACGTTCCCTTCATCTCTCTTAAGAAAACTGGGATCTAAAATCAGAAAAAAAACGAATCATTCTGTAAGAAAATGAAAGATGACATTTTTCTTAACTAAAGTGTCTTTTGACATTTTGTCAAACTTGTGTTTCTTATTTTGAAATTTTATTCCCCTGCTGTACTGTATACTAATATTATAGGAGAAACTGTTGTACTTTTAGCATAATGTACCTTTGAACATTTTTTGTTTTTTTAATTTTTGATGCTACCTTGAGGACTCAAACTGAAGTAGATTGTAGAGAAAGACGCTAAGTAGCTCTGGTCGTAGTTTCGGTTTGATTTATTGCAAAGGGTGAGTTTTGTGGACAAAACATTTTTTTAGTACCAAAAGTAAACATTTCGTTCATTGATATAATGTTTTCTAACACAAAACCAGATTGTATTTGTTACTATTTATCAAGTACAGTGTGTTCTCTATCATCTGGTGAGTAATGACATATTTTAATTTCCATGATTTATTTGAATCTCTAATTTTGGAAGCCATATTTGTTTAAAAATGCACCCTCTTGTACCTTTGAACACAAAACATATTGTACCATGGAACATGTTCCAAGGTACACGATCTATCGGTTTTTGTTTTTCTTTTATTTTAATATCATGTCACGAAGTAAGTCTGGAGTTACGAGGCTCCCAGTTGATTCGGATGCCTTGAAGAAAGCTGTTGAAGCAGTTATTGCTCCTCCAGGAAATAAAATTTCAATCACAGAAGCCTGCTCTGGTTTATGATGGCAAATACATTTTAAATAAAATTGTCAGTTTTTACAGCTATGTTCCCATCTATATTTCATGTGTTCCAACTTACAAGAGAGTATGTTCTAAGATACAGGTACATTAACCTGTTGTACCTTTGTACACATTACATATCCCTTCATTTTATTTTTTCCATCCTTAACAGTTCTGTAAAAAAGGAAAATACATATAAAAAGTTGTAAAGGAATCTTCAATAATTATTTCAAGAATTTTTCCATTTTAAAAATTTCATTTCCCAAAATTAAAAAAAATAAAATGTCAAAAGTGTTTAAAGGATAACAGTCTCCCTTAACGTTTCAAAATGTTTTGCACTGTTTCACATTTTGTACTTGATTTTTTAAGTGTATTTTAGTCTTGAAACCTGTCAGAGTAATTTTTACTGAACTTTAAATAATAATGACAAGTTTTGCCGATCTCTAATTCGCTAGCTTCGATATTTCGAGGAAGTTCGTGAATTAATTACCGCGAGTTATCGGGAGTAGACTGTAATACATGTGCAACGAAAAGTGAGAACACTTCTTATATATATATATATATATATATATATATATATATATATATATATATATATACTGTAATAATTATAATTTTGGAAAAGTTTCTTCTTTGATACTAACTTCACTGTGTCATTTGTTAATTCATCCAGTCCGTCTGTCCATGGCGCAACAGCCCATAAAGGACCAAGGCCGACAATCTGCTGCTGACTTCACGTCCACATGTCTCAACAGAGGTGAACGATCATCCAACTAGAATGGAGATATCGTGTGGTCAGCCCAATGACCTCCACTGTATTTGTTAATGATCATCAGTTCTTCAATCTGTTTCCGAAGTTGTTCTGGCTCCCCGAAAATTTTTATAAAATATTAAATTAAATTGAATACTGGTATATTTTCCGAACACAGCTCTGATGAACTCAAGCCCAACTTAAGCATTGGTTATGCCACGACAATGCACAGCCCCATTTTTCAAATGCAGGTTGGGTCACTGATTAAGAAGAAACTTACTACTGAAGGATGCACTAAAAGGAATGGTGAACAGGGGAACAGTTCAGGGCAGAAGAAGATATCACATATTGATAGGCGAGATTATGATATATGGATCATATGCGGAGACAAAGAGAAAGGCAGAAAATAGGAAAAACTGGAGGATGCTGGGTTTGCAGTGAAGGACCTTCCTTGGTCAGAACACTATGAATTTTTTTAGTAGGTTATTTTACGACGCTTTATCAACAGCTTAGGATATTTAGCGTCTGAATGAGATGAAGGGGCGGCTTTCGAAGAGGGGCTGCGGAGCTGCAGCACCCCCAGACATTTGTGGTTCTTGTCTCGTTTTATGTTGTGAAAAACATTTATTATACAGTCTCTATTTAGCGGCTCGAATTTTTTTTAAAATTTCGCTCTCAATGACATGCACGCAATCGTTAGTGAAGTCACTTCCTCCCCTGGTGCTGCCAGAGCGAAACCAGAGACAAGGACTATGGGTGAAGCCACTTCCTCCCCTGGAGCTGCCAGTCTCGTCTCGGATGCTTTGCGCGTTAGTTTTACCCCTCCTCCCTCCTCCCTCCTACCCCGCCCCCCCCATGAATCCAGAGTTTCCAGGCGCTGCAAAATTTGCAGCAGCTTGTCAGTAGCGCGCAGTTTTAAATACATTTTCTTTAATGTTGTGAGTATAACAAGTGCAAAAATGTTTAATTCTGCACAATATTTACAGTCTATTCAGTTCAGTACCTTAACAATTCAGGAGAAATGTGAAATTAAGTGCCCATCAGTTGAATCTCACAATGGAAAGAGCCGCTAAACAAAATACAAAGCCTCGCATATTTTTTGCTAATTTATCCAGTATCCCTGCTTTCTTCTCTCGATTTCCACACAGTCTGTATTAGATTAATGTGTTTCAAAGACAATTCCATCAGCTGGGGCAACAAGATGGATTTAAAATAAGAACAGTAAATGTTGTTCATGAGAAGAAGGAGCCATTGCTAGAATGTTTTCAAACCATAATGGAATCTGAAACATCTAACATCACAAAAAATGAGGCAAGCGCCCTGGTGCGTATTCTTGAATATCCTGAATTCAATTTCTGGCTCAGTTTTTTTTCCATTTATTGATGTATCATGTAGATATATTATACAACCAACTACAACATCGCCAGTTAGATATTTCTAAGGTTCAAATCTGCGTATAAAAAATTAAATTATGGTTTATTTAACGACACTTGCAACAGCAGGGGTTATATCAGCGTCGCCGGTGTGCTGGAATTTTGTCAGCAGGATTCTTTTAAATGCCTGTAAATCTACTAACATGAGCCTGTCTCATTTAAACACAACTTACAAGATAAGGCGCATGGAACTAATCTTTAAAAAAGTAAGTTGCTTGGTTTATTTTTGTATGCAGCTCCCCTTAATTCAATACCCACGAGCCGCCACTGAAGGTGATAATGCCGATGAAATGAGTCCGAGGTCCAACACCAAAAGTTACCCAGCATTTGCTCATATTGGATTGAGGGAAAAACCCGGAAAAAAACATCAACTAGGTAACTTGCTCTGACCAGGAATCGAACCCATTCCACCTGGTTTCGCAGCTAGACGCGCTAAGAACACTATGAATGAATGTCACAAATTATTTCACTAAAATAAACGTGAAATGTGTTCCTCTTTCTTCCTAAAGCCCGGACTTGGCGCCATGTGACTTTTTTTCTGTTCCCAAAATAGAAGAAACATTCCCGTGGGATGCACTTTCACTGTTCAGAACAAGTGGTGAAAGCTGCAGAGGCGATTCTGAAGAACATATCGAAAATGGTTTTCACCATGTCTTTAACAGGAGGACTGGGACAAGTGCAATGCAATCAATGGGGACTACTTTCAGAAAGAACATCAACATTTCGAGGTTAAATAAAGGTATGATAACACAGAAAAAAAATCATGATCATGTAGTGCTAATTTAGCAGAGTGTTCATCAAGTTTGGTTTGGAAGTAAATCCCGAAAAGACAAAGTATGTGATTATGTCTCGTGACGAGAATATTGTATGAAATGGAAATATAAAAATTGGAAATTTATCCTTTGAAGAGGTGGAAAAATTCAAATACCTGGGAGCAACAGTAACAAATATAAATGATGCTCGGGAGGAAATTAAACACAGAATAAATATGAAGGGTACACAGGAATAACGATCAAGGTCCATTTTAGAAAGTTTCGAGAAAAACGAATTTTAAAGTTTAAGCACTTAATACTTAGTTATGTGTGTTATGTTAATAGAAATTGACGTAGTGTAATGTAAAGAACGATGATTTCTTATTAATTATACATGGACATTTTGTTCTAAATTTGGATGGCAACAATGGAAAATGCAGTATAAACAAACAATGTGTAAACTTCCAAAGTAAAAACGATCAAGGTCCAAATAGGAAACTCTGAGATACATGGAATACAGCGTGCATTATAGTGAAACACTACATCTAACTCAAACATTTAATTTGTTTTCGGCCGTTTTATGTATAATTTCAAAATATAGGGTATTTCAAAAGTCAGTTCAAACATTAAACCGCTATAAATATTATAATATTTGAGATAAGGAAAAAACAAAAACATCACAGTGTTGGACAAACAACGGGGTTTACAAAACATTGGGAAGATGTCCCCCATTCTCTTGTTCAACATACAGTATTCTGTCTGCGACACCATGCACAGCATTTTGCAGATAATATCTTAAAATATTGACAATTTGTTGCGAGATGGCATCTTCCAGTTGCAGTAGGGTTGTTGGATGTATCAGGTAAACTCGTTCTTTAAGGTAACCCACAACCAAAAGTCGGCCGGATTTGAAATCTGGAGATCGCGGAGGCCACATTGTTGTAAAGTGTCTACTGATGACTTTGTTAGGAAAACGAACCTCAATTACGCGTGTTAACTCCATTAATTTTTAGTAAGTTATTTTACAATGCTTTATCAACATCTTAGGTTATTTAGCGTCTGAATGAGATGGTAATAATGCCGGTGAAATGAGTCCGGGGTCCAGCACCGAAAGTTACCCAGCATTTGCTCATATTGGGTTGAGGGGAAACCCCGGAAAAACTTCAATCAGGGAACTTGCCTCTGCTGGGAATCGAACCCGGGCCACCTGGTTTCCCGTCCAGAAGCATTAACCATTACTCCACAGGTGTGGACAATAATGGAATAAGACAGACTGTTACAGTAAATGGGGAGCGCTACTACAGCATGTTACTACAGGTGGCCCGGATGTTTAATAGCATTTGAAATTAAAATGCGATAAATAAAATTAAAGATAAAATAATTTTGAGAAATAGAATAGAAACTCACTATATAGCTTTCGTATCGTCCGCTTGATGATTATCAAGAACACCTGTTTAGTATCTTATTTTACATTGTAGATTGCAAAGGACCTCTAGGCGAAAGGGCTTTCTTTTTGCAGTAGCTATTCAGAAATTCTCCCCATCCATAAACTACTTCTTCTATCTTGCAGTCAACTATGAAGAATGGTTCAGGTTTCTTCCTAGGATTAGCAATCTCATGTCACTAGTCATCAGGAAATTCACATATTATCTTCTGGTTTATACTTTGTTCGAAACTGTTTCATCATATATACAAAATACTGATCTTCCAGTAGAAAGTGTATGGACTTAACACGAAAAAACTATAGTTGTCTGAGGTAATATACTTCACTTGTTGGAATTTTAGGAATCGGAAGATTCTTCTGGTAATCTACACAAACTGCTTCCTTAATCGTATACCTTCTGGATTTCAAATGTATCCAAACATTCAGAACGCTTTACCTCATACAAAGTAACTCCTTTCCTCTTATGTAGTTCATTTTGAGTCGTTGTGAGATATGGTTTTTGTCTATTCAAATTGTGTATCTGAGTTGCATCTTTGTCGTTGTTTATTTCTAATTCAAGTTGAGATATAGGCTATTGGTTTTAAATTTATCGCAAATACATGCGTCACTTCAGTAATACCCAAAAATTATAATGTAGCTACTAATTCACAAAAATCAATGAATATTTCTTTTATGACTTCATAGTATTTACAATGATAAGCCCTGTCAGGTGAGCATTCTATGTAACATAGGAAGCCATTAGATTTAATTCCCTCATTAATCTACTCCTTTCTATAAGTAAAATATTCTGAGAACATCTCAATCCTGAACACTTAAACAAGTGTCTCCTGTAAGTTGACTCATGGTCTGTATTCTTTTCGATGAGTTAAAAGTACGTAAAAAAATTATTTTCTTTGTTCTCACATTCTGCAGAGTATATTCTCTGTTATTTCTGGTACCTCAATTTCACTTATGACTTAATTTTAAGGCAACATCCGAAACAACTAACACAAGTCTGAAAGAATGTCCATGAAACAAGCTGCAAATAAGACGTTGTTTACTTTAGTACAGTACGAAAAAATCGTTGCATTATTACTCAACAGTGGAAATGTAATGAAATTATCGTTCAGGTCATTTTACATAAATTGCCGGAAAGTCAGCAACACAAAAGCTGCAGCATTATATGGCAAAGCATAGACGAAAAGCAGAGTAGAAAAATGGACCTTGATCGTTCTTCCACAGAAATGACTGGAGCTTGATCGTTCTTCTGAAGTACGTGAAAACTTCTACGCTCATTTTCGAGGACCATGATCGTTTTGACAGAAAACTAGCTAGATCACATGATAGTACTCCCTTTCCACTATAAGATGGCATTATTAACTCAATTTCGATTTTTGATGGACCTTGTATCATTTTTCCCGTGTACCCTTCATATGGGAAATGCCTCTTATTATTCGGTTGAGAAGCTTTTATCATCCAGTCTGCTGTCAAAAAATCCGAAAGTTAGAATTTATAAAACAGTTATATTACTGGTTGTTCTGTATGGTTGTGAAACTTGGACTCTCACTTTGAGAGAGGAACATAGGTTAAGGGTGTTTGAGAATAAGGTGCTTAGGAAAATATTTGGGGTTAAGAGGGATGAAGTTATAGAGAATGGAGAAAGTTACACAACATAGAACTGCACGCATTGTATTCTTCACCTGACATAATTAGGAACATTAAATCCAGACGTCTGAGATGGGCAGGGCACGTAGCACGTATGGGCGAATCCAGAAATACATATAGTGTGTTAGTTGGGAGGCCGGAGGGAAGAAGACCTTTGGGGAGGCCGAGACGTAGATGGGAAGATAATATTAAAATGGATTTGAGGGAGATGGGATATGATGATAGAGACTGGATTAATCTTGCTCAGGATAGGGACCAATGGCTGGCTTATGTGAGGGCGGCAATGAACCTGCGGGTTCCTTAAAGGCCAGTAAGTAATTAAGTTCATCAAGTTTTTTGATCTCTCGCATGGAGAATACAATTCATGCTAATCTTGCAATTTCATGTTCATTTGTGATGAATTTGATAACACTGATAAACATAAAATAATCCCAAGCCATGTGCAATGTTATATTATTCTTAGGGTGTAGCCTAGTAGCTGTCCTATATTTGTAGAAATGATCAATGGTCAATGGTCAATGGCTGTTTTAAACTTGCTTCATTCGAGTCTAAAACTGTCGGAAGTTTAATAAATGACCTCCCCTCGAGCACAATAAGGATAAGAAATTCATGAAATGTATAATACAATGCATGGAATCTCATACATAAGTATAGATAAAAGAGATCATTTCAATGTAGTGTTGTGAACATCGAAAGACAAAATATGTTTCAAATTTAGTGACTTACAGAATTCAGTCGATTAATGATAGGCCTACTTGCCTTAGAGCTGGTGAGGTTCAGTATAAACTATTATCAGAAAGTTCACAATATATCTACTGAAAGATTGAGAATATTTAAAGACTATCAGCCTAACACAGAGAAGAGATGAATGTACAGAATCATTCTAAAGACCAGTTTGACTGGATGCTTGGCCGATTACCATACTGTTATGAAAGTCAGAGTACCATAATCTAATTCTTTATTTCGAAATTTTTAAGTAAAAAGATTATGAAGACTTCGCCTTTTTAAATCCATGAAGATAAAGTCACAAGAGGCTAGATCGGAGAATCAACAAAGTGCATAAAAATTATCAATATATTTTGAAAGAACAGAAAAATAGCTTCGGAGAAAATATCTGCTCCAATTGTCAACAAAATCTGCAGCGAATAATGCATCACTTAAAGATGTGCGACAAATTTTTGGAACAAGAAGACGAGTTTTAGCACCCATTTTCTTAATTTGAGTAAGTAAGTGATATTTTAACAGATTATATTTAGTAATATTTCGCATTAATACCGTAACTTGCCGTATGTCGAATTATCAATACTATGACCCATATCGCTGATAACATGCTTCCTGTATAACCGGAGACAGCGAGCAGCTCAGCCAAGAGCTGGGTTGGCGTGTTGCAGTCAGTTTCTCTGAAATCTACTCTACATGCATTAAAATCCAAACTGGCAGAAAAGACTTCAGCACTATAAACTACAATACACTGGTAATTTCTGAAGAATTGTATAGCAATGAAATCTGTACTTGAAAATAATAAGATAAAAACAGACTAAGAATGGAATTAAACTATATTGGAAAACAGTAGGTTGCACACTATAGCATCACAAACAAAATTAAGATATATTATAGGAATTAAGGATAAATAAAAGCAACAAAAAAAGTGATACTGAACTATAAGAATTAGAAAACACAAATACAGATCATTTTAGTTCGTAATAGTTGATGGTGGTTTATGTGGTTTAACCACTCACCTCAGGATGGTAATTCATGCACTTGGGTGGTCTCCGCCTGTACATAGACTCCTGTGGTTTGATGCGGCACTGCGTGGTTACTGCCACTCCTTGTGTTGATTCGTAGTTTACCTCTTGTGGGGTAATACTCAGTTGCTTGCTGCCACATGGACACAAGGTGTCCACCACAAGAAGAATCAGATTGCTGCGGGGAATCTTCTGAACACTAAATGGCCTACAATGAAGTTCAAATGTATTTCAGTTTGTGAGACAAATGAATGAATGAGAGGAGAAAATGGGAAGAGAAACTTTAAATGGTACGCGAAAACGCGTCGGGGCTGAGAAAAACTGAATATGTGAGCTCCAAGGCTGTTGGCCATTTGTCTCACTCCGAGTTTCGCTGCTCCACTGAAGGAGCTATAGAAAATTTTGAAGTGTGAGATAAATTATTTTTGCCTTTAATATATAAGAAGAGGAAGAGAGAAAACAAAGAGAGAGAAAGGGACGACGAGAGGAAGAAAGAGATACGGTGAGAGTGTGAAAGAGAAGAGAGATAGGGATAGAGAGAGGGGTTGAGTGGGAAAGTAGAGGGAGAAAGGGTTAGGAGAAGAAGAGCTTGAGAGATTGTGTATGTCTTAAGGAGATACTTTCTTGCAAATCGTTCGTTCAACAAGAGCAAATGTGTTGCAGAAAATGCGAAAGTTACGCCACAGTGAGTAACTGTATTGTGTACTGTAATATATTATGATGAAGCTTATGCAGTGGAGTTATTTTCTTGATGTCCTTCTGTTAACAGATTCTGTGCTGCCGTAGGCCGAGTCACACACCTGAGACCACAGACAACTTGAGCATGGCAATTAAGCAAATATTGATGCACGATTGGCATTTATTTATAGACATCGCTAGAAATGCTGTTCATTTACATGTACAAATTCTTCACATCTTCGTTAAAGTTGTTCACATAGTTTTGTAACTGGTTCTATGTCCCCCCAAATGTCATAATTGCTCCTATGTATGGGGATTGTCTTTGTAAACCTCGTTATCTAGGTTTCCCCACAAATAAATATAACATGAGGTCAAGTCATGGGAGCATGGTGATAATTTAACAGCAATAAGCCTATTTTCAAGGACTTCTTATTTTATTTATTGAAGCTGCGGAATTATGAGAAGTGTTAAAATCTCGTTGGAAGGCTGCATCTTGACATTTGTAAACACTCAGTTGTTCGAAACATGCGCTTAATATTTGTTGCATATTTATTTGAGAATCAGGCCTTAATTGTGCCATTAAAGAAAATGGACCTTCTTTGAACACTTTCTTTACACCACACAACAAAATTAAAAAAATCGTACTCTTACTTCTCTAGCCAAGTGTTTGTACATAGAGACCCTACGTCTTGGTTTAGTTGGACCGGAATGTACCAGAAAGCCCCGTTTCGGGAAATAAAGAGATACATGCCAGAAACATGAGGATGCCAAACTTGACACTCCATATAAATCCAATTGGCAATTGCAGATTTCATAAGGCTAGTTCTAGTAAATATTTTTTTCCAACTAAATCATTGATACTCATCACACAAAAATACCCATTATTCCAAATTATTGCACTTAATCACTTTAACAACTTAAATAGCACATGACCATTTAATACAGTTGAATGAAAGTGTTGTTTAGCAACCTCTTAAGATAGATTATGAATCACGACTAAACAATCAGTGTGCTCTAAAATAGCTGCCTTATTGCAAGTAATGGCTCTGTTCGCCTGCCTACTGTGCAGGACCTCTTGGCAAAGAGATATCAAAGAAATAATCTCACTATATTTTCGGAAATCACGAAGATGAATCTGTTACTGATAATATTAATGACAGATACGGTACATTTCTGCTACTTATGTTTCAGTGATGATCGCCAATTATATTGATGTAGATTCAACAGGATAGTGCCATTTATCATACTCCGAAGCCAACCATACACATCTTATGCCAAGTTTTTGGTTCTCAATCTGTTCACTATGGCGCCTAAGGATGCGACAGTGAACTGACGCAAGGCATTGTGAAAGCAGTGAAGAGAGAAAATCTGAAAAACTCAGAGGATGAAATCACGTATTAGTCCAGGAATATAACATATTGTCAGCTGCTCAGAATTAATATTTGAGTGATGTCTTCAGATATATGTTATTTCATCTATGTGTCATATATTAATGATATTCATAGGCGGAGAGAGAACTGTTTCCTTGGGGGGGGGAAGCAAAACCATAGAATCCCCATATAACGAGGTTATGGGGGACATCATTTACCTCCTTCCCCCCATTATAGCTTGACTGTGGTACAGTATATCGGAATATGATTGTTTAATAAAGGTATTTTCGAGGGCATGTTTCTTACAGTGTTACATCCACATCCGCAATGTGTCAGACCAAGTTGTATAAGGCTTGAACTGTAGGTTTACTACAAATTATAATAGGGAATAACTTAAAACAATCTCCCTCTTTTTCTCTCTCGTACAGAAACACATGCATACATCAATAAAACTACATAACAGTGCTAACAGAAACTTTTTTATATAAGGTTAACTTCCTGAAGATATCATAATTATGAAATGCAAACTCTAATTATTTTATTTAATCTCGTCTTTAAGTTTACACATTATACCAGGATCATTTTTCTTTTTTCTGCATTGTTGTGCACTATGATATTCATATTTCTCCAAGTGGCGACCTGAACACCTTCAGACTTGTACAGACTGTTACGAAAGAAACATTACAGTGCTTCCATTCCTCAAATGAGGTATAGAAATTCTTATACATTCAGAAATTTAAAATAAATATTATAGTCCAGACACATGATCTGAAGACATTAATTCATCAATTTAAGAACAGAAACTTAATCATAAACAAAAGCAAAAAAGATCTTTTGAATTCAATATTTTCTAACGTTAGTAGAAAAAAAATTCAGACAAGTTTGGGGGGACAGTGCCCCCCATGCCCCCAATAACTCCGCCTATGATGATATTCGAAATTAACTTATGAAATCTATACTATTTTTTGTTGAACTTGTAGTATTAGAATATTTCGGAAAATATATAGACCTATCTGCTTTGGTTATACAATGGAACGTTTAACTATTATGAATAATGTATTCCAGAACGAAATTTTGGATAAATTTATCGCCACACATTTTCTCCAACTTTAATCACAGTTTACTTTTTATTTTAACGCATACTGGTAGTATCCATTTAAAAAAATTAATTAATCATAAGCTCTGGGCAAACTTTATCCATCAATTAGTAATGGAATTTGTAATAGGAGAAAACAAACACCTTGCAAAGTATTACCTATATTATCAGGGATATGTGTATGATCAGATACGTACTTATTATGTAAAGTTGTTGATGCCCTGGGAAAAAAATCGCTGAGCCTTTTTAGTACCGGTATCCTGAATAAGTTTTCTTGACTACCTATTCTTTATGTGTAGAATTTTCTGGAGATGGACAAAATGACCGAGAAGCCATCCGAAATACCATACTTGGTATACGGTACCTTTGAAGCTTTACTGGCGCTCGATAATCATATTTCTTACACTCATCGCTTTTATGGCATCATTGCCGCAGAAAAATACATACAAACATAGCCAAACATACATTCCCACATTTATCAGAGCTTTAAGAAACGTTGATATTTCCTTCTCTCCATGTTAAACCTGAAAAGATGTTCAGCAAATAACCCTCTATTTATCGAAATTCCTCCTGCAAGAAACTTCCAGAGATTTCAACATCTTTCTCAGGCCCAGTAAGCTTTCTTCTGTCCCTTCAGCTACAGATGCCATTATAAATCTGAGGATCCAAATCATACACTGATGTATTCTCTCAGGTGTCCAAAAGGCACAGGAAGTTCTGTTACTACGGAACTTAACTTCAATTTCTCAAACTAACTAGATGCTTGTTTCTTCTTGTCTCCCTTTGCTAGTGTCGTCATCTCTCTCAGGTAATAAAGACCTGAACGTAGCAACACATCCATTCTTCTATGGTCAACCATAATGGACAACAAAGCTTTGACTTGAAGATCAGTGGCGGCTCATACATATTTAATGCATAGTGCCAAAATCAGTGGTATATCCAGGATACCCTAAGGGGGAGGGTAATTCTTTTTCCTACTATAAGCAATAATAATAATAATAATAATAATAATAATAATAATAATAATAATAATAATAATAATAATAATAATAATTAGAGACGAGAATTCCATGCAAATGCATGTTTTTATAGGAACATAGGACATATGTAGCTCATACTTAGTACTTATCCATTTCATTACTTTCCGGTTCCAAATATGTGTACTTTTCCCGTGCATATTTGCATGTTTTCCACTTTTTAGGGATAAAACATGCATAATGCATATTTAGGTAATTTTTAGCTTAATAATGCATATAATATACATTAAATTCAGTTTAAATGCATGTTTTAATGGTTTTGTGTGGACACCTTAGTTTCTCGATTTTATGTCCCATATTTTAGCTTCAGAAATCAGGATTGAAAAAAAAAAGAAAAAACTAAATAACAGAAAAATTAAATAAAATGTTAAGATTTTCTCAATAAGGTGTTAGAGGACCTTTCCCTGGACGGAAGTCCATTTTTACAACACTTTACCGACGACCCTCTATACACTGCGTGTCATAAATTTATTACGTTGGATATTTTGAGAATAGTAAGTAGAGAGGAAATATAGAGGGTTCAAGGAAATTGCCGACAAATAATTTAGGTCAAAAACATCCTCTTTCAGGGAGGATGTAAATTCTCTTCCTTTTCTAGTACTAGTAGCAATTTAGATTCTTCTAAAATTGGAATCACCGTAAAACTGTGTTTGCAGTGTGTGAATGTCGTAAGTTGTTAATGTGCTTGTTTATTCTGTTTGCGCGGGTTAATGTGGTTCTAATATGTTTCCAATTTAAAGATTCCAAAAGTGTACTCTTTGCACAGTGGATTACTGTAAAGGAAAAGATTTTGTTAGATCAGATGAGGATGTCGTATTTTGCGACTGTTGGAGTAAAGAGTAAAGCAATGCTGTTCTGTTTCCGAACATTTTATATAACAATTGTTCTTTGTAAAAAAATCACAAAACTTGTTCAAAATAATTATTAAATTACGATGTCCGTTTTTAAATCGTATCTAGGTAACCGTAAGGTCTATTATAATTTCAGATGAAATGCACTAAAAAATTTCAAGTCGACCAGCATGTCGTATCTGTTTCACATATTGCAAGAATGCAACAAAAGAAATAATCTTCAAAGAATTTCATAGATCCCTCAGTTATGCCCGTGGGAAAGTGAATGTAGCGGCGAAAAACAAATTGGACAGGGTCCTAAATGCTAACCCGGACTGCGGATTCTTTTGTTCAGTGAAGAAGGTTATTGTGGCGAAAACTTGAATGAAGAATTTGACCTGACATTGTCACAAATGTGTTCATTCAAGTTTAAACCCGTAACTTCTTGCAATATAGAGACAAGTGCAGGAACCTCACAGAAACCAATTTAAAAATGTTATTAGGTTTTTAACTGTGCAAAAAAGTGAAGTGAAATAAGACATTTTGAAACAAAAATAAAAGTGCATATTTTAATGTATTTTTCGCTTGATCATGCATATTTCATAGTTTGATAGTACATGAATGCATGCATATTTTGGGATTTTATAGTGCATAAAATTCTCGTCTCTAATAATAATAATAATAATAATAATAATAATAATAATAATAATAATAATAATAATAATAATAATCACTCACCAAAATTTATAAAACTGGAGCACTTGAGCACTTTTGTTGATCAGGTTAATATGCGCGATAGATAAAACCCATTCGCCTATTCTTCTGACTTGAAAATAAATCCATCATTTTTTTGTTGAAGTTGCCTATTTTGCAAACAAAACTCCTCAGATTCATCGTGCCTTCTTAGTGCTAAATCTAGTGCCCCACAAAATCGTATACAATTTATTATTAAATTTAACACATATCTGTTTTTATCAACTTGCTCATTGTGTTTTGCAATCGCGAATTTAACTGATTTTCAGTGTTCGCTTTACCCAGCTTTACTGAAGGCGTTATTCATATTAACCTTTGACTTATGATGTGTTTTTATTTTACCCCATAAGTGTACTAAATATGTCACACCCACTTTTGACCAGCTAAGTTCACCTCCGAACAGAACACACGGGAAAAAGAAGAACGCATTTTTCACATCACATCCACACAACCAGTTGTTTTTTAAATAAATATCTGGGTTGAATTTGCGAGATCTGTTAACTTTAGCACTTTGCTGCTTTCGATGAATATTTAAGTGCGGTGTTGGTCTGCCTAATTCTTTAACACGAAGTTTGTTTTCATGTGTTAATGTTGAAAACTGAGATTTCAATAAAGCGCCAACCGAATTAATATTTTAACAGTACACAACACGATAACACGACCACTATTACGATGACAACCTCACGACTTAACACGTTCACACTACACTTGGTACTGTTGGTAGAAATAATAAAGTGAAAACTTTCTCAAGCAAGTTTTCAAGAAACCGGGAGAGATTTTATTATCTTATTGTTGCAGTCTTCGCTTAGAAACTTGTTCCGACAAAGCGGAAGGATAGACAGAGCGCGAGGTAGTAAGGGATCGGCATAGTAAATGGGGATGTATACAGTTTTACAAGCATTGCAAAAGCCAGAGGCAATTTGTGCCTGGCACATTTCAGATCATGCTTTTAGATGCTGAAAAGGACGAGTGAACATGAAGATTGCGCGCGCTTCCCATTATATTTCTTATGGGATGTAGTGCCTGGCAAAGATCCATCCTCCAAACACTGGTTACAACGTGTTTCACTGCAAAGATCATATTGACGGTAGAGTTTGTATAAGCGTAACTTGTTTCTCTCAGGTTTTGTGCAGAAAATATGAATTCTCCTTTTCCTTCTGTATTCTGGTAGTGCCATGGCACAACGGCACTACCTCTAAAGCCGCCCCTGTTGAAGATCAATACAGAAGAGTCCATATGCCTTTTAATCCTTTTTCGCACAAATCTGCCTTCCCTGTTCATGTCAAATCGTAAAGCAAACCTATTCTTCCATCCTCCAAAATTAATAGGTTAAAACAAAACTCATTTCATTCATTGCCTCATCATTATGCTCTGTCCTACTTCACAATCCTTTTCCCTACCGGTACCTCGAAGTCAAATTAAGAGAGGAAAACAACGGCGAAATCACGACAAAGAAAAGGCAAAGAGTCCATCCGAGTATGTGTGATACTGAAAATAATTTTCACATCTCTTTGCAGATCTGGTTCATCCAAAGATGTCTGCATGGTAGATAACATCAATATTGCGATAAGCTACTCACCTTTCACAACCAGTAATATGACAGTTTGTTAGTTTTCCCTTAAGGGGATTGAACTGTCCACTTGTATTGAGTCTATCAGGTTGCAGTATGTAAAGGTCCACACGTTTGTCACACGGTCGAGGCATTGTTCTGTTATTTGCAAGTGGTGATATGGGTGTGCTGGGAGGAAATTGTTGCTTCGTTTGTGTTTCTAAGGTGCTTCCACCATTTGGCAGTCGTCCATCATCCCGTGTGGAATACTGATCGAAGTTGTTGGTTTCGTAATCATCTGAATAGACGGTACCTGCAGTTAAAGAGAAAGTCATATACATTTTCGAGTGATGGTATTACTGTGATAAATAAGCTGAGGACATTTAGGCATTAAACTCCTGTTTTAGGCACCCTAAATAGGTACTAAAATGTTAAAATAGGCACCAAAAATAGATACTAACAAAATTTTTATTATCTTTTTTTTTAGTTGGTTATTTAACGATGCTGTATCAACTACTAGGTTATTTAGCGTCATGAGATTGGTGACAGTGAAATGGTATTTGGCGAGATGAAGCCGAGGATTTGCCATAGATTACCTGGCATTCACCTTACGGTTGGGGAAAACCTAGGAAAAAATCCAACCAGTTAATCAGCCCAAGCGAGGATCGAACCCATGCCTGAGTGCAACTTCAGACTGGCAGGTAAGCGCCTTAACCGACTCAGCCACGCTGGTGGCTTTTATTATATTATACTAGCTACTTAACTAATTATAATTTAACCCCTTCAGACCTGAATTTATATTACACAAAATTGAAAAAAAAAACTGGTCACATAATCATTCTGGGGATCCAAAATTCCCAAATCAAGTCTTCACAGAAAATCAAAATTTGGGGACAATTTTGACCCCTGGGGCCCCAAAATTCTAAATTTTATTTTTAATTCAGGTATAGAAATGTTTCAAAAATAATATTCTTCATTTCTAGCACATTGAATTTTTCAAAATATTTAAAAGTATCGAAGACATTCCAAAAAAGAAAAAAAGAAACAATGTACACTATAATGTACATCCGGCCTGAAGGGGTTAAGTTATCCTCTGATTCAGGAATCCTGAACCATGTTAAATAGGGGGTTTTATTGTATTTGGAATTGCCAGTTTGTTATTGATCTCAATTTTGTGCAGATAGAATAAAACTGTAGGCCTACTGAAGCTACTTGAACAACTTACTTCCAGTTACATTACAGCTCACTGCTATGTATTTTTCAAGGTTTTCTGGTGTAAATTTATGCCTCGTTTCAGTCAGGATATTTATAAACTGAGAGAATGACCTCTCAACCTCACAAAATGTTATCGGGCAATATTTAAACGAGGTCATTTTCACTGGCATAGCTCTAAAGTCGTGGCTGAAGAAATTCCACAGAAGACATCATTCCCAACCAGGATTCCTTTGCAGAATCCTAGTGAATTTGTCCTGAAGGCTTTGTCCATATCCACGATGATTTCTGTTTGGACATTCTGAATTAATTTTGGGCATTCGCAGTTATACAAAATAGAAAGAATCTCGCCATTCTCTATAAAACACAACCACTTTCCAACATCGCCGAAGAAGAAAAGAAGGAACTCAGCGTGGTGTCACGGCTTCTTTATTCATCACAGGAAGTTGTCATATGTTTCATCATGTGGCCATGAGACTGCACACTAAATGGATGTAGCAAAACATAAAGACTACTACATCGTCTGCTGCCTGTTCCATCGTTTATAACTGGCCTGTTATTCACTGCTGACCAACGAGATATATCGAAGAAAAAAAAAATTAAACAAAAAGTAAAGTTTTTGTCTTTTAAATTGGCACATATCGCAAAACAGACATAAACGGTGAAAATAGGCATTTATAGACACTAACAAATGCCTTTTATTCGTCATAATGTGACCCAAAACGGATTTTTAACTTTGCATGTTCAGCAGTTACAGGAACAAATAGATACTGTACGTCAGGAAATATCCTCAGCTTAATGATAAAGTGTTGGATACTAATAAAATTATATCATACATATAAGTAAAATTAAAAATGTCACCAAATATTATTATGAACAGAACCCTCGTTTGTAGATAAGCATGAATGGGCTAAAGATAAGTGGATCATGCATCATTCCACCTACTCCTCTTGCCTGAGTTAAGGGGACACTATAGTGGAAGAGTGGTGAAAAATTAAGAAAATTCACTTAAAAATTTATTGTGACTATTACTATTTTCATGGTTTTGAGCCAATATGAACTAATATTTTTAAAACTTTGCCGCAATTATATTTAAAAAATGTAATTTCTGAACTATTAGCCCTAATGGCGCAAAAGTTTGTAATAATGATAATGTTGTAGGCATGTTTATGTAGTTTAAAATTCATAAATTTTGTATGAAAATTGTAGAAGTTTTAAACATCACATAAGTGTCCTCTTAAGCCGCTCATGTGTTGTAATAAAAATATATCGACTAATTGTTGTACAGCATGTATCTTAAGTCAGGTAAACAGCAAGATACCAAAATAACGAACTACTTATACTATATTACTCATCATAAATCCTATCTTTGATACTCAGTTATTCTCTTGATTAGCACAGTAATAGAAGTAAACTGCTACCGGTACTGATAACACAAAGAAATAACAATAATAATAATAATAATAATAATAATAATAATAATAATAATAATAATAAAGTGGTGTGATTGCTATGACAGTTCATATACTGGTATTAATAAATTAAGAATCTAAGTGAAGTATAAAAATAACAGAGTTCTTAATCCCTACTTCTATATAAAATAAAAAAAAAATTACTGAGAGAAAAAGTAGCAGCAGCACCATGACCATGACCACTGCCACCGCCCTGCCACCAACACCAACACTACTACTTTTTAATGAGTAATCGAATGAAAGTCACCCTTAATTCGTCTATCAGACCATTAATATCATTATAAAAATACTCTTGGCTCTTATAACAAGAATTCATGGTTATTCTGCATTAAACTCAACATATACAAAGCAACTAAATGCCACATTTTATTTATTTTTTGTGATGAAACAATTGTAAGCTGCAATAAGGAATTGAATCGTACCAGTATAAAAAAATATTGAAATGAAAATGACAGTTTTAAATATATGCCTATCTAAATCCTCTACACAAATGTGGTAAAACGTGTTAGTAATGCAGAGAAAAAAAATCATATTTATTAATGTAATTAGTTCTTTTCTTTCATACCGTGTCTTTAGCATAATTAACCGGACAAATATGATGCTCCTGATAACACTGAAGATACCTATATACTGTCACAGTCGTTTACTTGTTACTTCTATATAGCGGAGGGAAAATTTGCAAAGACATGGCAAAGAAATAATATTCAGAAACTTGTGACACACTATGGCCTCAGTGCGAATTGTGATTATCAGGGAACGGATTTATATGGACTAAAAATATATGAAATATGTAAATATATATGTAGTTATTTTTACCAAAATATGGAATTAAATATGGATTTTTACCAAAATATGGAATTAAATATGGACTTAAAATTATAAAAAAATGACTATGTACGTTAAATATTGGTACATTTTAATCAAACTAAACAAAAAATATAATGGACGTACCTTATCTTCCAATGTAGTTTCAACAAAACACAATTTTTATTGTCTGTTACCATAACAATAGGTTACAAACATTTCTTTCAAGTGCTGAAAAGTGAATCTTCTTCTATTGTCTCTGAGGATAGATTTATACTGACTAAAAGAGCGTTCGACGTCACAAGAAGTAACTGGTACATAATTCAATTTCACAATGTCTGCTGGGGATAAGTCCAAGTTAATCTTCACTGTTGATTCACCACTCATCACAGCAACAACCTTTTGTAGTTCTTCATATCCAGGGTTTTTTGAAAGTACAGTGTCCACCTTAGCTCTTACTGCATCTGCAACTTTACCTCTACCACGATTCAGTTGTTCCACAGTACTATTTATAATTTCAAAACTTTCAGATAGTGAAAGGTGCCTATTTTGGAGACTTTTGAGCGTTTTTATGATGCATGAAAATGTATGCTGAATGTGAGCTAAGTCATTCTTCACACTTATGTCACAGGTAACTGTTTTCGCAGTATCAATTGAGACTGCATCTTCAGAGTCCAATGCAAGGAGAACATTGTTAATAGAGTCTATATGTTCGGCATAATATTCAACTGCTTCTAGCCATGTACCCCATCTAGTTAAAATTGGCTTTGGTGGCAATGGAATTTCAGGGTACATTTCTTTCAACACGTTAACTCTACTGGGAGCTTTGAGAAATACTTTTTTCACTGATGAAATCAACAAATCTACTTTAGGGAAATTGTCTCTGACCACTTCTGCCACACGATGAAATGCATGCGCCACACAAGTAAAATGAGTCAATTTAGGATATACAACAGATAATGCTTGTCCAGCTTTGACCATATAAGGGGCAGCATCGCTAATAAAGAATAACACATTATCGTACATAATACCCTTTGGCCACAGGATACCCATAGCTTCGTTGAACAGTTTAACTATAGTTTTGTTATTGCACTTTTCTAGAACATCACAATGTAAAAGAATTCGTTCAGAATATTGTTCACTTAACAAACCGATAACTACATTACCAACAAGTCTACCTTCTTTGTCGGGAGTCTCATCAATGGAAACCCAAATTGAACTATCTTTAATTTCATCTCTTATCTTCTGTATTGTCTCATCGTAGATGGATGGAGCATACGTCTTCCTAAGTGTTGACTCATCCGGGATTGTATGTTGAGTATATTTTTCAAGGAATTCCCTGAAGACCTTATTCTTTAGTTTGTAGAGAGGAATATCAGCAGAGATGAGAGAACGGCACAGGTCGATGTTAAACTCAGATCTTACATTCGATGTTGTTGGTTGTGTTAAAAACAATTGTCTCTGCTTGGAATTTAGTTGTTTGTTGGCCTGATGTTTACTAGTTGTAATGTGTTGTTGCACCAGGAACTTTTGTGTAGATGATACTGCACACTGACACAAATTACAAAATAATATTTTATTGTCAGTTGATAAACCATCTTCTTTAAATTCTGAAATGTAACTTGTTAGTTTTGATTTTAAATTGACTGAATGACGTACTTTTGGCATATTTACCGTCTTTATAGTATGATTTACAAAACTGAACCTATGTGTACTCTGACTGGCATTTAACTGTTGAGCTGCACAACTGAAGTCTGTTAAAAATTTTAAATTAAATTAATACAGTTTTGTAACTTACTTTCCCATTGTTGATAGGACTGCTAATTTTCAAATAACTCTGATGTTAAAGGGATTACTGAACATGTGTTTAAATCTCTATTGTTGAAATGTATTTTTAAAAGTTAATGGAATTTTGTTTTGTTTTATTGTTAAACCTAATATAATATGGACTGTTTTATGTGAAATATGGAAAATATATGGAAATTAACGAAAATATGTACTAAACTCTAAAATATGGAAAAATATGGAAAATAAAAGTAGGATTTTTCAACCCTACACATTGTGAAACATAAAGATAATGCAAAATATAAATTATATTAGCTTTATAAGTAAATATGTATTTACATATAAATCCTTTCCCTGGTGATTATGTAAGAAAATAGGATAGGATGTGCAGTGATAATATGATTAAGTTTTAGATTCTTCCCTTTATTAATTTCTTAAGAAAATACAATTCTTTGTCTATTATAAATCTCCTTTTTTCTCACTCCGATTTGCAGCCAAGAATTATAAATTCAGTTTTATTATATACCCAAAGAAATTAAACTGCGGAATTCGTGACCTTCCCTGCAATCTAAAGTAATAGGCATATATATATATATATATATATATATATATATATATTAAATGTACGTACTTACCGTCATCGTTAGCCAGAACCCAACTAGGAATCAGACTTGTCTGTACAGCAAGCCAGAGCAGTGGACTGTAAGCCCAATGAAGAAGCCATCTGAATGACTGCAGTGGCTGTAACAATAAAATTACATTGTAACAGATTTTGTGACTATATTAACCAAATTTTTTATCTCTCACCAGATGATAATGATAGCGCCTAAATAATCATACTGATTCAAAACCCGATGACAATAGATAGTAATATTAAGCATTTTGTTACGAATATTTCATTTCATATTAAAATGTTTGATTAACATATGAAATATGTTTATAATTACAGCACTTTAGTTAAAATACTAAATTTTTAGTTCACTTATGATTAATCTTCCAATATAGGCTTTCATGGCCGGCGCCAATGGGGTGAGAGTTATCTGGGCTAATAGGCCATGGTCTACAGCTGCGGTGGATATTATCAGTGGCGAGGCACTCCAGGGCTTAGGGATCTCCTCAGCGTGCCAAGGACAACTGGTGCTAAGACTGAATGAATGAATGAAAGGGAGAGAGAAATGGTTGGAGAAACTTTAAAGGTACGTGATAACACGTCCTTGCAAGGGAGTTGGGACTGTGAAAACTGAATGTGTGAACTCCAATCCTCTTGGCCACTTACCTCATTTCAGGTTTCACTGCTACACTGAAGGAGCTCCAGAAAATTTTGAAGGGGAAAACCGAACATTTCGACGTAACCTGTTAGCTACAACATATGGGGAAGGAACGGAGAAGCATAACGAGCTGATGCAGGGTCGGAACAAGAAACTCCGAAAGGTGTAAGTTTGCACATTGAAAGTGCAGTGCAAGTGGATTCGAGTAAACTCGCTCGTGTAACAGGTGAAGTGTTTGAAACCTAGGCAAGACCTCCTGGAGTTGTAAATCTGCATATTGAGAGGTGTGTCCTTTAGAATGCAAGTCGAGTCGAGTCACCTCGCTCGTGTAACTGAGTAATAAATGTAGAATGTAAATTTCGAAAAATACAGGGATCTTTAAGGAGAGGAGGGATGTAGGTCCGTGGCCCATTTATTTTAGGGCTCATCCCGAGATTTGTCTTAATGCCTTAGGAAAACCACGGAAAAACCTGAGGCAGGATGAGTTGTCTCGCATTAAGAGACGACTGAATGAATGAAGAGAGAGGAAAATGGGAGAGAAACTTTAAAGGTTCGCGAAAACACGACCTTTGTAAGAGAGTTGGGGCTGTGAAAACTGAATATGTGAGCTCCAAGCCTGTTGGACACTTGCCACTTCGAAGTTCACTGTTCCACTGAAGGAGCTCTAGAACATTTTGAATGGGAAAACCGAAAATTCGGACGTAACCAACTAGCTACAACTTACAGGGGAGGGGGGAGCAGCATAACGAGCGGACTGCAGGGTTGGAAGAAGAAATGCCGGAAAGTGTAAGTTTGCAAATTGAAGGTTACTTAGTTCTTTCACAGTGAAAGTGGATTCGAGTAAACTCTCTCGTGTAACAGGTGAGGTGTTTGAAGGCTGCACATTGAAAGGTGTGTCATTTCGCAATGCGAGTGACCTCGCTTATATAATTGGGTAATAAATGTCGAATGTAAATTTGGAAATATACCGGAATCTTTATGAAGGGGGAATGTAAATCCGTGGCCCATTTATTTTAGGGCTCATCCCGACATATTCTGTCTTATTGCCTAAGGAAAACCACGGAAAAACTTTAGTCAGGATGAGTTGTCTCGTATTAAGAGACTAGTCAATTGGCTCTTAGGTGTGGAGTGAATATATTACTGTTGCAAGGTGAGTTATCTCAGTTTAGGGGACTAGTCAATTGGATCTTCTAAACATGTCCTTGCAAGGGAGTTGGGGCTGTGAAAAACTGAATATGTGAGGTTCAAGCCTGTTGGTCACTTGTCTTACTTCGGGTTTCGCTGCTTCACTGAAGGAGCTCTAGAAAATTTCGAGGGAGAAAGCCGAAAATGGACGTGACTTATTAGCTACAACATATGGGGGAGAGAAAGGGGGGAGAAGCAAAACAAGCTGACCAAGAGGGGATAGAAGTGCAATGAACTGACTAAGAGGTGAAGTGGTCGAATTCTAGACAACAAAACGGTAATAGCAAATCTGGCTGTTTGATGATTCGAATGTGTAGGATTTAATCATTGGAATGGTAGTAACCAAATGACTCGTTGATGATTTTTCTCAGATCAGGAGACTAGCCAATTGGCTCTTTGATGACTCAATCGAGCTATAAAAGGACCAATTAGATTCTATTATAGCCCGAGTTAGATATGAATAATTATTAATTTTGAGCCGTTACCATGGTCTGGGGAAGTGAATGCAGGTCCATGGCCCATTTCTTTTAGGGCTCATCCCGACATATTTTGTCGTAGGGCCTTAGGAAAACCACGGAAAAACCTCAGGCAGGATGAGTTGTCCTGCGACTGATTAAGAGGTGAAGTGGTCGAAGTCTAGGCAACGAAACAGTAATAGCCAATTTGGCTGTTTGATGATTCGAATGTGTAGGATTTAATCATCAGAATGGTAATAGCCAATTGGCTCTTTGATGACTTTTCTTAGATCAGGAGACTAAACAATTAACTCTTTGATGACTCTATCGATCTGTAAAAGGGAACGATTAGATTCTATTATCACCCGAGTTAGAAGTGAATAATTATTAATTTTGAGAAAAAAAGGGTCAATGATTGAATGGAGAGGGAAATGAGAGGAGAAACTTTAAAGGTACGTGAAAACACGTTCTTTCTAGGGAGTGGGGCTGTGAAAAACTGAATATGTGAGCTCCAAGCCTGTTGGTCACTTATCACTTCGGATTTCGCTGCTCCATTGAAGGAGCTTTAGAAAATTTCGAGGGGGAAAGCCGAAAATGGATGTAACTTATTAGCTACAACATAGGGGGGAGGGAAGGTGGGAGAAGCACAGCGAGCTGACCAAGAGGAGATAGAAGGTGAAGTGGTCGAAGTCTAAGCAACGAAATGGTAATAGCCAATTTGGCTGTTTGATAATTCGAATGCCTAGGATTAAATCATCGGAACAGTAATACCCAATTGGCTCTTTGATGATTTTTCTCAGATCAGGAGATTAGCCAATTGGCTCTTTGATGACTCCATCAATCTGTATAAGGGAACGATTAGATTTTATTATAATCCGAGTTAGATGTGCTTAATTATTAATTTTGAACCGTTTTCATGTCATCATTTACAGGGGGGGAATGGGTGTGGCCTGCTGTTGACAGTGCGGTTCTCCCGGGGGTTTCAATGTTTTCGTTGCTGACCGCGGTGTTGAACTATTATGAGTGGGTGGGTTTCGTGTTTGTGTTTCTAAGTGCAGAATACCAAACCTTATTTAGTTTCAAAACCTCTTCTTTACGGTTGATATTGTTTCTATGTTTATCGATGGCCTCACTGTGTAGTCTGGCGTGAAAGTGTGAGGTACTGGTCAGGATGTCAGTATCCTCAAAACGAATGTCGCGTTCGCCTTCCTGAAACACATATTCTGCTACTGCCGATTTGTCTATGTGACTCAACAGACAGTTTCTTCTATGTTCTGTGATACGGGTCTTGATGCTACGTTGTGTCATGCCGATGTACACTGCAAGAGATCCTATATGCTCCGGTAGCCAACAGTGACTCATGTGTGTCCTTTGCTTACCGTAACAGATTGTGGGTCTGTTTGGTTGGCAAAAACACTTTTTCCACGTTCTGGCATTTGAAGATCTTGCTAATGAAATCTGTGACGTTTCTGACGTATGGTAGGAAAGCTGTTCCTCTCTTGTGATTTGACCTTGGCTTGGGATGGACCGTATCTCTCTTTTACTGGTTTAAGAACCTCTTGATTTCCTATGAGGAATACCCATTGGCCTCCAGTGTGGAAGTGGGATGATTTATTTATTGCTGTAGTTACTGTGGCTCAGAAATATGTTTTGTCTGATGAATAACAGTTTTCATTATTGTTTGCTTCTTGTCAGGATGGTGGGTTGGAATCTTTATGTAGATATCAGTCTGTGTGTATAGGTTTCCTGAAGACTCTGTGACCTCTGTCCGTATTTCTGCACATCAGTACGTCTAGAAAAGGCAGTATAGTTCATCCTTTTGTATCTTCATGGTGAACTGAATTTGAGGATGGAAGTTGTTCAGATGGTTGAGAAAGTTTTTGAGTGTTTGTTCACCATGGTTCCAAATAACGAACGTGTCGTCTACATATCTCAACCAGCAGGACAGTTTTAGTGCAGATGAATTCAAGGTTGCCTCTTCAAAGAACTTCATGTAATAATTGGCTATTACCGAGCTGACAGGACTCCTCATGGCCATTCCGTCTGTTTACTCGTAAAAATCCTGGTTCCACTGAAAATATGTAGTTCCCAACACATGGCGGAACAAAGCTATATTGTCCTCAGGAAAGATGCTGTTGAGGTTTTCCATGGTATCGTTGACTAGAACTCTGGTGAACAGTGACACCACATCGAAGCTGACAAGGAGATAGATCTTCAGAACTAATTGCTGGAGTCTTCATTTTTTGTACGAACAGTATGTAGGAGTTAGTCTTACCTAAATGCGGTTTCAGGAGTTTGGTGAGGTATTTGGCCACTGTATACCTATAGTGTTGGCGATGGGACGGAGTGGTATCTCAGGTTTTAAAATCTTGGGTAGACCATATAATCTGAGATGTAGAGCTTCGGATTTCCTGATCTTATGCTGTATGTTTACCAGGATAGACGACTTCTTGAGGAGAAGACTGGTCCTCCTCAGGATTCCAGCTGTCGGATCCCGAGGAAGTTTCTTGTAAGTGTCTGGGTCTAGAAGGTCTCTCACTTTCTGCTCATAAATTCTGACGTTCAGGATCACTGTTGCATTTCTTTTGTCAACCACTAGGACTGTGATGTTCTTCTTCACATTGAGTGTTTTCACAAAATATCTGTCCTTGCCAGGCAAATTGTTCTTGGGAATGCGCATGTAGACGTACCACATCGGATCTCCTCTGCTACGTCAGCCATTAGACATCTTATCCCTGATTCGACGTTAGCAATTATATATTCGATCGAGAGACATTGTGTAGTAATTGCGAAACCTTGGACATGAAGTCGAAGGTCGATGGCGACTTTTTATTCTTTGAGTAGTTATGGAACTTCTTCCTGAGCCCAGTGAAACATATTAAAGATATTTTTATTAATTTGTCTTACAGAATAATATCTGTAATATTGACAATTAATATTTGAGGAGAAAAAAAATTAATTGTCAATATTACAGATATTATTCTGTAGGACAAATTAATAAAAATATCTTTAATATTCTCATAGCCAACAGTGCATATTTCTGTACAGATTACTGTGCACTTAACTGCGGAATCCCGGCCAAATAAGTCACTCAGCTGAGTGCGCCCCTTGTATAATGGCAGTTGACTTGAACATCAAACGTCAACATATATGCCTAACTTGGAGTCAGGCCAAAAGGGAAACATTCAAGGAGGAGGGTTCGGTCCAGTGCTGTGGATTGAATTCGGCGTAGCTCAGTGGTCAGAGCGCTTGGTACATAGAACCAAGGACCCCGGGTTCGATCCCCGGTGTCGGAGCGAATTTTTATCCTCAAATATTAATTGCCAGCGAAACATGTTGTAGTGACAACATCACGTCGTATGTGATCTTATCTATGTATTTGCAGTTTTTTTCATCTGTCTGTTGTACAGTAGTAGATTGAGTGAGTACAGGTTGTCATTTTCAGCTAATTCTCGTCGGGTTTGGTGTATCCACTAATAATAATAATAATAATAATAATAATAATAATAATAATAATAATAGTAATAATAGTAATAAAGCGTGAGTATAAATGACTTCCCTGGTTATGAAAATTATTTGTGGACAAATGATTGAATGTAGAAAATTTTTAAACAATTGAGTGTATGGAGCAACTCTCCAAGTTTTTAAACATACTTTACAGATTCTCGATATGGGTTCCCTTGTGACCCTGCAGACATCAAGCTGGTAGTCCAATTCATCTCACACAGGCTAAGTATATCCATTTAGATTGCAGCGATGGCGATGATGATGCAGGAGCATAGCTCTGGCAGATTTTCCGGTAATGGAAGTACAAAAACCAGGGCCACTGAGAAGGGAGGGCAAAAGGGCCGAGTGATTATGGGCCCGTGAGCAATAAGGGCCCGTCAGATTAAGTGAGTCTGATTACTTTTTATTATTATGAAAAATTATTCGTAGATACATACGGGCACTATAAAATTTTGTAAGAATATTTGTTACATAAATTTGACATATTAACTCAACAATAGTAGAATTAATACAAATTACCATTTCATATGTAAATATTTGACTTTTATATAATAGAATATTGGTTTTCCGCATTAACGTTCACCGACACGATACTGGAGGGCCCCGGCATTTGCCTGAACTATGTTCCCATCGCTTGTACCGAACACGTTTAATTATTTATTGGTTTGTCCTTTTTAACTAACAACCCCCGCTGGCCCATCACAATATGCTAGTGGACTCTTCCAAACCTACTGTTGGGATCGTTACGTACAGCTATTCTGTATACAGAATAGCTGTACGTAATGATCCCAACAGTAGGTTTTTCTCTTCTCTCCTTCCTTCCACCTGAAGACGAAGGGAGAACCACCCTTTGAAATGTTGTGTCTTAATTTTTTGATTGTGACAACCAGCAATGAAAAAAGTCCAAACTCCTCACCTAAACATTAATAATATATCAAATATAAATATTTTACATAGGTTCAACTTTAGGTTACATGATTCAATTGTTTTGTATATTTGAATTTGTTAAAAGCATTACTGCAAGAATCTCTTCATCTTTCAATGTGAACCATTTTAAAATTTTAAAAATTCTGCAAAACTTAACCTATTTACAATTGTATGTTCATGTTAAAATTATATAGCTGTACGTAACGATCCCAACAGTAGGTTTTTCTCTTCTCTCCTTCCTTCCTTCCACCTGAATACAAAGGGAGAACCACCCTTTGAAATGTTGTGCCTTAATTTTTTGATTCTGACAACCAGCAATGGAAAAAGTCCAAACTCCTCACCTAAACATTACTAATATATCAAATATAAATATTTTACATAGGTTCAACTTTAGGTTACATAATTCAATTGTTTTGTATATTTGAATTTGTTAAAAGCATTACTGCAAGAATCTCTTCTTCTTTCAATGTGAACCATTTTAAAATTTAAAAAAATTCTGTAAAACTTAACCTATTTACAATTGTATGTTCATGTTAAAATTATACTAATTTAATTAAAAAAACAAGATATTATGTCTATGCTTACATGTAACATAGATTATTGGTATTCCACTTAATATTGTGCACCTTGTTATTATGTACAGTAATTGAATTACGTGTGTACAGTGGCGGCGCTAGGATTTGCAAGGCCTTAGGCATACCTGTATTCAAGGCCCTATATCAATATAATAATAATAATAATAATAATAATAATAATAATAATAATAATAATAATAATAATAACAGAAGTAGTAGTACCTATATTTAAAGTACTCACCATATTATGAAGCCGAATTCTGACCATGCCTTCATTTTTAGTCTTACAAAAAACCTTCTTACACATAGACAAATCACAGTAATCTATTAGGTTAATATTTTTTAAATGAAACAAAATCTTTGCACACTAAATCAAAACTCGTTTCATTTTTCTACTTTTCACAGAACTGAAATCTTGAATTAAAACTGAATAGTCTGGAATATTTTCATGGGATTTTAGATGACTACCGGTACTAAGGTTATTCCAGCCATTACATCCCTGAGAAGATAATGAGATCGAAAATAGTAGGCAAGTGAAACAATATACCCTATCTCGATATTTAGAATATATAAGCCAACGTCGCCATGTATTGTGGGTCCCTATCACCACGACTTGGTGCGTCTTCAGGTTGTGGATAGAGGAGATGGCCTCCAGATATGGAGAGTAGCTGCGAATATATTGAAAGAGCAGTCGTAGACAGTCGATAAGGGGTGGTCCTCCAGCTTGGGGGTTAGGAGAAGGGATAACAACCCATCACTGTAAAAAAACAGCTTGTTACGAAACCATACAATAAGCCTCTGAATGGGACTGATTCTCTCGCACGACCACAGCAAAGGAATAAGGTTATGAGATTTGGTACTTGGAATGTAACTAGTCTTTATAGAACAGGAGGGGTAACATTAGTAGCAAAAGAACTAGCTAGATATAGAACAGACTTCGTGGAAGTACAAGAGGTTATGTTAGATGGGAGTGGCATATCACAAACAAGAAATTACTTGTTGTATTATGGGAATGGAAACAATAATTAGGCCACCGGCGTGGCTCAGTCGGTTAAGGTGCTTGCCTGCCGGTCTGAAGTTGCGCTCTGGCGCGGGTTCGATACACGCTTGGGCTGATTACCTGGTTGGGTTTTTTCCGAGGTTTTCCCCAACCGTAAGGTGAATGCCAGGTAATCTATGGCGAATCCTCGGCCTCATCTCGCCAAATACCATCTCGCTATCACCAATCTCATCGATGCTAAATAACCTCGTAGTTGATACAGCGTCGTTAAATAACCAACTAAAAGAAAACAATAATCACCAATTAGGAACAGGATTCTTTGTTCATAAAAGAATAAAATCAGCAATAAAAAAGGTCGAATTTATCAGTGACAGGTTATTGTATTTATTAATTAAGGGTAGATTGTGCGATATAGTTATAAATACTCACATCACTACAGGAGAGAAAGACGACCATATAAAGAATAGCTTCTATAAGGAATTGGAACACACTTTTGATCAGTTATCTAGACATCACATACAAATTTTATTGAGGGATTTCAATACTAAAGTAGGACAGGAGAATATTTTTAAACCGAATATTTTAAAAGAGAGCCTACACGTGACTAGTAATGACAATGGATTTAGGTTAGTCAAATTTGCCACGTCAAAAATTTAATTGTCAAGAGTACAACATTTCCCCATAAGGACATACATAAAATATACTTGGACTTCTCCAGATGGATTGACACACAACCAAATAGAACATATCTTGATAGAAAAATGGAGACATACTAGTATAGCAGACATTCGAACTTTCAGGGGGGCAGACTGACCATTATTTGGTAATTGGAGAATTAAGAGAAAGACTGTCAGTAGCCAAGGGAGTAGAGCAACAAGTTAATATTAGTAGATTCAATATCCTGAAATCAAAGGACGAGGAAACTAAGTAACATTATCATGTAGAAATTTCAAATAGGTTTGCCACTTTAGAAAGCTCCGACGAAGTTGAGAAAGAGTTAGATGTTAATAGCGCATGGGAAAATATCAGAGATAGTATCAAAACGCAGAGCAGAGCCTAGGTTATTATGAAACTAAGAAAAATAAACCGTGGTTTCATTAAGATTGTTACATGGTAGTAGAAAGAAGGAAAAAGGCAGAATTGAAATTCTTACAGGATCCAGATGAGGCGAATAGAGATAATTATTTCAATGAAATACAGGAAGCAAGTCGCACACTTAGGAATAAAAAGAGAGATTACTTGAGGGGAAAACTGAATGAAGTAGAAACAAATAGTAAGAGAAAACGTTAGAGACTTATATAAGGGCATAAAGGAATTTAAGAATGTATATCAGGCAAGGGTAAAAGTGATCAAGGATGAGAATGGAGACTTGCTTGCAGACCCTCATTCAATCCTGAACAGATGAAAAAACTATTTTAGACAACTCGTCGCTCGAGTTCTTAACTGTTCTAACTCCACAAAACTTGATTCTGAGAAAACAGTGATTGTAGGTTATGAATGCTATAACAATTGTTATAGTGAAGTTACAAATGTGCTGTTGTTGATTTTTCTTTAAAAAGCTTTACATTAACAAATTCACTGTTATAGTTTAACCTATACTTGATTACAAAAATATTTTATTTATTGTAAACAATATGTTTAACTTTACAGTAAGGTATAGTAGAGAAATTCATGCCTTTCGAAATAGCCATCTTACAGTTAAAAAAAGTCTTTCGTCATCATTTCATGTACAATTAAGTGGACTTTGAGAGTCTGAATTGCTTTAAGGTTTCTTATTAATGATACTGGACTGAATATTTCTGTAAATTTTAGTTTGTTTTCAATGACACTGTGCACTGCATCAATCTCTTGTACAAGACTATGGCCGGGTTCTGAAAACTTTTGTTCTATGCTCATTATTTTCTGATTGTTACTTAAAAAGTGCAAGAGGGCTATTGACATGATACTATTTCTATTTTGCAGAACACATGAGTCGGACCAAAGTTTCAATTTTGTAACCTTGGGATTGTTTACACAGATTTTATTGATAATTGAAACCAGAGCACTAGCAATATTATTCCTGGCTCTCCCGGACTGAGATTCATTCCAAATTGAGCAGTACGTTTTTCTATCCACAAAACAAAGAGCTGTTAAATTATAACAGTTTTGTTTTCTTTTATAGAAAAAATTTGATACGTTTGCTTTAGTTACTGCAAAAGCATTTTCTAAGTCATAACAAACTAATGCTGTGGTTTAATCTACTGTTTTAAAATCCTCTTTATTCCTATCTTTTTCTTGCTTCACACCTGTCTTTCTTAGGCTTGAAGAAACTGAGGTTAAACTCTGTACAAAAAAACCTCTCTATAAATATTCTCTTCAACAGGTTGGCTTGAATACTCTTTGTACAGTGAATACATGCGTGATATATTCAAATTTGAATCCAGATAATGACGACTTGATGAGGCTCGACAGTAATGAGAATCAATTACTGGAAATGACTTTATATGCTCTCGAACTTTATCGAGTTGTTCTTGTGGAATACCTTTGTTAGTGTGTTTTCCTTTGATGGGGAAATGAGGTACACCAGTTTCTGCATTTATTACATTATCAAAACTATGATAAAGCCTTTTCTGGCTAATATCAAGGGTGCTAAGAAATATTCTTTACACACTCTCAGTAACTCATCGTTAACTTCAAAATAATACAAGTTATAGTATCGTCCTTTCCTTCCAGCGTTACGCTCTTGTTCATCTCCATTGCAGCCATTTTTTTTACATAATTACATGACTGTATACTGTACTATGATTGGAGTTTGGAGATACAACCATTAAGAATTCAAATTACTCTTACGTTGGGAGATAGAACTAAAACGAATTGTAAATTTAAACTTTTTTTTTTACTACATATTCATTCTTTTATGAAAAATTTATATTCTTTATGTCCATAAGTCTCGCATGGATACAATAACTCAGTTTAAAAAAAAATTGGACTTAGAACCATTAAGAACTCGAGCGACGAACTACTAAATGTACGTAGGACAAATAGAAATGATTGGAACGAAATTGAAATACAAACTGCTGACCCATTTATATCCGAACATACACTCTCTGAAGTCGAAATTGCGATAGAAAATCTGAAAAAGTACAAGTCTCCAGGTATTGATCAAATTCTAGCAGAATTAATACAAGATGGTGGAAGCGCATTATCTAGCGAAATTTATAAGCTTGTACTTGCTATTAGGGAAAAGGAAATTGTACCAGAACAGTGGAAGGAGTCCATCATTGTACCTATTTTTAAGAAAGGACTCAAGACTAACTGTAGTAACTTTCGAAGAATATCATCACCTTTAGTGACGTCCTACAAAATTTTGCCCAATATTCTTTTGAGAAGATTAACTTCATAATATACGTAGATGAAATTATTGGGTATCATCAGTGTGGTTTTAGGCGTAATAGATCGACTATTGATCAGAGTTTTTGTATTAGACAGATACTGAAGAAAAAAATGGGAGTATAAGGGTACAGTGCATCAGTTATTCATAAATTTCAAAAAGGCATATGACTCTGTTACGAGGGTAGTTTCATATGATATTCTTATTGATTTAGTATTCCCAAGAAACTATTTCGACTAATTACAAAATGTCTCAGCGAAACTTGCAGTAGAGTCCGTATAGGCCAGTTTCTGTCTGATGCTTTTCCAATTCACTGCGAGCTAAAGCGAGGAGATGCATTATCACCTTTACTTTTTAACTTCGCTCTAGAATATGCCATTAGGAAAGATCAGGATAACAGAGAGGGTTTGGAATTGAACGGGTTACATCAGCTGATTCTTGTCTTGCGGGTGATGTGAATATGTTAGAAGAAAATCCACAAATGATTATGGAAAACACGGAAATTTTACTTGAAGCAAGTAAAGTGATAGTTTGGAAGTAAATCCCGAAATGACAAAGTATATGATTATGTCTCGAGACCAAAATATTGTACGAAATGGAAATATAAAAATAGGAGATTTATTCTTCGAAAAGGTGGAAAAAGTGAAATATCTTGGAGCAACAGTAACAAATATAAATGACACTCAGGAGGAAATTAAACGCAGAATAAGTATGGGAAATGCCTGTTATTATTCGGTTGAGAAACTTTTGTCATCTAGTCTGCTGCCCATACCTGTGGAGTAACGGTCAGCGCGTCTGGCCGCGAAACCTGATGGCCCGGGTTCGAATCCCGGTCGGGGCAAGTTACTTGGTTGAGGTCTTTTCTGGGGTTTTCCCTCAACCCAATACGAGCAAATGTTGGGTAACTTTCGGTGCTGGACCTCGGACTCATTTCACCGGCATTATCACCTTCATTTCATTCAGACGCTAAGTAACCTGAGATGTTGATACAGCGTCGTAAAATAACCCAATAAAATAAAATCTAGTCTGCTGTCAAAAAATCTGAAAGTTAGAATTTATGAAACAGTTATATTACTGGTTGTTCTGTATGGTTGTGAAACTTGGGCTCTCACTTTGAGAAAGGAACAGAGATTAAGGGTGTTTGAGAATAAGGTTCTTAGGAAAATATTTGGGGTTATGAGGGGTGAAGTTACAGTTAGTGGTTTTCAGTTTTCCAACTTCAGTTTTGATCCACGAACTTTGTTCTGGCTTCGTATACATGTTGTTAGGGAGCTTGCACTATCCTCCTGTACTGAAGTACAGCCGTCGCCATATTTGTTTGTATATTGTACAAGCGATAACACTCGCTGTACTGTAGTCCCGTCGCTCTAATTTCCGGCAGCCAATCACGTTGCAGGTCGGCTACATTTAAATGTGTGCGTCTTATGATTCGCTGGTGAAGACGTTATTCATTTCTTAAGGCTCGATAAATACTTAATATAATCGCCCGTCATTTTGGCTCTTTCGTTGGCGTTCGCAGAAAGCACACGAAGACGTTATTTGCCGCTCGATTATTTGCTGAATTACAGTGCGTTTGATTTATTATCATAGGAGCTATGACATGATAATGTTTAACAGTGTGGCAAATAGATTCCTCGTATGGTAGCTCGGCAACGAAAGAACAAAAATGGCGAACGATCCTACCTACCTAGACTTTATAGAGCCTTCACTTCCTAAGACGTAAGCAAAGGGGAGGAGTCACGCCGGGAATAACAACGTCGCGACTATAACTTTTCTGGTCTTCCGTTTTTGCTTCACAACACACTAAGGCTATCTGACTTAGTTGGCTGACGTAGCAGCAGTGTTGCCACTAGGCTACTTTTTATCCAAACCTTGTAATATTCAGTAAGTATTTCGTAGAAAAGAACTATTAGTATGCATTTTAATTTTATTTCTGATACCAGTTTTATTTTCAGGTTTTTGTATAAAGGTGTATGCACACATAAGTAAGGGGGAGTGTAAACTGCGTTTTTGAAAATAATATATTGTCGATGTCTGAGTTCTCTTCATTGGTATTTAGAAGTAAGACATCTTGAAGATATTCATCATTAAAGCTCGACATTTACATTTTTGGAAATATTCAGGAGTGTAGTTGTGCCAGAATGGCCAGGCCGCCGCCCAGATACTTTTTCTGCTACTAGGGAGCACCCTATTTTTGTATTTTTACTTTTTAAAATATTGTCTTACTTGCTACTTACTCAACTTTGTGTTTTATAAGTATGGATTAGTAGTATGTACAGATACGGAATTAAAATTTGGAGTGAGTCTTGATGGGATTCCACTTGTATGTAGGCAAAAATTTCACACGACTTCTACAAGTAGCATATACAGGATGTTAAAAAAGTATCCAATATTTTAGGAGGTATGCATCAAAACCAGAAAAAATCTAATAGACATAGGTCCTACAATGCTCACTTTCTGAGATCTGAACACTTGTTCATAGGAGTGCTCAATGTGACGTCTATTTATGGCAATGCATTTTTCTGCCCTACAATATAGCAGGCTATCAGATAAGCATACCGTAGTTGACACCCCTGGCATGGAATACTGATATGTCGCAAGGAATACTGAAAACAAAAATTTAGTTGCAGATATGAGCGGAGTTCAGCAGAGATGGTGTTGTGAATTTTCGTAATGACATCAAGTTTTACGAGTACCAGAATGGTTTCTTCAGACTGATTGCATGCTACGACAAATGTCTCCATGTCGGTGGCGAGTATGTCGAAAAATAGTGCAAGGTGTCGTAGCGTCCAATCAGTTTAAAGAAACCACTCTGGTAAAACTCGGTGCCCTGCGATGCAAGGAATTGTCGCACAGCCTGCTCCATCTCATCATTGTTTTGGAAGTGACGTCCCGAAAGTGCGGCTTTCAATGCAGAGAATAGGTGAAAGTCCGATGGGGCAAGATCAGGGCTGTAAACTGGGTGATCCAATCTCTCCCATCCGAAGTGACGAATATGATCTTGTGTGAGCCTTGCTGTGTGTGGTCTTGTGTTGTCGTCCAAGAGCACAACACCTTCACTCAAGAGCCCCAGTCTCTTTCGTCGAATGGCGGACCTGAGTTTGGTGAGAGTGTTGCAGTAGCGTGCGGCATTGATGGTCCCTTCATGAAGGAAATCCAGGAGAATATCACCTTTCACTGTGGTCATAACCTTTTCTGCGGAGGATGATGTCACTTTGAATTTTTTCTTCACTGGTGAAGTGGGATGCTTCCACGTCATTGAGGCGGCCTTGGTTTCTGGGGTAAAGTGGTGCACCCATGTCTCATTGCCTGTGACGACTTTGAACAGGAACTCATTTCCCTCTCGCGCGTACCGCATCGTGTGATTGAGGCTGATTCCCATTCTTGCACTCTTGTGATCTGGGGTCAGGTTTCTCGGCATCCATCTTGCAGAGACTTTTCGGTAACCCAACACATCATGGAGCATGTGATGGACCTGAGCACGACCAATATGCAATGTGGATGCCACCTCTGATACCGTTATGCGCCTGTCCACTAACACCATGTCCTGTACTCTAGCAATGTTGTTTTCATTTGTGGATGTGGAGGGACGCCCACTTCGACCCTCATCCTCCACACTCTGCCTTCCTTCACTGAACATGCAACACCAGCGATCAACCATTTGACGAGACCTGACCTCTTCACCATACAAGGTCTGTAGGCTTTCATGGATGACGGACACACTACTCCCACGTGCCCATTCATACTGGATAAGAGCACGCACTTCCATTGGCGACCATGTTGTCAGAACACAACTGTCTGCCATCGTGATTTTTACTCGCATAAACTTGGGCACGCCATTCGACTGCTACGCTCTCTTTCTCGGTGATCTGCGCATGCGTCATTCCCCCTCCGCTGACGGAATATTCCGTCGTTGAACCAGCAACATGTGTAGTTTCTTATAGCTATTGTTTGTTTCACCTGCTGTACAATCTTCACATTAAAAAAAATTACGAAACTTACTTTCGGAACACCCCTCGTACATAACATTGCACATTTTTCGTCTTGGCAAAGCTGTAGTTCACTAGGTAACACATAATAAAACCACTTAAATTTGCTGTAATTTGTTTAAGAGTCTAAAATATGTTATAAAATCGAATGGAGGGTTGATTATAAATACATCAGTGCCTCTGAAGTATGAAATAATAATAATAATAATAAAATTGATAAATACAAAATCAACCGAAGCGAATATGAATAGGAAAAGCACATATTATGCCGAAACGATATTAACAGTCTCAGTAGCGTAAGTCGTTACGACCTTGGTATCCTTGGTATATTAAACGAGTTAATAACAGTAGCTCAAGGTTCGAATCTCCCACAATCTTCTTTTTTTAATTAAAAATTTGGCATCATATATGTCTCGCAAAGCTTATTTATTTGGCGGCATCTCTTAGAATATGTCCAAACTCTCTCTTGCAAGAAATATTCCTGTCTGGTAATAAAACGTCCTGTCTCGTCATTACGCTTGAAGATGGCAGAGAGACAACAACTCCGTCAACAAGTCATTGTCCTGGTTCGCTTAAGTTATTCTGCGTCGATGGTGGCCAGAGAGATTGCAGTCCCATTGTCAACTGCTAAGCGGTGGGCTAAATTTTTTATCGAGAATGGTGAAGTTGTGAATCGTCCCATTCCTGGAAGACCGCGCATCTCTACAAGGGAAGAGGACGCCATGTTATTGAGAGAAGTTGAGAACTACCCCTTTAGAACTGCCTCTCAACTCAAGATGGCGTTCAACTTTCCAGGTTCCCCCATGCGCCGTGAGGAGACGTTTTAGAGAGAGTGTCATACGGTGTCGTCGAGCTGTAAGGAGAGAACATTTGACGATGGAGCATGCCGTGGACCGTCTAGCGTATGCTACTCTCCGACAGGACTTCGATTGGAGAAATGTCATTTTCTCCGATAGGTAATTGTCTCCAGTAGCAACGATGGTCCTGCTCTAGTTTATCGTATGGATGGCCATCGATACGATGAACGCTTCCAGAGACGACTTAACAGGTCGGGTCGCGTGTTGGGGATGGATGTCATACGATAGGGCAGGACTTCTGGAACGCATCCAAGGTCGGTTTACGGCAGAAGTCTACGAACACATTTTGGCAAATGTAATGATCCCTTCTGTCCGAGAACGATATCCAGAAGGAACACTTTTCTTCCAGCAGGATAAACACCCGTACACACCGCCAATCGGATTCAAAGATGGTTTACGAGGAGGCGTGATGTCAACCAGGTCGACTGCCCTCCAAATTCACCAGATATGAAACGGATCCTACGCTATCATTGAGCAGAATAACCGCCCATTCGGACAGCTGACGAATTTTATTGTGGGACAGATTTCTAGAGGCGTGAGAGGAGGTGGCCATGAATTTAGACCTGTTCTTCTTGTGTGGACTCCATGCCGCGCAGAATGAGGACAGTTGTTGACGCAGGTGGTTTGTGGACGAGATACTAGTCCCCACCACAGGCCTTTTTTGGTAATATATTAACAAATTGTTTGTTGTTTGTTTATTTAATTATTTATTTGTTTGATATGCGTTCGGTTTTTTAGGATGTGAAACAAGTATTTTTGTTTATTCAGGCCAGGTCTCGCCTATTAATAGCCCACAGATGATGGGGAATAATATTTTTACAAGGTAGGCATAACGCAGTTTATGAACAAATGCAATTTCACATTTAAACTAATAATTTAATTGAAAACAAAAATAAAATAAAAATAATTTTACTGTACCGGAAGGCAAACTCACAACCTCTGGTATGGATGTCAGACATCTTACCGCTGGACTACAAACAGCTCGTATGGTTGACTACATTGTAGACGGATGCCTTTCAAGGAAGAGACACCACAGCAATGCCTTGAAGTGCAGTGCATTTACACAAGTGAACCGCGTGATAGAACTTAGCATTTCTATCGACCAAGAGTCGGCCCATTATTTTTTACCATTAATTGTACGTATGGTAGTGTCTGTTAATGTTATATTCTTTCATAAAGGCTATCAAATCGTTGCAAATAGTACACACATCACTTTATTTCCATACTTTTTCATGGAAATAGTTACCGATCCAAAATTCACTAAACTTCGTGCGTTCACTGTTAACTTTGCGACATTTCGAAAGCTTTTCCCATATTTTTAAAATTAAACACACGACTGAGTTGTACTATAACAGATCAATAACTGATTGAGTGAACAAGGAAAAATTGTGTACTATGAAGGGTAAAATGTAAGGTATGAATGATCTACTCAGGATGTCCTTGACTGACATGACTGATTCGGAGTTGATGACAGGTATTTCTGAAATATATAGAAATGCAACCTTCTCTAACATTCAGATAAAATTTCGAAAATTGTTTCGTGTAATATAGGCTAACAAAAATTAACTAATCATCTTGCAACACTGGAAAAGTTGTATTAAAAATGAAAGTACAAAATCACTCATAATTTATTACACAATTTTCAGTTTTTACAAGAACGAAGGAGGGCTACATAAAAATAATGTTGATACAAATATGGCCCACGAGCCATAGTTTGGACGGCCCTGTGTAGCATATACTAAAAAAAGAACGAATGAAGTAAGATAAATAATATTTTGTTTTGCACTAAAGTAACATGTCTCCATATAAGACTAGCCTATCCTCTCCACACATTATCCTTAGAAAAATTTATTTCCTTAAAGAAAGGCATAGACTTAAGGCCGTATTCAGAAACATCACTTCAACTTCTCTTTCACTTACGTGTGATTTAAAAAAAAAGTAAAATTTCTGTTCAGAGCCCCAACTTAACTTACACTTTAGTCGTATTATTATTATTATTATTATTATTATTATTATTATTATTATTATTATTATTATTATTATTATTATTTAAAAATCTGTGAGTACAATCATGTGTACAAAATAAGACACGATGTAAGCACATGATTGCAAGAATAAATTATATACTTATATTATTAAGATTAAAAACGTTATCAATGTGATGAAAAGATCTGTGAATCAGCCAACCAGAAATTCGTTTCTGAAAAGCATTCTTGTCTAAATGGAATAATTGTTTAGGAAATTTATTATCTATAATAAAATAATAAATCTGTAGCCAAAATTTTTCTGGTAATTTTCGATTTTCCAAAATTAATTGGTGTTAACGTGTATAATTAACCATCCTGAAACCGAAAATCGCTTTTTTGACATTTTTGTTTGTATGTCTGTCTGTCTGGATGTTTGTTATCTTTTCACGCGATAATGGCTGAACGGATTTCGATGAAAATTGGAATATACATTAAGTTCGTTGTAACTTAGATTTTAGGCTATATGGCATTCAAAATACGTTATTTAAAAAGGGGGGTTATAAGGGGGCCTGAATCAAATAAATCGAAATATCTTGCTTATTATTGAATTTTGTGAAAAATATTACATAACAAAAGTTTCTTTAAAAATTATTTTCGATACGTTTTACTCTTTGCAAAATTTTGATAGGACTGATATTTAATGAGATAAATGAGTTTTAAAATTTAAGTAACGCCATCTAAGGCAGTGTAATGAAATGAAAACAAATGACTTCGTCTATAAGGGACCTTGGACAACAACAATGGAAAGCTATGAAACATAGCCTACAGAGAATGTTTCTATGTTTGTATGAAGTAACATCGGAAGCTAAATTAACCGATTTGTATAATTAATTATTATTTCACCATTGGAAAGTGTAGTTTCTCTAGATGGACATTATTATAGTAACTTCTAAGGAATCGAAGACAGGAAAGATTAAAATAGCTTCTTATGCACAGAAAACTTGATAGGCTATTCTGTATATTCGTTTCTTGTATTTCTTAAAATAATGTTTATGTACTACATTCATTTTGATCTCAGAGAATTTAACGAACAACGCGAGTGTATTTATTTATTATTCAGTAATAGTAGGTTAGCTTAACATTCCATTATTTTATAATACAAATTTTAACTATGCTCAATTGAATCGTGTTAAAATAGATAAAGTGAATAAACTATGCAATAAATGCAATGCAAAAAAATTGGGTAATGAGCCAAGCAGATTATGTTGCGCTGTAGTAAAAGTTGTTCCTGGTGAGATTGAAGAGCCTTCACAACAAATTAAAAACTTACTTATCTGAGTAGGCCTACACATAATAATATAGTATATATATAGTATATAATATAGTATAATATAAGACGGTACAACATCTTATTTCAAGTGGCATCGTTTGGTGCAAAAAATACATCAAGTCAATTCTACGCCATCACTTAAAGTTCAAGCATAGGCTTATCATTTAATTGGAAATCATCTTCCAGCTGAAGGTAAGAGCCTTCAGTTCTCACAAGTATATATTTTCATTTCAGACGCTGACCAATTGTCTATTAGGTCTAATATAATATCAATTTTTTTACTTTTTTTTAGTAGGTTATTTTACGACTCTGTATCAACAGGTTATATAGCGTCTGAATGATATTATGAAGGTGATCATGCCGGTGAAATGAGTCCGGGTGCCAGGACCGATAGTTACCTAGGATTTGCTCATATTGGGTTGAGGGAAAACCCCGGACAAAACCTCAACCACGTAACGTGCCCCAACCGGGATAGTATCAATCTTAAAAGTAGAGTTGACTGAACAACTCCAGGAAGTATTGCATGATAATAACAGTTAAATGCGTAGTTTTAAATACAACTTTCAAAATGATTCAGGAGCAAACGACTTACAACATACAAAAACCTATTATTGACTAAGTAGTTACAAAACTGTATTTAGATTTCTCAATATTTAATTCTAAGAAGTGCAGCGAAGTGGTCTCTGGACCACAATGATCGCATTTTAATTATTTAAATACAATTTAAATTAAGTAACATATTAAACGATTTATCCTCCTATCAAACACGAATGTCGCATGTTAATTATGTAAATACTTATATTTGTTTCTAACAAGTGCAGCGGAGCGCACGGGTACAGCTAGTCTTAAATATGTGTGATAACCGAAATTTTTCTGGTAATTTTCGCTTTTCCAAAAAAAATTGGTGTTAGCATGTATAATTATTCATCCTGAGACCGAAAATCGCTTTTTTGACATTTTTGTTTGTATGTCTGTCTGTCTGTCTGGATGTTTGTTACCTTTTCACGCGATAATGGCTGAAAGGATTTCGATGAAAATTGGAATATAAATTAAGTACTTTGTAACTTAGATTTTAGGCTATATGGCATTCAAAATACTTTATTTAAAAGGGGGGTTATAAGGGGCTTGAATTAAATAAATCGAAATATCTCGCTTATTATTGATTTTTGAGAAAAATGTTACATAACAAAAGTTTCTTTACAAATGATTTCCGATAAGTTTTAACCTATGCAAAATTTTGATAGGACTTATATTTAAGGGAATACAAGACTTTCAAAATAACAATACAATACATTTTTACCGCCGCCTCAGATTATAGCGTTGTTGCTCCTGCAATAACTCCTTTGTGCAAAATATAAAATTTGTCAGTAGAAAGTAAACTCGCATTTATTCATTCTATAGCAGTGGTACATAGCAGATCGTGAATTCCTATATTTTCGAGAGAAAGAAATATAATTACATATTATACAGTAGGAGATTTTATTATTTGCTGTATCACTATTTAAGTTATTTATTTTAATAGAGAAAATCTGAAAATCGATAGGCCTGAATGTGTGACATAGGAGTTATTGCAGGAACGACAACGGCTATAATGAAATTAAAAACAAATGACTCCGTCTATTTAAGGCGGCCTTGATGTTTATCAATAGACTATTAATTTTCAGAGAATGCATGTGTGTTTGTATGAAGTAATCTCAGAAGCTTTTTAACCTATTTGGATAATTCCTTCAATATTTGAAATTTGTAGTTTCTCTAAATGGATGTAATGCTACATATGAGGACTAAGGTAACATTAAAATAGATCTTTACGTACATAAAACTTGATATTCTGCCGAAATATTGTATAACTTGATAATTGCAACTGAAGAGTCCACTGCAAGAATGATGGGTGTCATTTGGAATACATTTTTTAGGAGAAGCAATCTGTAAGTTTGAAATGCTTAGCTCTCAAAGCTTAACTGTGATTTTCCGATCATTACTGGACAATGACTATCAGTGTTAATGCCATGTAACTCTCTATGTACATTCTATATGTCTTAAGCTATACATTGACAGTCGTGGTTCATTTTCGACAAGAAAGTGGCATCCATCATTCTTGTAGTGGACTCTTCAACTTTATTTGGTCCACATAAAATACTCAAATGTTATACATCATCATCATCATTGGCATTACGGCCCTTATAGTTTAGCCTTAGCCTCCCTCAGAACATCCGACCAATCACTCCTGTCTAATGCTCGTGTTCTCCATCTTCTAATTCCAACTTTTGTTAGGTCAGCCTGAACGTCATCCAGCCATCTCAATTTAGGTCGTCCGACTTTCCTTCTTCCTACCGGTAATGCATCTAGTAGAGCTTTGGGTGTGCGATTGTTCTCCATCCTGGCTACGTGTCCCAGCCACTCTAACCTTCTGAGTTTTATGTCAACAACAATGTTGTTATCTTTATATAATTCATATAACTCAGCATTTGTTTTAATTCGCCAAAACCCTTGCTCATAAGTAGGCCCAAAGATTTTCCGTAATACTTTCCGTTCCCAGGCATTTAAGCAAATGTTATACACTAAAGTTTATTTTTCTTCACAGAACATAATAGTTAAGAGCTTTGTCGTAAAGATGGGTATTTTTATTGCAACAAAAATATAGCCCATATTAAAAATAAGCATTTTACCATAGATCTCACTGGAGCTGAGTTATTTTAAAAGGTGTCACGAAATGGCGTTCCTGCACTCATAATTTACCCATATTCGTTTCCTGTGTTTCTTAAAATAATATATATGTATGATACCTCATTTTTTTATTTGCATAAACAATGATATACAACTGAGCGAGTTGGCTCAGACGGTAGCATTTGAGACACGCATTTGGGAGGTCCCAGGTTTAAACCAATCTGACTGAGGTTTTTCATGATTTCCCTTAGTCATAAAGGCAAATGCCGGTTTGGAAAGATACGTGCCATGATTCATCACCGCCTCAATTACCAATACCAAAAACATTAATCAAAGTCTATAATCAGTTACATGAACACAAGCCATCTACAACACAACAGAAATAGGAACTCAACAAGAGTAAAAACAGCCTACTGATATACCCACACATTCTAAACACGCGACATGACCACAGATGTTAAGGCGTGAATAAAATAAACTTAAAAAAAAAATATGAACAGTAAGGTTAACATAAAAATTATCTTCGTACACAATACACTCTATTAATTTGGACTAATTTAGAAAAATGTTAAACGAATTATCCTTGCACCAGAAACTGATGTTCTCTCAACCAAATGATCATATTTTAATTATTTGCTTGTAATAGCAATTAAGAAACATGTTAAAGGAATTATCATTGCACCAAATGAGTGATCGCTGTACCAAAATGATCGCATTTTAATGATTTAAATACAATTTAAATTAAGTAACATATTAAACGATTTATCCTTCTATCAAACACGAATGTTCCCTGGATCAAATGTCCTATTTTAATTATGTAATTATATTTATTTCTTATAGGCCTAAGTGCAGCGGAGCGCACGGGTACGGCTAGTATAACTTATAAGACATAAATTAATAATTCTACAGTGATTTATTTAGTCTAAATTATTTGGGTATATTATATAGCGCTAGTTGTTTTGCATTATAAATATGTATATCTTTTCGAAAGGAGAGAGAATCAATATTATCTTTTAAAAATAATGATATTTCGAAAGAGTTGCAACATTAAAGCCATGATACTTCGCGTGTGAAAATGGGCTTGTAGTGTTCATCAAAAGAAGAGATAATTATATAATTATTATTCTTAATGGTATCTTCTGTAATATAAATAGGCCTTTTTTTTACTGTGTGTACTACTTCCCAAAAGTAATATTCCATATTTATTATGGAATAAAAATACATATAATAAGCTGATTTAACGTAAACTTTTGGTACATATTATATTCTTAAATTTCTTAACAGGTATAGGCCTAATACTCAAGACATCACTTAATTAAATAATTTACATGAGCTTCCCGAACTTGTTTTGTATCTAATCATACAACAACTACATTATTAGATTTCTTTTCGTCAATATAGCTAATACTAAACAACAATGTTTCTGTTTTCTTTTCATTTAGTAAAAATCAATTAGCATTAAACCAATTCTGCGTCTCTATCAATGTTAAAGCACCAGTATTACGAAGTTTATTTAAATCGGCATGACAGTTAAGGAGAGTAATGTCATCAGCAGAAACCAATAATTGGGCACTGATATTGTCTATAAGATCATGTATCATTATTAGAAATAAAAAACTGGACCTTGAGGTTCTCCATATTTATTCTCTTGTAGTTCTGAACGCGTAGAGTAGAACGTATTTCAACACCCTGCAGGCGCATTGTTAAATAAATCTAAACATTCAATGTTCTTTATTCCTAATTCCATAATACTGAAGTTTAGTTCAGATTATATAATGGAATACACAATTAAAAGCTTTACTTAGGTTACAAAAACACCTATCACGAAACAATGATTCTCAACAACAGTTAATGTATATTTTGGAAGATTAATCGCTGCATTAATAGCACTAAAACCCGATCTAAATGAATATTTCTGCCTTGAGAAATATTTGTTAGTCGTAATATAGTCATATAATTGAGACATAACGTAAGTGTAAGAAATATTTGAAAAAAAACCGGCAAAAGATAAATCGATCTATAATTATTAGATAGTTCACTTTTGTTTCCTTTCTTAAATACCGTAACAATTTTAGCTATTTCTAATGAATTAGAGGATACACTTTCTAAACTGTAGTTTATACATGTGGTTAAAGGAACAGATATACTAAGAATAACAGATTTGAAAAACATTTCAAGGCATAGCAAAGTAATCCCTATTATTGGAACTCTTCATTTTCCTAACAATATTGATGACCTCTTCTACAGTTACTTCTTTCTACACAACATTTGAATTTGAGCACTTAGAAGCCATTAGTAATTCTGAAATTGTTTGATCATAATGTCGTATTTGGGACTTTATCTCTTAAGCAAATTCAACGAAATAAATATTGAACTTGTCGGGAAGTATTCCTGTATCCATTTCATCAGCATTACTAGATAAAGTTCTTCTTTCGATTGAATTTCAAGCAACTTTGCAGGAATTGTTGGAAGTTGAGGTGTACGCTGTATCAGTTTTCGTCTAAGCTTTCCTAGTAAAATTTCAGTTTTATAGATATTATTCCTTTTACAATAGGCTAATTTATCCGACTTACTTCTAATAATTAAAAAATAGTGCGCAGTAACATAATTTTGTCACAATCATGCCATGGTATGAAAGAAAAATTTCACAACCTCGAGCGGGAATCGAACTTGCGACTTCCTATTCTCCGGTCAGGCGCTCTACCACTGAGCTATCGTGTTCGTCTCACGCCAAACGCTCGGAATTATCCTTTCATACTGGCGATCCTGTTATAGAGTACTGTCCATAGCGTCTGATCTTAGTCAGCACTGCTTATGGGTGGAAAGAAACTTTACAAATGTAATCTTCATCTTACGATGTTTGGATGACGTATATACGTCCGTTGATGTGACATATTAATGAATTAAATACTATTATAGTCACAATCATGCCATGGTATGAAAGAAAAATTTGACAACCTCCAGCGGGAATCGAACCTGTGACTTCCTGTTCGCCGGTCAGGCGCTCTACCACTGAGCTGTCGAGTTCGTCTCACGCCAAAGGCTCGGAATTATCCTTTCATACTGGCGACCATCGTAAGATGAAGATTACATTTGTAAAGTTTCTTTCCACCCATAAGCCGTGCTGACTAAGATCAGACGCTATGGACAGTACTCTATAACAGAGTCGCCAGTATGAAAGGATAATTCCGAGCCTCTGGCGTGAGGCGAACTCGGTAGCTCAGTGGTAGAGCGCCTGACCGGAGAACAGGAAGTCGCAGGTTCGATTCCCGCTGGAGGTTGTCAAATTCTTCTTTCATACCATGGCATGATTGTGACTATAATAGTATTTAATTCATTAATATGTCACATCAACGGACGTATATACGTCATCCAAACATCGTAAGATGAAGATATAATTTTGTATCTTATAGATTCCAATTAGTCTTAAAATAGGAAATGATGATTAAAAGATCTAAAAAAATGCATTAATATGCTTCAAACATATCAAAATGAAGATTATACGCTTTGTTAAAAATATTTTCCCAATTATACATGTAAATTAAGAATTAAAAATATTAATATTGCCTTGAGAAAACATATTTTGTTAATATTCACGAAATTATTACGTTGGCAGTTATCTTTACAATGAATGGGGAACACACTGATGGCCCGAAAAACAAGGATAAGAAACATTAATCACAAAGTCCTCAGTATTAAAAGTAGTAAATATTTTATCTAGACAACTTTGCCCACGGTCGGCTGAAAGACAGTACTGTAACATCCATAAGATCTAAGAAAGTTAAATAAATTAAGTTTAAATAAATACAATGTTGCTAGCATAACTTAACATTGCTAAAATCTTCACATATTACTAATTCAGATTTAAAACCTGATAAATAATTTAAAAGAATATCTAATTTATTAAAAAAATTATTAAAATGTCCACTAGGATATTTAGCCTATAAATATTTATAATTATAAAAGAATTGTACGTTTACACATTATTTCCAGTAACCTCTAACAAGTAAGTCCACTACAAGACAATATTATTAATTTAAATTAAGTTGAACAAAATCTTACTATTTATTTACAATAAATATTCCCACACCTCCATTGTTATGTTCATCACGAGCAAAAAATTACCAAGCTTAAATACATCTAATTGGGTAGATTCTATTTCCAATTCTGTTAACCAGTGCTCACATAAACAAAGGACATAAATTTAGTAAAAATCTTTAAGAGATAAATTTTACTGTGTGGACACTGCATATTGATAAAAAAATCTTGAAATTAAATATATTATTTAACTTATTAACTTATTAATTATGTCATTAATAGGGCTCGGATTGTTATACTTAAAAAGTGAAAAATATGTATGAACTCATTCGATTTAAAACAGGAGCAGTCCGCTCTAAAATCACAAGTGAAATTGATTTCCTAGAAAAATCAGAGAAAAAAATACAAGAACATTGCTTTTGTCTGGACTCAATACCTTTACGTCATCTGGTAGTACAGTGCCTAATAAACAGCCGTGTGACGCTACCATATCGCCATGAAGCTGCACGAGAGAGCAATTTAAATTACAACGAAGAACACTAACACACATTATGTTAAAATATACTGTCGTAATAATACACCTATTAGTTCATGAAAAAATATAGAGAACACATTCTAACAAGTAATCAGTCTTATTTTTCTGCACTTTTATTATACTGTATACCCTTTGACACGGAAAATGGTCGCTCTCCTGTAGCATGAATTTGTCTAAGTGTCCTTCGGGTTAACGCGAGATTCACACGGGAAAATATTAACCAACGAAGTCCTAGGATAAAGTCAAGTCGTAGCAGTGATGTATCTGTATGTCTCAAAACGATATTTTCCGTTCGAAGTATTTATGGTCTAACGATAGAGCTCTTTCTTCTCGTTACAAAGACCGGACTTCGAATTTCTCTATGTAAAACGTACGAGTGTAAACATAGCACACACGGTGATTTCCGAGTTATTTCGAGGTGGGACTTAGTCTCTGAACAGCGACTAATTTCCGTGTCAAAGGATGTAGGGGGAGAGGGTTTTTTTATTTACATTTTTTTATTCACATTCATGATCAATTGTTTGAACTTTAAATGACACAGAATTATAAGGCATTGCTTAATAAACACCTCAGAATTTTATATTTGCAGAAATTACACACATCTTAAACGTAAATTAAATCAGAACTAACTCATTTTATATGTTCAAAACTGTCCTGTGTATGGAGTACCTTTGAACAGATATGGGCACTTTTAAACAATGTCTAAATCATCTGTTAAGGAACTAATTAACGCTAAAAATATTATGTAACGAACACTACTATGATTACATTATTTTTTCTTTAAAACTACTGAACTCCAGATCAAAGGGTTTCATTGTCACAGTGCGAGCATTTCCTCATGTATTCTACGATTGTATAAATTTCATGACAATATCACTTTTCCCTGTTTCACTGCAGTCTTCAATTTTAAGATATGTAAATTTTCACATTTGTCGAAACCTCCACATTAACCTGACATTGCCCATCTACATCTTTCACTTGTTCAACATATAGAATTTTGGTTTTCTTTGTTGCATATTACTTCAACAAAAATTTTTCTCGGTATCATTTTCTTTTTACGACTACTGTATCTTGTAGAGTTCTATAATTATAAACCTGACATTGTAGATGTAGCTCTTGACAGACTTGTGTTCTCAGGTTTTCTAATTCTGAGTTGTCATGTAGCTTCATGAAGCCCTAAAGTCAGTCAATTCCAGCAATTCTGTTATTATCCCATGCTTCGGTAGATTTGCAAGCTAAATGACGAGGACAATCATATGCTAATTAACATATATTTGTGTAAGTCATGCCATAATTTTAATCTTAGTACATTTAATATAATTAAGTTATAGGAATTCTCGCTCCTCGGTGAACAACTATTGGCTCGTGTATCGCGAACCATATTTTCCACCTATGTCATCGTCTTCTTAAACTTCTTCATTTGGTAAAATAATGAGTGTGAAACATGCCATACTTTGAAGCTGAAGCTTTTAATGAGAGTTTTTCTTCACTGGCAGACCTTGCCGCTTCCTGAATAACTTCATTGGATAATTCATGCTTGTAATTTTCTTTATATACCGTAAACTGGGGTAAAGAGGATCACATGTGGTAAAGTGGATCATATGTGTATTGTTAGATAAGTCAGCGCCACAAGGATCACACATGCAAAGAAAACTATTTTTAGTGGCACTTATAGAAGAAAGGTTTTCTTTTCATGTGTGATCCATGTGGCGCTGCCTTATCTAGGCAATACACATATGATCCTCTTTACCACATGTGATCCTTTTTACCCCAGTTTACGGTATGTCCGAACAATTTTATGCCCTAAAAACAAATATAATAGTATCAATAAATTCGTTATATAAAATTTTTGTAACGTTTTTCACAATATTGTTAAAGTAACGTTGTGGGACAGTTTTGAATATTGTTCAAATGTTCCCCAAGGAACTGTTCAAATGTACTCCACATGACCCTATCAAGTACGACAACTCATTAAAAGGAACAATAGTAAATATTTAAGATCTACAATAATTTTCGAAAAAATAATTAATTAGCTCTAATATTACATAATGAAACTCACGTCTGAAACGTTCATGTTGTCAGAATATCCTTACGAAATTCGGAAAAAAAAGACGTTCTAAGCATTTAACACAATTCATCCACTGAGGTCACACCAATAAATTAAGTGGAAGGAAAATGACAGTCAGTTAGGACATCAGAAGGGTTGCCTACTGCTGTCATACCTGCAACTTAATGAATATTATGTGTTGAATTCAATCTATTCAAATGTGACCCCTATATACTATACCAGTCTGAGTTCTATTATAAGCAGTCAATCGTACAGATGGGCAAATTAAAATTGCTAGAAAAATACGACTGATCATTCGGTACTAATGCAATCTAGTCCGAAATTTCTTCATTTTCACAATGTATTTGTATTTATAAGCAGGTTCTTTGATGTAGGAGTACACCTTCATATGTGGTTAATCTACATACATATCACTCGATGCTTTTGAAAATAGTGTAACAGGTTTGAAAAGAAATGAATGAATGAATGAATGAATGAATGAATGAATGAATGAATGAATGAATGATTTCTGCACTAATTTCCGCATAAAGCAGTTGCGGGCTTGAACGACTACATTGTTATAAGATGACGTCGAACACCAAGTTCACTCGCTTTTACCTACATTTAACTTTATCAAGGGAAGATAATGTCCATGAATAGGGATCTGGCACTTTACTTTATATGATCTAACTTCTGACGACTTGAATTCAAGACGAGTGAAGTTGAAGTGACATTCTTGAATACGGGCCAAAGTTACCAGATCCAGAGAGTATACTGTAGTATAGCTTTCACTTCACCATTACTTTTCATCAATCTGTCACGCAATAAATTCTTGAGGAGTGATTCTAAACAGTCAAGTGAAGCCTTGTCTGTTTATTGCCAATGCTGTCAAAACTTGTAAATTTTATGAGCAGTTCGAATAAAATGTTTCTGAATATGCCCATTTAAAATTTCAGAATGCTTTGTTTAAGCACCTTAAGGTATTTTTGTGCAGGATATGCATTTAAAGTGGTAATTTCGTAATAGATGTGGTAAATGGAAAAGTGGCAGACTATGAAGAGGAAATTTACAACTTGTGACATTCTATGACAAGTATCTCAATGTACTTTCTATGTTATCTATGTAAAAGAAAACACAGTAACGAATTAAATGATGATGTAATAACTAATAAGAAACTTTTATAACTTCTATATGACCGAAAGGTCATTTTCTGGATGACTTTTATACGTGAAGGATTGACTTACTTAGTACAGGAAAGTTGATAGGTTTAATATAATTGATATATGAAGCCGGGAATACACGGACGCACCGCAGCAGTAATTCAACAAGAGTCGAACAGAATTCGAGGCTTCGTTCGCTCGTTTGTACGCGATTTCAAGCACGCGCTGCGGCAAGAACGCGCACACCTCAAATGCCGCGTACCGACCCGTTCCCTATCGGTTTTTCTCGCGAACACAGGATTCGTTGCCTTAGTGTGGAAGGTTCGTTGCCGTTTGTCTCGTGAAGCGCGCACACCTCAAGCATAGAGTGGCCTGAAGTAGACTGAACCTCATGAATTATGTCCAGTGTTGTGGAATCCTGGTATATTGACTATTATAATAAAAACAACAGAACGTGCCAGTGAACACGCAAGATGTGACAGGGCTCCAAAACGAGCGAAAAAGTAGGATGATAGTAGAGAATTACTGGTAACCGCCGTTGGAATTAGCCTATGCAAGCCGCTGCTGAGACGTTAATTTTTTAATTGGTTATTTAGCGTCGATGAAATTTGTGATAGCGAGTTGGCAATTGACGAGATGAGGCCGAGGATTCGCCACAAATTACCTGACATTCGTCTTACGGTTGAGGAAAACCTCGGAAAAACACAATCAAGTGATCAGACCAAGCGGGAATCGAACCCATGCTTGAGTGGAATTCCGGATCTGCAGGCAAACGCGCTACCGTCTGAACCACTCCGATGACTTCTGGGAGGTTAAAGATCACTCTTGAACAATGTGAAGTCAAATCATTTTGTGTTCTCCTTTCATCGAAAATGGCAGCATGGAATACTAGGAAAGGGATTCAGCAAGCTAGTTATCACATTCAGGTGAAAGCAAAACGAAACTTCTTTGAAATGCCAACTTACTATGGACAAGAATGTTTTCATTCATCGCACCTTCATTTGATATCTTCTTCCCAAATGGGTTATCCTAGACAACCCACTCACTCAATTACTCTGTCATTTTCCTATTCTTAAGCTCCCGAACTACCACAACGTCCTCCGACTCAAGAGTCTTTTTAAGCCGACCTTTCAATGACAAAATCTCCAATTCCATTCTTACTACACTACACCCTGTCACTTTCGGATTTGAATCAAACTCTCTTGGCTCTCTTCAACAACATCCAGCCAAAACTCTGTCTCCAAAATGTTCATCACATATGCTACTCCGATAGTCAAAATCAGCACGTTTAATATCTTACGTTTTCCTTATTATTATTTTTAATGAATGGAATAACAATTTTTGTAGTAGGTCTACTTATTGCATATATTTTGCATTCCTATGTTTCAATTTAAAATAATTTTCTTTGCATGATTTAAAATAGTCGTTTTGACTGTACACTTAAATGAAAAACATCATTTGGCAATCAAATTTTGATTACTTGAAAAAGAAAATGTTTGTAGTTTTATTGTACGTTTTCTTCATTACAAAGTGTCTTTGAAACATTATTGTTTTTTTTTTCCGTGTTACATTTCGAATGTTTTAATTGTAATTCTCTCAATGTTTCATTATTTGTATTGCAATTAAAATATTCCCATTAAAGAAGCACATTATGTTGGTATTACGATTTAACTCATCCTGATATTTTCCTTTAATGCGCTGACAATTGCAGGGCATACTTCTGGAATTATTTCTCCGATAGCCTGTTTTGAAATTCGCAAAAGGTATTCAAGACTTTTAAACCAATACCCTGTCATCAAGAATCGTAAAATCAGTACGAACCTAGAATATTGACATAGGGTAAACTAGGGTCTGTTGGACAGTCGGGCATGTTGGACACTCTGTACTTTAACGTGTTACCACGCCACTTGTGGGCACCACATTCTGCTAGAAGTCAATGACGGAAGTAGCCCCACTCGTGCCTACTTCCTTCATTGACTTCTAGCTGAATGTGGTGCCCACAAGTGGCGTGGTAACACGTTAAAGTACAGAGTGTCCAACATGCCCGACTGTCCAACAGACCCTAGTTTACCCTATACAGACAATAACCAAAAATTGTGTTTTACATACTTTGTTAATTAGACAATAACATTCTTCAAAGGATGAATTGAGTTTAGTACAATAAATACTGTCCTATTTTGACTTGAGATTGGTTCTCTCATGTTGGTGGCCGATTTTTTACAGTTTGGCCCAATTTTCATCAATAATTCTCCAGAACTGGTTGAAATCATCCGAGTAGTCCTAAGGTTTTCATACTGGCCTCTGATTTCTTGAAAGTTTATAGCACTTAAAAAATTACTCCCTAGCTGCTTCTTGTACAGTCCGTATGTCTACGTTTCTTTCTGTTGAAAATATATCCTATTACTACCAAAGCGCAAACAGCAGTTAGCAAACCTTCCTCGTTTTCCATTGTCGTGCATTGTGCGAGATAGAATGGAACTAGAAAGGTGTTCGAGGCTTGCGCGCTACTCAGATGGTTCGTATCGTGCGCACCGCTTGCTCGAGAGTGCACAGTTTACTCTGCGCATTACATGTAATGCCGTGTTACTGCCGCGGCGCGTGTGTAGTCCCAGCCTAAATAAAACCGGGTGGAACACTAGGGTACAAGGTTTCTGGAAAACTACACAAACTAACCTGTATTTGAATGCCTCATATCACTGCACATACTTCCGCAGAGGTAAACGATCATTTAACCAGAACAGAAGTATCGTGTGGCTAACAAAATGATCACCCCAGCCGTTATAACTGGTTGTCGCTACCTATCAGATGCATCAAGATACTGAGTGGGCAAAAGCCAAAATTTCATGAGAAAACATCTTCCCCAATGGGGACTCAAATCAGCGCACATTCCGTAACGCGACTCCTAGGCATTATGCACGACGCCACAGCGAGGGACTTTCGGGCAAGCCATGGAAACCGATATTACATATTACATGTTTTTAAAACACAGAAGCCACCGAAGTAACTCACAATCTTCGATTACCTGGTTGGGTTTTTTCCAAGGTTTTCCCCAACCGTTAGATGAATGTAAGGTAATCTATGGCGAATCCTCGGCCTCATATCGCCAAATACCATCTCGCTATCACCAATACCATCAACGCTAAATAACCTAGTAATTGATACAGCGTCATTAAATAACCAAGTAAAAAAACATAGAATAGAAAAATTTAATACGTAGGTACTCCAAAAAATTACTCACGTGCAATAACTCGATATATTTTACTATTTTGATAAACGTTTAACTTATCCACAACTTCTTAACTTATTACCAGGGAACGGATTTATATGGACTAAAAATATATGAAATATGTAAATATATATGTAGTTATTTTTACCAAAATATGGAATTAAATATGGATTTTTACCAAAATATGGAATTAAATATGGACTTAAAATTATAAAAAAAATGACTATGTACGTTAAATATTGGTACATTTTAATCAAACTAAACAAAAAATATAATGGACGTACCTTATCTTCCAATGTAGTTTCAACAAAACACAATTTTTATTGTCTGTTACCATAACAATAGGTTACAAACATTTCTTTCAAGTGCTGAAAAGTGAATCTTCTTCTATTGTCTCTGAGGATAGATTTATACTGACTAAAAGAGCGTTCGACGTCACAAGAAGTAACTGGTACATAATTCAATTTCACAATGTCTGCTGGGGATAAGTCCAAGTTAATCTTCACTGTTGATTCACCACTCATCACAGCAACAACCTTTTGTAGTTCTTCATATCCAGGGTTTTTTGAAAGTACAGTGTCCACCTTAGCTCTTACTGCATCTGCAACTTTACCTCTACCACGATTCAGTTGTTCCACAGTACTATTTATAATTTCAAAACTTTCAGATAGTGAAAGGTGCCTATTTTGGAGACTTTTGAGCGTTTTTATGATGCATGAAAATGTATGCTGAATGTGAGCTAAGTCATTCTTCACACTTATGTCACAGGTAACTGTTTTCGCAGTATCAATTGAGACTGCATCTTCAGAGTCCAATGCAAGGAGAACATTGTTAATAGAGTCTATATGTTCGGCATAATATTCAACTGCTTCTAGCCATGTACCCCATCTAGTTAAAATTGGCTTTGGTGGCAATGGAATTTCAGGGTACATTTCTTTCAACACGTTAACTCTACTGGGAGCTTTGAGAAATACTTTTTTCACTGATGAAATCAACAAATCTACTTTAGGGAAATTGTCTCTGACCACTTCTGCCACACGATGAAATGCATGCGCCACACAAGTAAAATGAGTCAATTTAGGATATACAACAGATAATGCTTGTCCAGCTTTGACCATATAAGGGGCAGCATCGCTAATAAAGAATAACACATTATCGTACATAATACCCTTTGGCCACAGGATACCCATAGCTTCGTTGAACAGTTTAACTATAGTTTTGTTATTGCACTTTTCTAGAACATCACAATGTAAAAGAATTCGTTCAGAATATTGTTCACTTAACAAACCGATAACTACATTACCAACAAGTCTACCTTCTTTGTCGGGAGTCTCATCAATGGAAACCCAAATTGAACTATCTTTAATTTCATCTCTTATCTTCTGTATTGTCTCATCGTAGATGGATGGAGCATACGTCTTCCTAAGTGTTGACTCATCCGGGATTGTATGTTGAGTATATTTTTCAAGGAATTCCCTGAAGACCTTATTCTTTAGTTTGTAGAGAGGAATATCAGCAGAGATGAGAGAACGGCACAGGTCGATGTTAAACTCAGATCTTACATTCGATGTTGTTGGTTGTGTTAAAAACAATTGTCTCTGCTTGGAATTTAGTTGTTTGTTGGCCTGATGTTTACTAGTTGTAATGTGTTGTTGCACCAGGAACTTTTGTGTAGATGATACTGCACACTGACACAAATTACAAAATAATATTTTATTGTCAGTTGATAAACCATATTCTTTAAATTCTGAAATGTAACTTGTTAGTTTTGATTTTAAATTGACTGAATGACGTACTTTTGGCATATTTACCGTCTTTATAGTATGATTTACAAAACTGAACCTATGTGTACTCTGACTGGCATTTAACTGTTGAGCTGCACAACTGAAGTCTGTTAAAAATTTTAAATTAAATTAATACAGTTTTGTAACTTACTTTCCCATTGTTGATAGGACTGCTAATTTTCAAATAACTCTGATGTTAAAGGGATTACTGAACATGTGTTTAAATCTCTATTGTTGAAATGTATTTTTAAAAGTTAATGGAATTTTGTTTTGTTTTATTGTTAAACTGTTTTATATGAAATATGGAAAATATATGGAAATTAACGAAAATATGTACTAAACTCTAAAATATGGAAAAATATGGAAAATAAAAGTAGGATTTTTCAACCCTACACATTGTGAAACATAAAGATAATGCAAAATATAAATTATATTAGCTTTATAAGTAAATATGTATTTACATATAAATCCTTTCCCTGCTTATTACGTATAACTACTGAATCACCTCACAATACACAAGTTACATATACCATTCGCTATATTGGCTTAACACGGCGGAAGTGGCCACCGATTTCATCATGGATACACTACACAGATCTTTGAGACCCATGATTGGACTTTTCTTCTCTTTGTTTATAACAATATTTAATTAATTTGTTTTATTAACCCAGAATATATTGTTTATAGCTATCTTTTACCTACTCTTGTATTCTAATATATTCATGCTTTTTTCCGTAAGTTATCTCTTTTGACCCCAGCAATTAGTTTCCTCGTATGAAAATTATCGAAATATTATCTGTATGATGGAACCTGTATGTAGTTCCGAAACGTTTGAAATGTCAAGTTCCAGAGCACGGCTGAATATCGAAAAGCCTAATTATACCCCACCTACCTATCTACTTTTGTTCATCTAAATTGAATTGAATTAGGAACTTAAATGATGTTTCTTAAAAGACGACCTACAACAATAAAGGCTATTTCTATCAATGACATATAATTAGGATTTATCATCAACATTTAAGAGAAAAGCATAATATGTACATCTTCATAATATTACCTTATTTTAGCAAGATGTTAGTTCTAAAAAAGTAAACACAAAGTTGACCCACAGTAAAACTACACAACATTTCTATTAATACATATAAATAATACCATATTGACCTTGCAGTTTACTTTTTTCTTAACTTTTTTCTAGATAGATATACATAAAGTGCCAATGAAAAGCTCGAAATATTGTTATTTGCTTACAGAAAGTCTGGTGGCGTCATCACTAAATGGAGATTTCTGGTCAAGACAAGCCCCTTGGTAGTCGTACACAGCCACTTTTTTGTAGATGCGATCCTGTACCAATGAGTCCATGATGGTTCCGTCAATCTGCCCAAAAAACTTTCCTGTGTGATCCGCACTCTCTGACAGTATGATAAACCCATTGTTATCCAGTACGTAGCAGTCCAGTTCCTCAGATGCACATGTCTTCTTGCAGCCTGTACACTGTCAACAGAAAGTTATTTGTATATGTATAACATCTTATCATGAATAAACTTAAAAATCGTGAATAACAATATTTACAGAATAGCGTTAAAGTTAATTCAGTATGGTTATATTGCAGTGTAGATTTCTCAGAACGGAACTGGAAGGAAATTACAAGTAATGTGACAGTTAGCTCACAACAAATAACATATGATCACCTGGGGTCAGGTCTGCAACACAGTGATTTGGTCTTGGTATGCACATTAATGTGTAGTCGCCATCGTCATAGTTATTCATAGTCGTCATAGTCCTATACTCACCTGAATTATTAAAAAAGTTGTTGAAATTGTTCTCCTTTATTTTCTGTAAATTTTTGACACAGTCGTATGAAATGTTGCATAACTCGTTGAAGTTTACGTCGTGACATGCAGGATATTTTCTTTAAGATATTGTTTTTCAGTTCATCTAGGGCTCTAGGACATATAGGTTTGTTCTGTACACTTTTTATTCCTTGTGTCCCAGAAAAAATAATTACAAGGTTTAAGGTCAGGTGAACTTGAAGGCCACAGATTATTGGTAACCCCTCTGTCTTTAAACACACCACGAATTGCCCACAAAGAGATCTGGCAACATTAGCTGTTGCAGAATCCGTTGAAAAGAGTAAAAATTACGCTCCATTTGCAGTGGCGGCTGAAACCACTTTGTCTGAGTAGTGCCGCGACTTAAAACTAGAAAGGAAAAGTGGAACTCTTTTACATTACAATAAGGCTCAATTTTTGTACAGTTTAACGAACGATGATTTGGCCGCAAGGATATCACAACCAGGCGGCAATGACGTCACATGACCGACATAAAAATAATATAAGTGATAAGTAAAAAAAAAAAAAAAACAATACCGAATTTATAACTATACACAATTCCAAAATATCATAGTGTAAATGGATACCATACTCTCTTATTTACAGTGTGATATCATCAACATAATTTCACGTTACCGCATTGTAAAAACGAACCCACTCGCTCTTATTTAGAATACGAGATCATCAACACAATTTCACGATATCGCAGTGTGAAAAAGAACTAATACGTTCTTATCTACAATACTATAGCATCAACACAATTTCAGAATATATTCGCGGAAATTTTCCGATGAATGAGGTTTCATTTGTAAGAGTTATATTATTTCCTGTACATATATTATTGATCAGTTGATTGATTGATTGTCTAGTTATGTTATTGATTTATTTATTATTTAATAGTTTTGAGTGATTACGAAAGGCATTGTTGGGCCTAGGGTCTTAAATGTAGACTACATTTGGACTTATAGCTTTCACAGTGATCACAGAGAGATCGAAGTTTCAATATTCTTCCAAAGGCATACTGAATTCGGTGGAAGACGGGGTTAAGAGTCAAACTTGCAACAGTCAATACATTCGATAACGTCTATAGAGAAGCTACTAGTAACTTTAATTTACCGGCATTTGCAATAAAAGCAAATCATACAAAGAAGGATGTTGTGTCTGAAATTAAAACAAAGTTTTCTGTGCTTAAAAATTCATTTATTGTATCCTGATGTCATGAAAATAACCACTCCAAGCGATGCGTTTCGTGCGACTATATTGGTCTTTTAGGCAGTCGACTAGATAAACTGAGGCCGAATAATTTCTCGCTACGAATGCACTCGATGCGCAGTTCGCCGCATTGTTCAGTCGCCCGTCTAGTGTCGCCAGAGTTGCTTCTTGAGAATCACATCTTAAGCAAGTTTAAACTAATTGCCTTAATCCACTGCCATCTAAATGAACTAACTCACCAGCCTCTAGTAATTTATAACACGCGTAGTTTTTTCTGGCAAACAGAGAAAGCTTAAAATCATAGTAACCGATAACGTCATTTCTATATAATCCATTTTCAAATCTTTCCAACAAAAATTCTCATAAACTCAGTACGGATATCGTACAGTAAAATAGACCCAAAATAACGTAGATACTAATAATAGGCCTACTACTACTACTACTACTACTACTACTACTACTACTACTACTACTACTACTACTCCTTATTTTGAGCAAAAAATTCAGTGGCATGCTGGTTGAAATTGGTCACAGATGTGAATAAAATCCACAACTTCTTTCTTAGAATAATGCTAGTCGTCATCAAACTAATGTTTTACACGATTTTCTACGTGGTAAATACAATGCCAAAATGATGAAAACTATCGGCAGAGACGTAATATCAATCTAGACTCTAGAAATTCCAGAAATTATATGAAGTGAAGAAGGAAATTTCAACTCTACGAAAAATTCTCCAGTTTGCAAAACAAGGATTAAATTTCAAAGAGGATTACAGTAATTCTAGAAAAATCATACACGATAGTTATGGGATTTCAATACACCAAATGCAAAAACAAATGCATATTGCTCATAAAAAGCCACGATATTGTAACATGTACGCCTTACGTAAGAGCAATAAAATAAAATGAAAACAGCCGTCGAAACGGGCCTAGAGATGCAAGTGAATCCATATACACTATACTGTCAACAATAGTACGAGTATGAATCTTTTCTGTGCCTTTATTCAACATTCTAGCGTGGGAAAGAGGCAGATAATAGTGCACACAAGAAGCAATATGGGCTTTGTTGAAGGTGCAGAACTAATTAAATGATTCAATGACAGAATCTACGGATTATCATGAAGAGATGGAATGGTAACTACAGAGAGGCGCACGAAAAACCGGCCCGAGTACAGATTGTTCATTGTCGCCCGCCAATTTATCACCTATTGTTGCGTAGCTGTTGCGACTATGTTTTATATTGTATTGTCGGTACGAAATCCGTGAAGGCTTGGTTCACACGTGTGAAGTATTCGTAAATATCTCAGCGAGATGTATTCTCAAGAAAGAATAGCAGTAGTGGAGGCGTACGTGTCTACCGGTTCATTTTAGGAAACGCGGGACATTTTTGCAAACAAGTTTCCTGGCGTTTCCATACCAGCAAAGAGTAGTATACAGGATTTGGTGAAAAAGTGGCGTACTACAGGGTCAGTTGCAAACGCAAAAAAGATTCGAGCCCCGTCCGTTCGTACACCTGCTGTGATCGCGGATATTCGAGCACGAATGATAAAGAGTCCTAAGAAGTCGACACGGTAAATTGTCGCAACAAGTGAACGTTTCGCGTAGGTCTTGTCAAAGTGTTTTACACTATATAGGGACGAAGCCCTGCAAAATGACATGTGTCCAAGAACTGAAAGAGGAAGACAAGGCAAAACGTGTGAATTACTGCACATGGCTATGTCCAACAATTGAGAGTGCAATGTTGTTGGAGCTGTATTTCATGAGTGATGAAGCCTGGTTCCATCTGACAGGACATGTGAACTCCCAGAACACCAGATACTGGTCAACAAACAATCCCTATACGATTCATGAGGAACCTCTTCACGATAGAAAAATCGGAGTGTGGTGTGCTGTGTCAGCAAGTCGGATTGTGGGTCCCATATTTTTTTTAAACAACAGTAAACACTGATGTGTATATGCGAATATTTGAGGAATTTTACGCACAGTTGACGCCCCATGAAGCCTTGTACGCTGTATTTCAACAGGATGGGGCGACCTGTCTCATTCACGCCAGTCAATCTCACGAATTCATAAAAGATTTACAGAAGAATGGACTCAGCAAAGGATTGTGGACGCCGCGTTCCCCGGACCTTACCACTTGTGACTTTTTATCTGTGGGGCAGTCTAAAGGAAAAAGTTACGCAAATAATGCAAGGACATTAGAAGACTTGAAGGACAATATTCGTAGGTAATGAAATTTTGAGAATTGATGCAGCAGATTTGCACAAAGTATATAATAACAAATTAGGACAAGCATTGAAGCACAAGGAGGTCATTTTCAGCACCTATGTATAAGACAAGATCGTTTCAGTAAATACAGACCTTTGCATTAGCTTATTTTTTTATTTCTTTCATTTGTTGTTTGTATTTGCTCGTGGCGGGTTGGTTTTTCGTGCGCCACCCGGTATTACAACAAATTATTGGAGGAGGTTATTGATTCTAAATCAACCAGAAAGCGCCATTGTGGTTAAAAGATTATTCCAACCACACCATTAAAAAAAAACAAGGCCTCATCCAACAGTAACAGACAGTAAATTTGACGTGGCTAAGAGATAATGAGATAGACCTATAGGCCCTACAATTTACAGAAGATATGACAACGGCAGAACTATTAGAAATTTTTAAAATCTCAATACATAGAAGACCGATAGAATTCTTCAGAACAGTAGATTTAAGTTACAATCTGATAGGCGTCTTGCATTACAGGCGCTATGTTCGGTTCAAGTTTACCTAGAAGCGAAGCTCGCATTGCGGAAGCAGAGATCTCATGTTCGTTCGAACTCGCCTCTTCGTTTACCTTCCCTCCCCACCCTCATGCTTTAGCTCCGTAAGGATTTAGAACATATCTTGAAGTTTTATATAGTTTTAAATACAGATAATTATCACAAAATAATGATTAAACATCAACATATAAATAAATCACAGTATATTTTTTAAACACATGATAGTGTTTACTGTACGAACTAACAACAGAAAGGATAAAATATTACATTTTTCACATAATTATCAAATAAATCACAATTGTCAACCAGTAATGGAATTGCGACTATACGGATGATGAAAGAAGAATAACATGAAAGGCGTAATATAAAATAAATTGTATAATTCTATAAAAACAATCACTACATTTCCATACTACACTTTATTATAACTTATTATATCCAACTTGTTTACAAATAAAATATTTATTTTCACCTTTGTTCTGACTTCGGAACTATAGGTTAAATGATGACTGTACATTATTTTAGCTTATAATATCCAGCCTGTTAATAAAAAACAAATTATTTCATTTTCATACTATAATATGTAGGGCATATCATACTTTTATTTTAGTAAGTTATTTTACGACGCTTTATCAACATCGAAGGATATTTAGCGTCTGAATGAGATGAAGGTGATAGTGCCGGTGAAATGAGTCCGGGGCCCAGCACCGCATATTATACTGTATATATATCGTCGTCTATGACAGACACAAAGTCGGATGTGAAGTTCGATATTCTGTCAACTTTGTTCGACCGTGTTATGAAAATATTTGCTGTCCTCTCCTATCCTTTCATGATTTAAATCGCTTAACTATTTAAGCAAATATCTTGCGATTAGTTCTTCATATGAAATAAGACGAAGTTCGTAATGTCTTGATTTTCTCTCTCATGTTTGAACATTGTGCGATAGTTTTTTTACCTGGTTATTTAATGACGCTGTATCAACTACTAGGTTATTTAGCTCCGATAGGATTGGTAATAGCGAGATAGTATTTGGCGAGATGATACCGAGGATTCACCATAAATTACCTGACATTCGCCTTATAATTGGAGAAAACCTTCGAAAAAATCCAACCAGGTAATCAGCTCAAGCGGGGAAGGAACCCGCGCCCGAGCGCAACTCCGGATCAGTAGGCAAGCACCTTAGTCGACTGAGCTACGCCGGTGGCTTGTACGATAGTAGTCGGTACTATGAAATATATTTTGTTTAATTTATATATATATATATATTGTGAACGTTTAGTCATATTAGTAACAACAAAATTATCTGTACTCATTACTATGCGTAACTTCGCAAGATATCTGCCCCCTGATATTCGTATGCAGTTTTAAAGCATAAACGCGCAGGAGAGGAGAAATTAAGCAGAAAGGCACCGAACATAAAGAAGGGGAAAGAGTGAACAAACACAATGCGAGCTTTGGTTGTACAGAGACTCGGCAAACATGAAACGAACATAAGGCCTCTTATTGATTTTTAACAAGTTCGGTTATTTTAGCTTACATGCTTCACTTCTATGTATTGTTAGAATGCCTATGGGTAGGGCGAAGTATGTATTGTCTTGATGTCCACTCTCATGTTCGAACATTGCAAGACTCTTATCTCAGATTACCGCCCTATCACTGTGATTTTTCGCCGGTTTGAACTGATATGAGTTATGGTAAAACATAAAGGTAGTACAAAAATGCTGGAAATCTGAGCCTAAAATCTCTTAGAAAGGCCACAAAGGAGGCCCTAAATAGGATAACAGTATCTTATTAGTTAGTGCATGGGTGCATGTGAAAATTATCGAGAATAGTTATTGGCGTAGGGACGTGTTTATTGAAGATGCTGTAGGAAGAATAAAAATTAATGTGAGTGTTGATTCCGGGAGCGAATCTGGGACAATGCATAGTGCTAATGACAAAAATAGCGACAGTGTTAGTATCACGGAAGCAGCTGATAGTGATAATAACTCGTCAGATGAAAGCTGTACGGAAACTGCAAGTGAGGATTCTTATCTTGACATAGAGCGGAAGCGATAATGGATTTTAAATAAGGAAACTACTATTGCTTAATTTAATGTATCTATAATTTATTTAAAATAAATTATTATAACTTACTCGTTAGAGCTGGTACTACATTACATTAGTTTATAATCTTAAATTCGAAAATAGATTCCTTCCCCCAATTTGTTTTACTTACGGGACAGATTATGATCTTTAAACTTTAGATAATATTATACACAATGGTCGACTCCTTAATCCGGTCCTTCTCGTCTCTATATAACAACAAAAACAATACACGAGCTTTATCACTCAAAACGTGAGAGAGCTACTCGTACATGTGTTTGCTTGAACATTGCGTTGTTTATACTCGAACGACTGGAAGTATTATCTGACCTAAGCCCCATTTATTCGGCGAGTGTAAACCGTGATACGTAAGTACTCTCATGATACTATCGTTGTACTCTCGTCATGTAAAATGCTAATATTGTTTTGATAGCTACTATCGTGATAGTTACTCTCACAATATCTACAGATTTTGATATTGCGAGAGTACTATCATGAGAGCTCCTTGAACTCTTGAACCATCGCGGCCCATATACCGTGTAAACAGTCACGCAGGCGGCTTTCATGATAGCTGATAGTTGTTTGCAGTGCAGTTTTTGAGCGTGTTGTGCCTACCAATGTCACGATTTGACACACTTAAATTTTTGGAATACTACCACCAGTACCAGTGTTTGTGGGATAAGATCATAGGACAGACCCGGACTATAAGACAGAGGAGGGATGCTGTTGAAGAATGACTGCTTTTGGCATTTGATATACCTAAAAAGGAACTGAAGGCTAAACGCGATCCACACAGGGTAAACATAGCAAAAAATGACAATAAACATAAAAAAAAAATATATATATTTTTTACTTTGACAACTTCCAAATTATACGTAGTACAATCCTGTACCTCAGAGCGAAAAGGATGGAAGTCGAATTTTACTGATTTTGAGATAATCATTTTGATCAGAATTTATTCCTCTATCGGTTGGAAAAAGATGGAAGTGCACAAAATGCATATTCTCTTTAAATTCAGATATCAAAGAATGAAAGGACCATTTCTCTTCATATACTTGCTTTGGCAGTCATCAGCGAGTTTTGGCTGAGTATGGACGTGAGCTGAAGGAGCGGGGACCGCACAGCGTAGAGAGGCATTGGCCTATGAAGTTACAATATAAAATGGATAAAGTGCTACAACGAGAAATGATAAATAAGGGGAGACGTGAAGTTAGGAATGGAGGATTATTAATGCAGAAAAGTACAGGAAACTCGAAGAAACAAGTGGATATAACATCAGAAAGCTGAAGTGAGAAATGGAAGACATCAGTGCGAAGACAGAGTATCTGATAAGGGATAATGAACAAATGAACGAGAAAATCAAATACTACGAAGATAAGCAAAGAAAGAAGAATCTATTATTCTTCGGGATGGAAGAAGAGGGTCATGAATAGAAATGGATATATTTGAGACTGTAGGCTATGTAACGTGTACGATAAGATTTTTGGTATCGATGTGAAAGTAGGCCATATTGAACAGACTTACAAAATTGAGAAAGTAAGATTCAGATCTATTTTAATATCATTCGTAAGCATGAGAACAAGAGAAATTATCTTAAGGAATTTAAGAAAATCAAGGAAGACGAAAATAAGAGTTGAAAAAGGCGTAAACTATGAAACAAGAAGCAAATTACTGAAACCGTTATGAAAGCAACTAGGAATAAGGGACATTTTGCTAAGATATATGAAGACAAAGTGAAAGTCAAAGGGAGGAACTATGACTTGGAGTTTTGTGAGGAGAACGTAAATCATCTGGTATTTGGATTAAATAACGTGGCAGAGAAACATCAGACGCAGACTGACAAACAGCGGGAATCGAAAGCAGAGGAGGAAAATGAAATCAAGCGAACAGAGCAACCGACCGACTTCAAAAGACATTGGAGTGAATGTAGAATAATATGTAATGGACCAGGAGAAGTGCAAGGTACAAACTAAAAGAATAAAAATTTCGCAAAACACAATATGGAAAGTCAAGAAATGTTGGAAAAGCAATGATTTGGTTTAATACCGAGTAAAGGAACGAAACAGCTGTTACAATACGAACGTGACGGGAAGCATGGAACGAAAAATGATGAATCAGGAGTCGGAGCAAGAAGGCGACACACGCAGAAAGACGACATCGAATCAGGGAGCAAAAAAGGGAACACCAAGCAAAATTTTACCAAGCTAATAGACAATGAGAAGCACACTTCAAATAAGAGTGGCTTAAAGGATACAGCGGCAAAGAAGTATGCGAATGATAAGAGAAAGAAAGGTTTAATTTATGTAATAATGAATGAGTCTAGTGAAGAAAGGAAGAGCTACTAATGGATTTAACGACGCTGTATCAACTACTAAGTTATTTAGCGTGGATGGGATTGGTAATAGCGAGATGAGGCCGAGGATTCGCCATAGATTACCTGGCATTCACCTTACTGTTGGGGAAAACCTCGGAAAAACCCAACCAAGTAATCAGCCCAAGCGGGGATCGAACCCGCGTCCGAGCGCAGCTTCAGACCGGCAGGCAAGCGCCTTAACCGACTGAGCCACGCCGTGAGAGGATAATAGAGGAAAAAAGATGGGAAAAGAGGGAGAAGAGTCCAGAGTTTGGAATAATAGGAGAGTCATCTAAGGTGAATATGGAGAATATAAAGAAAGGAGTCTGCGAGTGCAAGTCCGGGTATAAGTTACGAAAGAGAGTGCGACGAAGAGAAGAAAAAAGTCCAGAATATAACAGACAACGAGAGCGCAGATGATCCAAGTCCAGCAACTGTGGGAGATATTGATAGGACACTAAAGATGTGCGAAAAACTAGAGGAAACTTGTAAAAATTTCATAGAGTTTTGTGATAGTTAAAAAAAACAAGTAAGTGCAAATAAAGAAGTGTGAAGTGTAATAAGTGAACTAGAGGAGAAATCTGACTTAGTCTGTGGTATTAGATGCGGTCAAAAATGTGCGGATTAGATCAATTAGTGTAAATGAAGCGGAACTGTGAATAAGATAGAGGAACAAATAGTGAAGTGTTAATGAGAAGATAAATTGAATACAACAGTGAGAAGAAAAACAATAAAGTAGTTGGAAATAGTAAGTAAATAATATTTAGGGTTGATTGTAATTGAAAGAGGAAGAATATGGGAAGTGAGGAGGTAGAAAGTGAGTGCAAGTAGTGAGAGTGAACCGTAAAAGTAATCCAGTAAATTGAAAAAGTGACGAGTGAATTGAACAAGTAATAGCAAGGATGTATTACAAACATTAGAACATTGGAACAGTAAATGAGACAAAATAATATAATACGATAATGCAGATGAGAAAGTAGAAAAATTAGTGAATACTAGTCAGAGATAAAAAGGTTTTTAAGATAAACAGAAAATTAGGGAAAACAGTAATGAAAGATGACAATGATAGTAGTAGAGATGGATGAGTAGATGTAGACGAGAATGTTTCTAATATGTAAGAGAAAGTAGGCAGTATTACATAGTATTCGGGAATGGGATTGAGGGGAGATAAAGAAGGTGAAAAGTTGAAAACACTGTACATCGGAAAGGATGGAGGAAGAAATAGACAGAAATAGGGTTTAACTTTACTATGCAATTGGAAGATATGGGGAGATACAGATGATAGGAGAAATATATTAGGATATGTGATTGAATGTAGTCAAGGGTAGTGGTGGACCGTATGCAGAAATGTGAGGGAAACCACTACCTGAAAGACGTATGTTGATAATAAATATGAATATAAAAAATATGAATACTTCCTTTGGGGATTTTTTGCTTTCTTGAAAAGTTATGTTTTGTGTCCATTTCTCGATGAGGTACAGAATTTATACTTCGTATTTTAACTCGCAGTTTCTTTCTGTTCGGTAGGCTATATCAACGGCCAAAAGGCAGCCCTCAAATTACGAAAGACACATTTTAAGGTAAAGAAACGTAAGAATGTGGGAAAAATATACCATATCGCAACCCCTAGACAGACCATTCAAGTCTATGTATCACCACTACATTCTCAGAACTGTGAAAAGAAGAAAGAAACTTTGTTTTTGAATACCCTTGTGACATTCATTCCAATTTACATTTTTCATATCGTCGCTTAAGAACCAATACCGCGTAACTGACATTTTTGGTCAAAACTGTTTTTTTGCACAGATGGTACCTCCACTGTCATCTGCATGCATTGACAAGCGCGGGAATTTGATTGCATGAATGGCCTGCGTGCGAAGGAGGGGGGTACAATACCGCGTATCTGAAGTCACGAGAAGTCTGTAGGAAATACCGCGTATCTGACAACAGATATTATGTCTATTCCCTGCGCGTCCTCAGTACGGAAGTTGGTTTTCGTTACTGCCTTGTAAAATTGTATCAACAGTGTGTAATATTCTGAGAAGATTAAAGAAGTGTTCAGTTTCAATTATTTAAAAGGTAAATATAATAGAATTATTTCACTAATGTCAATTGAATGTTAGTTGAGCTGAATTGCCGCAGAATCTCCAAGTTCATTCACTGAAATATAGTACATTTAATATTTTATTATTATATAGGCCTACAGATACAAGAAAAGAAATGGACAATGAATCAGACGACAGTCAGTTTAGCGAGAACGAAATCCTATCTGTGGTATGTTCTGCATTCAAGACGGGAGAAACTTCTGTGAACATTAACAAAGGTATGGCATAAGAAGTATCACAGTTATTAAACGTTTATTTTTCTTCAGTTACGGAATCATAACAGCAAACTTAATTTAAGTACTTAATATAAATAATCATGAATGGGGCCGCTAAAATAATTTGCGCTACATTTATGGTGCTGAGCTTGGTTCCTTCCATTTCCTCCGGTAGGAGGAAGATCTAAATTGATGATAATATTTACTACACATGTTTTTAAGCCATTTATATCACATTTATAAACACTAGTAATCTCATCTTATTCGTAGGTGTACTGCCTGATAATTCAAATGCAAAAGAAAACCGTCCTTTTGGAAATGGGCTGCTGCAGATCAGGGATTATCCAGCCAGTGTTACCGGTAATGTTATGATCGTATTATGCAGTCTGGTATGATTTAAAGCAACGCTATTAAAATAATACAGCTAGAAATAGGATAGGACAGAAACTGAAGACAATACCATGTCAATGACGGACCTATGCCAAATTTCGGAAGCGTCTTCATATGTAGACGACCCCGAAGAATTTGTGAGTGCTACTTATTCTACATCTTTACATTCGTCAGAAAAAGGTAAAGAGAAGAATCTACAAGCGTTTCATGGAAATTTGACAGAAAAAAAATAGAAGTTCAAAGCCACAAAAGGGTAAGTGGAAGAAAATGAAAAATAGAAAACTTAGAATGGAAGAGGAAGCTTATCTTAGCTACAAGAGATCGAAAGATAGCAAAGTAACACATGATACGGAAAGAGATGCAAGGAATTTGGGACCAGAGTGTAGTTATAAAATGTGCCAAAATTCGAAAGTAATGGGCTGTAATTTAATTTCTAATGAGAGAAGACATCTTTCAGGCATTCTGGAAACCTATGACTTGGGAACAGAGGACCGTTTACGTATCAAATCTACGAAAAGACCTCACAGTACAAATTCTGAATCGAGAAGAAAGAGAACATTTGTCTACAACCTAAAAGTTGATGAGAAAAAAATTCAGGTTTGCAAAAAGATGTTTCCGTGTACATTGGGAATTAAAGAATGAACTGTGCAATATTGGTTAGCTAATAGTACTGATGGCGTCCCTTCAGTAAAAAAAAGTCCTGTTCTCGTGCAAAAGCACAGAAAAAAAGAGCATTAGTAGCCTGCCTAAATTACCGTCACATTATTGTATATAGAACCGATTTTGCCATAGTTTTTATGATAGTATTCCACACTAGGGTTACTCAAGGATTAGTTTTTGTGATTTCAGCATAGATCTATAATTATTTCTTTATTGTGTTTAACGAATATTGTGCCTGAAAAATTATCATCATTATTATATTTTTATATGATTTTCTTTTCATTATTCGCAAGTCAGTCAAGTCCATTGTCAATAATAATAATAATAATAATAATAATAATAATAATAATAATAATAATAAATACTATTATTATTATTAATTATTTTATTATAAAATTATATTTGTCAGCAACGTTTTAGCAACAATTCTACTTTCTATTCATATACGTAGTGTGAAAATAAAGTACCTGATATCAGATTGTCATTATTATTATTATTATTATTATTATTATTATTATTATTATTATAATTTACTTACTTACAAATGGCTTTTAAGGAACCCGAAGGTTCATTGCCGCCCTCACATAAGCCCGCCATCGGTCCCTATTATTATTATTATTATTATTATTATTATTATTATTATTATTATTATAACAATAAACATTGAACTGTGTCTTCTTTTTCCTTTCCCATAGTTTCAGCATTTGACTGACTAAGAATGCAGCAATCATTGTCTGGAACGTAATCTAGTGCTGATTCAAGCTACAACCTACCGACCTTGACCTCAAGTCAGATGGTAGGACAACAATTCAGATAACACATTGACATATACAAGAGCACGAATAATATTTCCAGAAGGCAGTTTTCACGCAAAGAAAACGCTTGTCAGCATGTGTCCTGAAGCTGCTAAAGTTGCCTCACAATACCGCGTAACTAACAAAATGTAGTCAACGGCAGAGTTCCAATACCGCGTAAGTGACATGGCCAAATGTCTACGGCCATGATCATCCATTTTCGCTTAGTTACAAATTAGTTATGCTATTTCATAGCCATACACCATTTTTCAAGACTATTGCGTTATTTTTATGGTTTTTATTCGGTTTTTTCCTTCTCCTGTAAAATTTATATTTTGTCAGTTACGCGGTATTGGTTCTTAAGCGACGATATTATAGTGTATCTTCAGAATTTAATATGCTGACTTAAATGATGATGTGTTCCTTTCTTTCCACTGAGCATACATCAAAGAAAATACTTTTTCAACGCTGGCAATTTTTTTTACTAATGGCGGGTACTTGACTGTTCGTCATTAACCCATATAAGACACCAGTTTGGTATACTGGTATAGAGAAATAAAATTCTATAATTTTAAGAAATTCTGAGTATTGTTCCACAGAAACACAGCTGTGATAAAAATTTGCTCAGATTTTGCTCCACATGTGTGGACGCGTGTTATTATTCGGTGAGAAGCTTTTATCATCCAGTCTAATCTCAAAAAAGCTGAAAGTTAGAATTTATGAAACAATTATATTACCGGTTCTTCTGTCTGGTTGTGAAATTTGGACTCTCACTTTGAGAGAAGAACTAAGATTAAGAGTGTTTGAGAATAAGGTGCTTAGGAAAATATTTGGAGCCAGGAGAGATGAAATTACAGGAGAATGGAGAAAGTTACACAACGCAAAACTGCATGCATTTTATTCTTCACCTGACATAATTAGGAACATTAAATCCAGATTTTTGAGATGGGCAGGGCATGTAGCACGTATGGGTGATTCCAGAAATGCATATAGAGTGTTAGCTGGGAGACCGGAGGGAAGAAACCTTTGGGAAATCCGAGGCGTAGATGGGAGGATAATATAAAATTGAATTTAAGGGAGGTATACTGTTTTCGCTGTAAAAAAATCCTAATGTAAAAATAAGCACGTTGCTGTCACAACCGTGATTGGCTCCCAGAGGATACACTAACATGACGCAGGAAAATATAGTTCGTATTTGGAAACCATAATCTTGCATTATTTGAAAATAAAAGTTGAATTCTAGTTGTTAAATACGATGAAATACATAACTTCACTCACATCTAAAACGCTATGTAAAAGAAAAGCTACTTTTATATTTTGTTATGTACTATGAACGCGGATGAATACCAACAGTAATACCGAGGTAGTCTTCTTGTAACCAGCTGGCATCACTTGAGCTCGTAGTTGTTCACGTAAGCACGTGGTACTGAAGTATGGCTTCTGCATCCTCGGTGTGTTTGATTATTAAACATAAGAGTGGAAACCCTCTCAAAAGCGAAGAAAAACAAATAGTCTTAAATGTATGTAATAAGTTAATTGAGTTACAGTAATTATAAATTAAATGTTTCATAAGCAAACGAATGCATAGTAGTGAGGTTAGGCCTACTTGACGAGCAACGGGAAATGTTCACATGAAACAGAATGCACAACAGTGGGCGGGAACACGTACTGAGAATCTATGGCGCCAAACAGCGGCCAATGAAGCCTCACTTCAGTCACGTGCTATTGTTTATATTAGGATTTTTCTTACAGCGAAAAGATTATAGATTACTTAGATGGATTAATCTTGCTCAGGATAGAGACCGATGGCGGGCTTATGTGAGGGCGGCTATGAACCTCCGGGTTCCTTTAAAGTCTTAAGTAAGTAAGTAAGTAAGTAAGTAAGTAAGTAAGTAAGTAAGTAATAGTGTATCTTGTATGTGGCACATAATATTAAACCCATTATTATTGTTTTCAAGAAAATTTGCCATTTCTATTATAATGACAGCTAGGAAGTTAATATCGTAATTCCTATGTTGAACTTGGACTATAATGCAACCGATGCATAGTAGCACGTGACGTCAACATTTAACGAAGAAAATTCCGGGAAAAAGTAAATGTGTTACAACTCCCGTCTGCATAATTATTTAATAACAGGTGAGTTTACTTTTTTTGGAATCATGCATATAATATTAATATTACGTATTTTTTATTTTACTTGGTTACAGTGGCGTGTGGTGATAAATAATCCTGGTGGTGCACAAATATTTATTATGATTATGATTATCATACCTATTATTATTACACCCTATTATTATTATTATTACTATTATTATTATTATTATTATTATTATTATTATTATTATTATTGACTACGACACAACTATTAATATATGTTATATAGGTATAGATTTACATAATTTTGTTAGTCAAGAAATTGCAGTTAATCAATTTCCTTCAAGGTCCAGTAATAGCAAAGTAAAGTGTTCAATTTCTATGCAGCACACCGTAAATAATATTGTTTTCGCTATATTACGTTTTATAACACAGTTCACACGTTCACAAGCATTCGATACGTGTGTCGTCTCATCAGCCTTAACTGCTAAAAGTCAGCAGTATTCTTTATTTCTTTGAAATCTCATCATGGCATACATCCAAAATGGCTTCAAGGATTTCGTGCTGTATAGTGTTTGATGTGCTTTTGAACACTGTTCCTCTTTCCAAATGTTCCTTAAGAGCGCGTCTAATTCAGAACTAAAATTGACGAGGCCAAGAAAAATACTAGCATTTAAAGATGAGTTTCCGTCTTCGTGACCTCTTAAAGCCAACTCAGAAGCTCCACAAAACCGCACGCACTTATCTGTTCTTGGTAACTTTATCATTGTGAAGTTCGACAGTCTCATTGAATCCAATTGTGTCTGTATGTTTGTTTGACCCAAAATTGCTAATTTAACATTATTGTTGAGTGTCCAGCTGAAGAATCGTGTTTTTATTTCTTTCATTCATATGCTTCAAATCAATCATACCTACAGAACGATAATCAATATTATTTATTTACTACGCACAGTCCTAAATTCAAACAGAAAAATAAATAAAATTCATAACACGTAACCTACTTGTTTTTGCCAGTGAATGTTCGCCGCCGAACAATAGGCAAGGAAAATAAAATACAGCGTCTTTTATATTGCAGCCACATATTGTATTTTTCGTAAGTCCGAATGTTGAATTTTCTTGTCACTTCTCTATTACTGTTCTTCGTCACTTATAATTTTAATTCCTGTATACGTCTACCCATCTTCTCTATTTTTATCTTTTCGTGTAAAGTTCTTACAGAAAATTACATATTTAAAAGATTTTGTACACTATTCATTGCAATATTTATGATAGAACGGGCCAACAGCTACTGCAGACAGCTTGAGAACACATCTGAAAGTGCTCCTAAAGCCACGTTTCCACTATTGCAAATGCGCAGGAATAATGAGAGGCAAACAACAGTTGCCAGTTAAAACTGCAGATTCTCTTGCGCACATCTCGTTTCTATTTGCACACATATTCATTTTGGATAAGTAAATATCACAAAGGAAGGGATGAAACTAGAATCATGATTGAGGAAGTGAGCTGGCCGAAATATCACTTTTTTTTAATTACGCGGATGTCAAGATCAGATTTTGAAATTAAATTACAATTGATTGGACCAGGAAGAATTTTTTTTTTCGTGAGGCGGTTTCAGCAATTACCACACTGGCCATGCGTATAAGGTTTTCACCCACTGGTGACAGCGTTCCAAATTTAAGATTCACTTTCAAATTGTCAGGTCCTACTATTTCACACTATAAAAGAAATTTTCCCGACGATTGTGAAGACTCTCTAAACTCAAGTAAAAGTAAGATTTTTTAATTATTATTATGTTACTAAATTAATTTATTGTGAAACATACCAATAAACAAAAATAAATAAGACAACAGAATAAAAGTCTTTTTCTGCAATCAAGCTCCGTTTTTTCAGAAGGAGCCTAATAATTATCTGCTTAAAATTATTTATGATTAATTGGATTATCGAGACAGAGTATAATACGTAACGGTAGGGACAGGAGGGCAAATAAACCATTACTTACTTACAGATGGCTTTTAAGGAACCTGGAGTTCATTGCCGCCCTCACATAAGCCCACCATCGATCTCTAACCTGTGCAAGATTAATCCAGCCTCTACCTCCCTCAAATCCATTTTAATATTATCCTCTCATCTGCGTCTCGGCCTCCCCAAAAGTATTTTTCCCTCTATATGCATTTCTATATTCGCCCATACGTGCTACATGCCCTACCCATCTCAAACGTCTGGATTTAATGTTTCTAATTATGTCAGGTGAAGAATAAAATGCGTGCAGTTCTGCGTTGTGTAACTTTCTCCATTCTCGTGTAACTTCATCCCTCTTAGCCCCAAATATTTTCCTAAGAACCTTATTCTCAAACACCCTTTATCTCTGTTTCTCTCTCGAAGTGAGAGTCCAAGTTTCGCAACCATATAGAACAACCGATAACATAACTATTTTTTTAAATTCTAACTTTCAGCTTTTTTGAAAGCAGACTGGATGACAAAAGCTTCTCAACCGAATAAATTCTGACATTTCCCATATTTATTCTGCGTTTAATTTCCTCTCGAGTGTATTTGTTACTTTTGCTCCAAGATATTTGAATTTTTTCACCTTTTCGAAGGATACATTTTCAATTTTTATATTTCTATTTCGTAGAATTTTCTTGTCATGAGACATAATTTTATACATTGTCTTTTCGAGATTTACTTCCAACCCTAACTCTGTACTTGCTTCAAGTGAAATTAAAAATGAATGCATGAATAAGTGAGTGAATATGTAAGTGAGTGAATAAATGAGTGAATGAGTAATTGAGTGGATAACTGAGTGAAAAAGTGGATAAGTAAGTAAATAAATAAATAAATGACTAAGTAGATAAGCTAATGCATAAGTAAATAAATGCTTGAATAAATAAATAAATGAATAATTAAGTGATTAAATAAACGAATAAATAAATAAGTGATCAAATAAATACATAACGGGAAAAAAATATATATATGAAAAAATAAATACGTGGATAAATAATTAAGTAAATAAATATGTAAATAAGTAAATAAATTAACAATCAGACAGGTGTATACAGACAGACAGGCAGATCATTTCAAACACATTGCAAAGAACACATCACAGCCATAATCAAATAACAAAACACTTCCACATACGCAGAATACATCACAAACGCCAACCACACCTACAGCAACAAACACAGATATGGAAATTCTACATCTCCAGCCGAAAAACCAGACAGAAGCTAAACACACTAGAAAAATACGAAATATACAGACACACAAAAACACACCCGCATCAAATCCTCAACACATAACTCAATTTCAGAACACGCACATTTTTTGACTCCACATTACACTACAAAAACACACCCCCACAGGATACGCAATAAGAAAGCGCAAAGACCACCCAGTTCTGAGGATAACTCACAGGCTGAAATTAGTCAACAAGATAACTTAGTTATTTGACACGTGAAGGCATATATATATATATATATATATATATATATATATATATATATATATATATACACACTTTATATTCCAAGTGATATAGTGTTAAAAGTTTTATGATCAAGACGTATAAATTAATTAATTCGGTTTTCTTCGCTCCTGCGTGAAGCCTATGAAAGAGGCATTTGAAACTTGTAATTTTATAGTTGACTGCTTTTGTAAATCCCAGCTCATACATTTCTGCTAAAAATTGATAGACATCCCCCCCCCCTTTTCTGACGGTCCTTATAATTCGGTTCTGAGGCTCGCCAAAGACCAGGATAATTCCCGTATTCTTCAGTAAACTCTACGCTTTTCCCATTAGACCAGTTCATCACATTCTCACATACAGATAACCTATGAAAAAATACTCGACAAACTAGTCGAATGCACGAATCTATACAAATGTTTGGAATGAAAACAGTAGCTCCTACGGAAGATCTAAAATCAGCTGGTGAAGAAGCAGATAGTTGCCAATGTCTCCCGGTCCCATAGAGGGAGACTCGCGCATACTTGTCCAAGGATTGGGCGCACACAGCTTATTCCTGCATCTCGCCTTGCGCATATCTGCCTAACTGGCAACTGTTGTTTGCCTCTCGTTATTCCTGCATAGTTGCAAAAGTGGAAACGACGTTTAAGTGGAACTGTTGTTTGCCTCTCATTATTCCTGCGCAGTTGCAATAGTGGAAACGCGGCTTAACCCCGCCTACGCACACTGTACTGGCTCCCTACCATCTCCAAAGCCTGCCAGTGAAACACTACTACCTCGCATACTCCAATGGAACAGTGTGCCGCAAGTGTCGAGCGGTAAACGGAAGCCCCAGGCGTCAACAAGACCAGTACACGTGCATTGTTATTTTTACATAGTAGTATTATAATAAAGAATTATGTCGCTCACATAGTCTATTCCAGCTCATTGATATAACTTTAAAAACATGTGTTATTTGAAGAGGTGGTTCACTGCTCCTGTGCTCCTTAGGAGAAATCGTCACAGCTTGGTTATTTAAAGACGCTGTATCAACGACGAGGTTATTTAGCGTCGATGGGATTGGCGATAGCGAGATGATATTTGGTGAGATGAGGCCGAGGATTCGCCATAGATTACCTGACATTTGCCTTTTAGTTGGGGAAAACCTCGGAAAAAACCAACACGGTAATCAGCCCAAGCGGGAATCGAATCCGCTCCCGAACGCAACTCCAGATCGGCAGACAATCGCCTTAGCCGACTGAGCTACGCAGGTGGCTTGATATTACGTAAATAATACAATAATAACAGAACCTAAATTATTAATATAAATTAACAATGTTCTTCAAACTAATCACGAAACTACACAGCTCCACAGAATGATACTATACGTTGTTTATGTGAACTGCTTATTGTCCATTGCGAGCGAGCGGGAGCAGAGCGAGGCGCGGGTGAGATCTATACTCCTTGCTATACTGAACTGAAATCTACTATTTTGGTACGAACTTCCTACCTATGGTAATGACACTAAACATATTCATCTGCTGAGAAGTTATTTATACCGTTGAATAACTTATCAACACTTCGAAATTTCACCTATAATTTTATTTTGAAATTCTTCACTAGTCTACATTATAATCAGCTCGTTTATGAATAGAATGGTGTCAAAAAATTTTCCATGTGTAACTAAGATACTTTGAAAGCAGAGGTCGTTGAACTCTTAACATATTGTCAATAGTTATAATGTCACAATAAATTTAAAATTTCAGCTTAGAATAATCTTGAAATCTCAAATTCAAGTGGTTATCAATATTATAAAGCACTTCGCAAAAGAAACGTTTGCTCACAATTTTTCTCTCTTGAGACAGTTTCTTAGTATAATATGATATAATGCGGCTATAGAGCTCTGATTTTTTTTTTTTAATTTCTTTTGACAGTACAAAATATCACTTGCTTGGTCCTGAAGGATATAACACATTAGTGAAGGAAAATATTCTTTGCAATATATTTAGGAGAAAAATAAATTTGAAAAATTCGAAAAGTGATAAAAAACATTAAATTATGTTAAATTATCTTACTCAATCTTGTTTCTGTTTTCTATCATAGCACATAAAACATCACAAAATTGGATTCTGTTGCTACAAACATTGCTTACTAATCGTGAGTTGCGAAATAATTCTATCGTATTGGACAAACGTGTTGAAGACGACACTGTAAATTTTACTGATGTGTGATGACCGTAGATTGCTAACGGACAGACCGTACTCGGCTATAAACTTTACTAAATTCTCCCAAATGTGTGTAGCCAATAACGAGCTAGAAGTAGAATTCTACTTCTAGCTCGTTGGTAGCCACATTTGGTGGAACTAGTATTCCTATCCTTGCCAAACAACAGACAATATCTGCAATAGAACAACGCATTTAGCTTGGCGCTACCGTCTAAGCATTCACATTAATTTACTACACATATTAACAACATCATTACGGCTTAGCCAATTCATTTGACCTGTTCTGTCCCCAAGATTTAGAAAATAAATGTATCTTTCCAGCACCACATGCGTCATCCAATTGATCTTTCACCGTTAGGCCTATAATTGAAAAAGATTCCGTTTAAAACATACTAAATGGATCGGTGTCTGATAGAGTTCCCGGGTAACTTAGTTGACAGAGAGTTGGTACGTTTAACCAAAGGTCCCGGGTTCGATGTCCGGCCCCGGAACAATTTTTCTCTCGAAATTATTCAAATCAACTTTACAGGGAATTATACTTCAAAGCTTGATTTGCATAATACACGTCACTCTTCGTTAACAGAAAACCACAATTTAAGCCACACAGAGTTAGTGTGCACTCAGTGTTGGTTGCTTGATGGTTGTCAGCCCACTTTGAGGTCTGTGGATATAGAGGGAAAAATTGGATCGGTGTCTGGTAGCGTTCCCGGGTAGCTTAGTTGGCAGAGCGTTGATACGGTTAACCGAAGATCCCGGGTTCGGTGTCAGGCCCCGGAACAATTTTTCCCTCGAAATTATTCAAATCAACTTTACAGGGAGTTATACCTGAAAGCTTGATTTGCATACTAAATGCATAATTTTATTTATTGAGAAAAATGAAAAAATTAAATATCTCAGTAACCACGAGCAATGCAATTAAATTTTAACATAAGTTTGTAAGCATATACTCTTTTCTATTAGAACCCAAATTGTGAATAGATTCATTCAATTAGTTTAGCAAATATTCATTTTTAAATGTACATTAAGCAGGGTTTGCAGAGGAGTTTTTACGAAGTACCTATAAAATTAAATTTACAACAATTTACTTTACTGAAGGACATAATGTGGTTAATTGTTATACATTTTTTCATAAAATAATACTATTTTTAACACTAAAAAGACCGTATCGGTCATTCTGTCCGGTAACCGTTTTTAAGGCTTCACAAATTGCACGGGATTTATATTAGCTCCGTTATATATTTAACGACTTTCATACACGTATATTTAATATTTTCTTATCATTAAATTTGTCTGAAAAAATGAAATTTCTAACACGAACGTGAAAACTTTTATAAATGTAATTTACCTAAAGGACCGCCACAGTTCATTTTTGCCTGTAGCAGCTATTGTTGTTCTATGTCGAAATATCCAATGAGTTTGTTAAATTTTTCCATGTTTTATTTTGTAGGATATATAAATAAATAAACCCAATTTTGAAATGAGTACGTGTAAAATATATTTCAGAATTAAGTAAATAAAAATCAAGCCAATGTTGAAATGAGTATGTGTAAACTCTATTTGCTTCAATTACAGCAACATATTTTTTCTTTATCGATTAATAACACTGTAGAAAGACTTGGTGAATTCTGCAAACGCTGTTACATTACTAAGCGAAAACACGCGCGTCGCTATTATTTTGTCGTAGCATTAGGCAGATTCTGATAAGGAGTGTCACTACTAACTTCATGTATTAAGCAGGTTTTACAGCGGAGTCTAACTTTTATACGTCTTTTTATATAGGAATGTGGTACAACTTCATATCCATAGTTATTACCATAGGTAGGAAGGTACCAAAACAGTAGATTTCAGTTGATTACAGCGAGGATTATAGATTTCACCCGCGCCTCGCTCTGCTCTCTCTCGCTACAGACGATAAGCAGTTCATATAAACAACGCATAGTGACATTCTGTGGAGCTGTATACAGTCGTGAATAGTTAAAGAATATTGTTAATTTATAGTAATAGTTTAAGTTGTGGACAAAGTGGACAATCTGTTATTATTGTATTATTTACGTAATGTTAATATTACGTATGATTCCAAACAAGTAAACTCATCTGTTATTAAATAATTATGCAAACAGGAGTATGTAACACGTTCCCGGATTTTTCTTCGTTAAATGTTGACGTCTCGTGCTGCTATGCATTCGGTTGCGTTACAGTTCAAGTTCAACATCGGAATTACGATACAAACTTCCTAGCTGCCATTATAATAGAAATGAGAAATAATGTTGAAAACGATAATTATGTGTTTAATATTATGTGCCACATATGAGATACACTATTAGATTCACAAAGCGGTTGTTCACCTGATGATAGTAAGACATACTGGATCATATTTCAGATTTGCTCCAGTAACGCCTTGTGACGCAAAACGAATATTTTCAGAGTACAAATAATATTGCTTTTATTTTTTTTTCTAGAAGTAGTATTTCTTTTGATAAAATAAAAAGATTCATTGTTGGTATTTGTTAGAATGATGCTAGAATCATAATAAAATTGTATGTTACTTTCATATGTATGAGTAAATTATTTTAGATTGGGATTTACGAAGTTTATAATTACAAATTATTATTTTTTATATTATTCGTTTATTATTTACTTGTTCAAAGACCGTGGACGATTGGAGCATATGTTTGGTTACCAACCGGTTGTGCGTGTTTGTCGTTCTGATTCACTGACGTTGAGAGTTCCATTAATACTTTTCATTCGGTAGAGATATAGTCCAAGCTCACACAACTTAACAGTTTTGGTACCAACTTCCTAGCTCTGGTACTTAACGCTTTCATCAGGCCTCACCGAGGATTTCGGCCACCGGCCGCTACAGGAATGTAGGCCTATAATTTTCACATCATACATTGTTATTTATGTATACCTTTAGCCCGGTCACTCTGTATATAACATTTTGTTTACTGTGACTTAACTTTAATGAATATATTTTGATATTACTGACAATTATTTCAATATTAATTTTTTTAAATTATTATAATCAGTTCAATTTTATCAAGGTGAGCCTTCCGTTTAGTTTCATTTATTATAGTTTACTTAAGACTTATAATATTCAATGGTAAGGCTGTATGTATGATCACTGCACGCCACTTAGAAATAGGCCTTTTTAGGGGGAAATATTGACATATTATTTTGACACGCAATGTTTAATAAAATAATGAAGTTGTTAACAAAAATGTATGGTGGACGTCATCTACACTGTCTCTCCTGACTTTTCATTCTGATTCAGAGGAACCAGCCATCCTCCATGAATCACCGCTAAATGATGAGAAACTTGGTTTATGCAATCCTAGCATTAAATATGCTTGTTATGACGTTATAAATCGTATACAAGTGCCAGAAAAGGGTATCTAGCAACAAGTATTCCACGACGTCATCACAGCCTTCACAATACAATTTTATATAACGTACTTGTAAGAAAAAGCTTAAAAAAAATAAAGTAACCCTGTCTTAGAAACGGTTACTTAGCAATCATGCAATATATTATGTCATATCCAGTATTCATGTCTTTACTATATTATAACATTACACAACATTATAATAGTTTTTTTTGCATATTTTAATGTTAAAATATCATGAAACATTGAATATAACACGTGTATAATCTTCATTATAAACACTCTTGAAAATTAGCGCGTGAGCGTAAAGTTACCAAGATTACAAACTAGTTACATAAATTACTATTTTGGTACGCTATTAAGGTAATGAGAATATTTGGCCCAAAGTTTATATTTATGGAGCCAATGAATTCACAATGGTACATTGATTATAATTCTGAACCAGTTTTTTGGGAAACTAATCGGACATAAGAGATTATATAGTAGATTTGAACAGTATTCAGAAATTGCCCACACAGCTTTCAATTTCAAAGCCGCAGTAAGTATGGCCCACTTGGTAACTGAGTCCCACGGTATGCAACTTTCACTTGGCTTGGTTTTTTGAGGCTGGATCCCGAACAGATCCTTGCACTCAGGCATGATTTGGGCAATTGTGTGCCCTAAATATGCGATTTTTGTCCAAGTCCGACAGGTGGCTCGGGTGACATTCGTGAATCCGATGAAGACAGGTGGACCATCCTGTCTCAGCTCTGATAAAGCCAAGTACCTTCCGCAGACGTGTAGCCTGACAAGTTCCAGGGCGCGGAGAGCAAGCGTCTCCTGTATCAGCATCGGAAAACAATATACTACCCCAATATTTTTTTTAAGAAAGAAGGAATGTTGGAGGAATGATAAAGGGAAACGGAAATACCACCCAGAATAACCCTCTGCAACGTCTGTTTTGTACAACACATCCTGGCAGAGAATCGAACCTGGGCCGCCTGGATGGTGAAACAACTTGTCAGCGTTGAGCCACGGACGTGGTTTACTTGTGGTGTAGTTTCGAGGTCTAAGTTCATGAAATAAAATCCCATATACTGAAGGAACTAAAATACAATATTAAGCGCCAGAATGTAAGCAAGCGTTCGAGTGACCGAGTTCAACGAGTGAACAATGTTTGAAGAGGTAGAACCTTTGTTTTTTACAGCAAAGGCATCATTTATAACGTCTAAAATTTATGAGGGAACATAACCACTGTTAATTTATTATAGAAGCATCAGTGTAATCCCCCATGCTTTGCTGGTCTGTGATCGGCATGTTAACAGTGTTAGCCGAGTTTAAAGGAGGAGCGCATCTATTTTCTTTGTTATCCCAGTCCTGATAATATTGAAGCAAGAATTCATTATACTTCATACAAAAAAATTAAATCTGATTGGGTAAATACTAATCCTAAATTAGCCACCGTGGTCAGTTCCAATGGGAGATAAAATGACTGTACCTTAAAAGGAACAACTTAACAAAAAATATACTCACCCCGTTCTCAAATCAAGCGATAATAGTAGGTGCATACAGACATGAAAAAGTTGAGTAATCTAAATTTTAAATCGTAAGTGTTCATGAATTGTAAGCCGCCGAACAACAATCAGATAATCTAAATACAGCAGAATAGGCCTGTAGCTTGAAATAAGCTAAGCTACGGGATAAGCACCAGGATAGGTTGCGACATGGTAGCCTAAACGATCGGCAGACAAGCAATGCTTTCAAAGTGAGGATACCAGTACAACAGCTGGACCAGGTACACAACGAGACATTATGGTCCACGAACATAATATGCCGGTCCTTTCGCGAACCATGTTAAGTACAGGGGCACAAGATCACAATATTAAAATAATGACCAGAAATGTAGAAGGACGAAGAGGAGTACTGGACGTTATAACAGAGGACATATTCAGAAAATACGACATAGTCATACTGAAGAAACATTCATAAGAGATACAGCAACAGTGAAAATAAATGTGTCCTTTCTATAATATACATGTATACGCAACACAGGAGCTTTGAGAACGAACTTCAGGACATAACATTTGCCTTCTGAAACCTGATTAACTGTCACCATTAGAAATACTGATGAAAGAAGAAAACATCATAATTGTACAGTGCAAAGCTGTGCATACTTTAAAAATTAAAAATTTAAATTATGGTTTATTTAACGATGCTCGCAACTGCCGAGGTTATATCAGCGTCGCCAGTGTGTCGGAATTTTGTCCCGCAGGAGTTCTTTTACGTGCCAGTAAATCTACTCACATGAGCCTGTCGCATTTAAGCACACTTAAATGTCATCGACCTGGCCGGGATCGAACTAGCAACCTCGAGCACAGAAGGCCAGCGATATACCGACTATGCTACCGAGGCCGACACATACCTCAATCCCAAGTGCAACGCAATAGATATCATAGAGTGACTCGGCCAAAATACTGAAGTCAGGACGAATAGTCCTAGCAGGCGATCTCAACTGCAATATACTGTATATAAACCCAAGAAGAAAACACAACAGATGCTAGACTACCTACAGACGACGGGATTATCGTTAGTAAGTAATAGTCAGTGGACCTACATATGCCACAATGGGAGAAGCTGCATAGACTTCATATTCACCGGAGGCTTCGAATTAGTGAGCCAGGGCAGACTAGTCAACACGGATGGCCTGCTAGTAAGAAACCAGTGACAGTAGTACTAACCAGAAAATTAATCGCGCAACAATCACATACCAAGAGTGCCAGCAAATCAGGACCTGAAAACTGAACAACACGACATCGGAACTCGAAGCAACCCAGGAAGACATCCAGTAAAGAAGAATAAACAAAGCAGCACACCGCATCTAAAACTGGATCATTAAAGTAATTCCGGAGTAAAAGACACGAAGAGCAAAATATGGTTCGACAGGAAATGCTACGAAAGTAGACGCGACACCCTGGCAGTCCTACATCTAGTTAGGACGGAGAAGAACGAGAACGCCCTGCAGATCTATCAGACATGAAAGAGAGGTTACAAGGCCCTACTAAAACAAAAGAATCAGCAATACAGGGTGGAAGGTAAACAGTACAAAATGAAACTGGTAATAGATTTTAAGGAGACATGTGAAATATCTACGAGTAAATACGTTTTTTTCCCAACATTTACCGTTTTAGAGGAAATCGTTATGTTTCTATGAAACATTATGGCAAAAACACGGCTACTGCAATAACTCTAGCAAGTGAGGCTTGCATTGTGGTGGGCAAAGTGAGTAGTTCAAGACGATGTAGACCCATAGCTGACGTAAACAAAAGCGACTCTCTACATTCGTCTCACTTTCTCTTTCGGATAGGAAGAGAATGAGGTAATTCACTTGTGGCTTAGAGATCTCAATTTTAAACGGAAATAGGCTACGCATCTTGTGATATCAGAAATAAATTATAATAATTTTTATTGACATGTTTTGTCGTATATTAAATTAGTTCTCCTGAAAATTAATCATTACAGCACACGGTTTTATTCACATGTAATTTTAGACTGAAAGAATGAAATTAGTGTAAATGGTTTATGTTTAAATTAATGATGTATCAAATTGAAAACAAAACGTGGAAATAGAAAAATCAAAGTTACTGTTCTAGATCTAGACCAAGTGAGAAAAGGAAGAACATAAAATTAAAAAAAAAAAAAAAAAACTTTCTCGAAAACGTTACAATCAATTACAAGAGATGCTCAAAATGGCCTACGTTGGCAATGACATATGGTCGACAATGTCGTACAAAACTCTCGCTGACTTTTGTCAGTACTTCATTTTGAGATACATCGTGAGCACCTTCAAGCAAACGTTTCCTCTCTGCTGTACTGTCACAGGTACGCGACAGTGCGCTGCGTCGCAAGTTTTATTATAACGATTTTCGCAATTATTCAATTTAGATTATGGTTAAACGGTTTAATTTTCAAAAAAAGAAAGACTCAGGGCACAAAATATTCAGATTATTATTTACCTATCTGCTTGTCTAGCAATCAGCCATTTCTCTCAGACCATTACCCCAATAGAGCGCTACAAACATTGGGCAAAGACTGTTTCTTTTCCTGCTTAACGATGCTTCATCGAAGGAAAAGTGTAATAAAAGTTTTGTTATATTTAACATATAGAATCAACTCTTAAAATTTGTTTATCTGTCTCATTCCACTCTGTATAATGGAAGTGGAGTATAGAAGGATGATTCAATAAATAGAAAAGGACCTATACCTCGCAATACGTCCACAACAACCAAGATTCCCGACAGACATCCCTAAACACACATGGGAAAATTACGTCAAACAAACAATATGTCGTAAAGAAACAACACCGACACGGAATGAAGAAGAGAGAATAGGACATGGCCCCAGCTTTCACGAAGAAAGAAATAGGAAGATTAATAATGGCCAGAAAGAAGAACAGAGCCCCTGAATCAGACAACATAAGAAACGAGCATCTAAAGAGCACTTCACTACTGACGACAACACGGACAGCACTTCTAACTTAGTGCCTAGAAAAGAGAGAAGTTTCAAACGACTGGAGGACGTCTACCTTAAAAATCCTCTACAAGAGAAAAGGTAAGACTAGTAAAATGAACGCGTAAATAGGAATCGCATTCGAACCTCCAGACTTCAAAATGATAACAATAGCCAGACTAATAGACCAGCTAGACCCTGTGCTACCAGAAGATCACTTTGAATTTAGATCGAAAATATCGACGCTCATGGCTATCGACAATCTACTCAAAGATAACCAAGACACAATCTCGGGAATACATAGAAACTTTTATGTGATGTCTGTCGACTACCGCAAGGCATTTGACTCGGTCAACCGGAAATTGCTCATATCAAAATTGGAATTCCTAATAGGGAGCTCGAGACTGACAAAATTAATATCAAATATAATGGCTCACTACCAGGTAGATGGCAGCGTTGGAAAATCGAACTGGATAGGCCAAGAAAACGGTGTACTGCAGGGACATCCGATGAGCCCTGTACTCTTCGAGAATCTATATGATTATATGCTGACGACATGGCTAGGCACCAGAGAATTTAAGGGATCTACAAACAGCTACAGACATCCCGGTAGAATGGGCATCAAACAAAGTACTCGTAATTCGGATAAATGAAGACAAACCGAACTAGTGGTCTTCAAATAAGACGGAAGGTTAAGAGAACGAGAGAATGTAAAATGCAACAACGAAACGCTGCAGATAAATAACCAGTTCAAATATTTGAGCCTCACGATAAAAAATACAGGGACAAACATCATGGTACACTCGAAAGAGAGATTAAGAAATATGAACAGAATGTGCAATCTCACGAACATATCCTTAGAAACGGTGATGAAGCTCTTTTAGGAAAAAATCTGGCAAGAGTGTATACAAGGGCTAGAGTTCACCTTGGAACACTTAAGTAAGAAGTAGTAACAGAGCGACTTGGATAAACCTTAAATCCAGATACATAAGAGAGCGCTTGGAATGTCAAAATTCACACAGTCGCAACTTGTGTATGTGCTATCCCGGGAAACCTATTTCCTGAACGGCCTGAGAATGATGTTGCTGCCACCTACAGGGAACTACAAAGAAGCAATACAGAAGCGGAAGGACATCTGAGAAAATTTCTTCACAACCAGCTCCATGACACAAAGAGAGTACACCAAGGCAAATACTCTATTTGATCAAGGCCAACTATGAAATGAGATACTTAATGAATGGCCTTGCGGTTCATGAATAACACTTCAAAGTATGCTGGATAAAAAGATATCACGATCCGAGTGTTAGCTGCTTATGTGAACTATGTGGCCAGTGCTGCGAAAGATATCACGCCTTGAGTTGTGAGAAAAGAGTAAAGTCAATAAACCTGATGATAGGGGTCCAATCAATTCCAACAACAAATGAACACTGTGCGCTATTCAAAGTTATTATTATTATTATTATTATTATTATTATTATTATTATTACTACTATTACTATTATTATTATTAGATAAGATAGCAATCCTGAGTATAATGGGACGGCTTCTTCCTACATAGCGCTCTTAGGCTGGACATAACTCCCACCTTACTTCTCTCTCCACGATCTTATTACAATGGCAGGGGAGGATGAAGAAAACGTGTCCTCAAATGTCGACTTCCAAAGCAAATCTTATAAACTTTGCAGATATACGACGAAGCTATAGATGTTTTATTCACAATTTTTCCATTTCTGTATTCAATACCGGTGATATGTTATTATTACTTTAATTTATATACATAAAACAAAAAAATGTGTATTTGTAAATCAAGCTGAAGAATGATTCCCATATTCTGCCTGAAGAAATTGCCCCTGAATACTTGGCAAATACGAAATCCTACATAGGTACTATACGTTTATATTGAGCACATTTTGAAGAAATTTGTTTCGTGAGAAATCATTATATGGACAGTATTAACTAGTATGATAATTTCTCGATATTGAATAAGTGTCACAGAAAATGCTAGTATATATATATATATATATATATATATATATATATATATAAGAAATTAAACAGAAGGCGAGAGTGTAATGAACTTGGATATTAAGTCTGAAAAGAAAAAGATGCACATATGCATGCGTACACATGATTCGGGTTATGACACAATGTCCTATGAAACTTGTGTGTGCAGTTCTCTGTTTGTCATGTTCTTCATGACTTCCTCTGTTACTGTCTTCTTATTTATTTTCTTGGTTGCATTTATTGGTCAAGCACTTTCAACCATCTTATTGTCTCTAATCTTAATTATTGTCCAAATCAATGTAACATATGTTTGTTCTGTATTCTACATATATTATTTTTTACTTGTTTTTTGGTTTTCTTGAATTATAATCTAGATATTCTAGCACTTCTTCATACTTAAAATAATTCTATTGTTATTAACCTTTTTATTCATTATTAAAAACATCGGAATTCAATTTCCATTCAAAAAACCGATTCCACTCTGGGCCTTTGATTATAATTTTTTGTGCCACTCCAGATTTGTTTGAAAAAGTCATTGTTTATTTCATTTTTATTATCAGGTTTTAAATTTGAAAGACATAGTGAGGACCAATAAGCTAATACATTGAAATTAGGAACGGTCAGGATCCGTCTGTGCTTATCTGCTTAACAAATATTAATTATTAGAATACTTGTCACATTATTTATTCAGTTTAACGTTTTCGGCTTAAATAAGCCATATTCAGAAGAAATTATCCCTAAAATACATTAATAGAATTGGTACATGCCTGTGTATAGTACAATATGGATACATTAGTTAATTATAAGTCTCTACCGTGACAATAGTAAACTTAAATAAATTAAAATGTTAAAACAAGGGCTATTTGAACCATGGTCATAAATTATTAAAATACTGAAATGTTAAAAAATGTAAAATATTGTTACAAGTTGCAATATGTTGGACCATTTGTGACAATTTCCAATGCTGACCAGTGAGGATGTTTCAACTGTAAAGCGGAATGAAAAATTATATCAAAATATGGCCAATATTAACAAACATGTCCACACCTGTGGAGTAACGGTTAGCGCGTCTAGCCGCGAAATCAGGTGGCCCGGGTTCCATTCCCGGTCGCGGCATGTTATCTGGTTCAGGTTTTTTCCGGGGTTTTCCATCAGCCCAATATGAGCAAATGCTGAGTAACTTTCGGTGATGGACCCCGGACTCATTTCACCGGCATTATCACCTTCATCTCATTCAGACGCTAAATAACCTAAGCTGTTGATAAAGCGTCGTAAAATAACCTACTAAAATAAAAAAAATAAACACACATAATTAGGAGGTTGCATACAGGAACAATGAAATGTACATGTGTAGCTCTTAATACTGTTGAAACTATAACAAGCTTAATGTAAATTACATAAATCTGGTTACAAACATCGCGAAGCGAATTATGTACGCGAGCTCACGGAATAGTTGTACTGAATGTAAGTGAACTTTGTAATACAGTTTATATTGGAGCGGAATTTACTAATTGAGAATAAATGTAATTTGTTAAGATAGTATTAACTTAGGTTATGAAAAGAAGGAGGTAATCAAAATCCAACTTACTATCGTGCGTGCGGTGATGGTAGCTCTGTAGTCAGTGGTGGTAGGAAGACAACTGTTTGGTGCGCTGCGTTTACAGATTATTACAAAACCTAGGTAACAGTTGACGATAGAAGGGGAGGAAGGATGGTTATAGGCTGATAAGCATGCACGTGGGTTGTGTGCGTTCAAATTGAACAACGTGTTACGCAAGTTTGGAATCTGTTCATTTAAAAGCGGTATGCCTAAATTAGTGGCCCGGGCTATATGAAAGTCTTCAGCTGCATTAATATGTATACTATTATTTAGGGGAAGGATTATGTGCAAAGCCTCTCTTATGTTGGTTAATTCGTGGCCCTTCTCGATTAGATGAGTGGCAAACTTGGATTTTCTCCTGTTATGTTTGAAGTCAGCAACGTGTTCGCTATATCTAGTTTTAAAGTTTCTCTGGGTCTGTCCTATATATTTATGTGAACAGTTCTTGCATTGTAGCATGTATATGCCCCCACTTTGGTGTTTGTCAATGGTATTAAGTTCATAGGGAATAATGTTATTTGGTTTATTATTTGTTCGGAAGGTTATTTCAATGCTATGTTTTTTTTTTTTTTTTAATAGAAGTTAGTGATTTAGTTAGAAACTTTTCCGAAATACGTCATACTAACTCGATCTTTTTTAGCGGTGGGAGAGTTTACCATAAGTGTGGTGTGTTGGTTGTGCGAAAGTTTGCTTTTGCGTTTGCAAAATAATTTGTCAATTACCAGTTTATTGAAGCCATTAGATCTCGCAAAATTAACAATATAATCGTATTCTTTATTGAACAGTTTTTTTGCATAAAAGGAACCAATAACAATCTATCAATGAGAAACCTAAATTTTCTAAACTTGTGTGTTTCAGGATGATTGGAATCATTACTTATGGAATGGTCGGTAGAAGTGGTTTTTCTAAAAATATCAAAGTTAATTTTAGAATCCAACATAAATATACGTAAATCCAGAAAATTTATAGACCGGTTTTTAGCCGATTGCAAGGTGAATATTATATTCGGATGTAAATGATTAAAGGGATTAGTAATATTGGCATTAATGTAGTTGTCATTTTCATAAAAAAGCAATGTATCATCTACATCTAATGTAAGTAGTGATATTAAACTGATTTGAAAGAGTGGGTACACTATTGCTTTCCAAGTCCTGGAAGAAAATTTCTGCTAAAAATCCTGACAGTGGGTCACCCATTGCCAGGCCTTTATTCTGCTGATATAAGGTGTTATTGAACGAGAAATAATTTTGTTTTAATGAAACACTAAGAAGGTGAACCACTTGGTCTATTAAGGTAGAATTTAATTGAAGCTCGTGAGCATTATTTTGATTATATTCAGGGTCTCATCAATAGTGTGACGGCCACGTGAGATTCGATCTCACGACCGGCGGAGGAAGGGCTACGTCGGCCGTGGTTCGGGCGGGTTGCGCGCGCATCTGCCTCCTGGGGCATGTGGTGTGGCGGAGAGAGGAGAGCAGAGAGAGCGACCGCGGCAGAGAGAGGAGATATCCAGATAATTCGAGAGTGGAATCTTCCGGAAATTTCGAGCAATCGTACTTTCTCGTACCTATGGTTTAGTTATAAATACGACACGCGAGTGAACTTGACGAGCAGTTTAGTTAGTTCAGTGTTGTTATAGGCAGTGGACAGTAAGCCAGCCAGTCTTCTGTAGCAGTGAAGCCAGCTTTGAGACCGAAGTTCGACTTGAGTTGTGTCCGTAACTGTGGAGCCGGAAGTCCTGAGTTTGAGTGCAGTGGACCGCAGTTGGGGGACCTGAGTTCGTAGTCCAGCGGATTGTCTCTGAATGTCAAAGAGTTCGAGAGACTGCGAACCCGAAGAAATGTAATCTATTCCAGAAGAAGGTCAGCTACCTGGGGCACATAGTAGGGACCAACGGAGTGGCCACGGACCCGGAGAAGCTACAAGCCGTCAGATGGCTGAGACCGAGGGACAAGCATGAGTTGCGCCGCTTTCTCGGCATCTGCACTTATTACAGAAGGTTCGTAGCTGGGTATGCCAACATCGCTAAGCCTCTACCCCAGTTGACCGAGGAGAAACGACAATTCCAATGGACGAACGAGGCGGAGTCTCCTCCACCACTTCCTTCACCTTGCTTCTGGGCAGGACAAGTTGTTCTATGCGGGTCCTTCCATCGGCCGACTCCCAAATCCTCTTCAGGATACCGTCCTTGACAGTGAAGGATTCCTACTGGCCCCAGTAGCTCTTGTAAATGGTGCTACGGTTGGCGATATCGGCCCATACTGGTCTCTGGCCTGACTCCACATCACGCAGTAGCTGTCCAATGTTTAGGTCCTGCAGCTGCTCCCTCCTTATGGCGGCGTTATCCCATCCTGGGCTCGGCTGGGCGGCAATTGCTCGGACTGCGTGGGCGCCATCTCGCTCTTCTACTTTCAGGCAGTGTTTGCAGCCATCCGGGCGCGGGCGTCGTGACAGGGCATCAGCGTTGGAATGTTTCTTCCCTTGGCGGTGTTCGGAGGTGAAGTTGTACTCCTGCAGTCGTTGAACCCAACGGGCGGCCTGCCCCTCCAGATTCTTGAAGCCCAATAGCCAGGTGAGTGCAGAATGGTCTGTCTTCAAATGGTATTCCTGGCCATACAAATATTTGTGGAAATGCTTCAGGGCTCCCACAATGGCAAGAAGTTCTCTACGAGTCACACAGCAGTTTCTCTCAGCCTTGGATAGTGTTCCGCTGAAGTAGGCAATCACCGTCTCTTGTCCGTCCTGTTCCTGTGAGAGTACTCCGCCGATGCCTACGTTGCTAGCGTCTGTGTCGAGTGTGAACTTCCTTCCAGGAATGGGATATCCCAGTACAGGAGCAGTGCGGAGCGCCTCTTTCAGCGACTGGAAGGATGACACCGCCTCGTCCGTTGGCGTACCCAGCTACGAACCTTCTGTAATAAGTGCAGTGGCCGACAAAGCGGCGCAACTCCTGCTTGTCCCTCGGTCTCAGCCATCCTCTCACGGCTTGTAGCTTCTCCGGGTCCGTGGCCACTGCGTTGGTCCCTACTATGTGCCCCAGGTAGCTGACCTTCTTCTGGAATAGATGACATTTCTTCGGATTCAACTTCAGCCTGGCTTGTCTGACAGTCTCTCGAACACTTTCCTCAGGTTCGACATTTGTTGGCCGAATGTCTTGCCGACCATGATGACGTCATCAAGGTACATCAAACAGGTGTCGTATGTCAGGCCTCTGAATACGGACTCCATTAGTCTCTGAAATGTAGCAGGGGCGTTCGAGAGGCCGAACTGCATAACGGTGAACTGCCATAGTCCCAGGCCTGTAGAGAATGCCGTTTTCTCCTTGTCCTCAGGATGTAGCGCCACCTGCCAGTATCCTGACTTGAGATCGAACGTCGAGAACCACTCTGCTCCTGCCAGGGTGTCCAAGGTGTCGTCAATTCGTGGAAGGGGAACGCAGTCCTTCTTGGTGACGTCATTCAGTCTTCTGTAGTCCACGCAGAAACGCAGGTCCCCATTCTTCTTCTTCACCAGCACCACAGGCGATGACCAAGAGGCTATCGCATTCCTCCATGACTCCTCTTCCTTTCATGCCCTCCAGTTGGCTGTCAATCTCCCTCTGTTTAGCTAGAGGGACGCGTCAAGGAGGTTGTCTGATTGGGAGAGCATTTCCGTTGGCGATGCGGTGCTGAACTTTCTCCGTTCTCCCGTAGTAGTTTTCAGAAAGACTAAACACGTCCTGAAATTCCGTCAGTAGATCGTGGACTTCTCTTCTTTCTCCTTCTCTTAAATTCTATGCCAATTCTCGAGCCAGCTCTTTCAGTGATGGGTCTAGCTCTGGACGTGGTCGGTGATACTCCTCGTTATCTGCCAGAGACGTCACAGACACCACGGGCTCGACGCTTCCTAGTACAGTTCCACTAGGCACCTCCTTGTCCCGACTGGTGACATTCAGGACCCTCACCGGTACCACCTTCTGGTTCGGTGTAGGAATCTGGCCAGATAAAGCCCATCAATCGGAGTTGTTTGTGAATCGAGGAGCAGGTTTCTCTTAGGCTGTCCGTCCAGTCTTGCCGTCACCACCATCTCACAGCCTGCTGGGATTGTCACTTGATTCTCCGAGGTGAGTCTGCTGGTCATGGGTTGGTCTTCGACGTCCCTCAGGAACACTTCATCCTGACCAAAACGTAGGATACAACGCCGGACCTCCACCGTTGCATCGAAGATCCGCATGGCGTCGAGTCCCAGGATGACGTCTTCAGTGATGTTGGCGACGAACACCCACATCTCTAGTCTCCTCTTTCCCAAGGTCAAATCCAGGAAACCTCTTTCTGAATGGGCAGGCTCTCGCCTGAGGTAGTACGTAGCTCATATCGGCGCAGCGGCGTCCTCCCAGGTAGGCCGCGCACAACTTCCGGTCTGGCGATGGTGAGCGACGCCCCGGTGTCTACCGTTACTCTGCATGGGCGGCCTCTTATCCATCCGTCAGTAATCAGCCCATCGTCGCATCTTCTGTTAACCGCTTTCAAGATCAGCCGAGGGGATGGTGATGACGGCGCCGACGTGCCCCTCATCCCATCGGCCCCTTTTAGTTTTCCTGTTTGTGACCAGATCGGTCACAGTCCTTCCTTAGGTGTCCAGGTTCGCCGCAGGACCAGCAGGTGGGCAATCCTCGTTTTCGTCAATCGGGTGACTTTGGTTGACATTCCTCGACGTCGGCGGCCGCGACGCTCCTAATCCGGTGCGATGCCGAGAAGTTCGCCCTCAACTTGGCTGCCTCTACCCTGAGGGCCGCCGCCAGAGCTTCCTTGATGGTGCGATGCTCTGACAAGAGTAGCTTTTGTCTGATTTCCGGGTCTCGAACTCCGCTGCCGAAGGTGTAGGCCGCCTCCCCAGCGATGAAGTCAGTAGGTAGGCCCTTGAGGGCCATATGGGCCAGTTGTTCCACCGCCATTGCATATTCTTGTAGGGACTCGCCTGGTTGTTGGACCCTCGTTTTTAGTTGGGTCCTAAATGCTGTCGCAAGATGATGGTCACCATAACGTCCCTCCAAGGCTGCCATTATCTCAGCGGGTGTCCCAAACTTCTGCAACACTATGAAGAATCTCCGACGCCTGTCCCTGAAGCGGGGCCAGCAGCTGAGTACTTTTCTCTGCCGGCGTCCACCCATTGTGCTCTGCGATGGCCTCGAACTGGCGACGGTATATCGCCCACAACGTCGTACCGTCCAACTTCGGCGTCTTGACGTTTGAATGTCTGGCTGAGGGCGATGGTTCAACAGGGCCACTACATGAGGTCCGCCATTCTGTCGCCGATCTTTCTACGGCCCGTTGAACTTCCTCGGGCAATTATCTGTTTCTGTCCTCTAGCCTGGCGATCCACCAACGCGAGTATGAGCTTGTTTTCTTGAGCATGATGGTCCATTAACACACTCGTCTCCTCTTCACAACGTTCGAGAGCGCGAATTTTGCTGTCAAACTGGTCTACATCCTGTCTTAGTTCGGCAACCGTCTCGTTTACAGTTGCAAAATTCTCGTTTAATTTGTTAAAATCGGCTATAAGTTCGTCTCTCAAGATGGTAACTATTCTATCTACTTGGGCCAAAACGCTACCGATTTGCATAGCGACGTCACTTTTAATCTCCGTTTTTCACTTCACTTATGTCACTTTTCATCTCCGTTTTCACTTCACTTATGTCGTTCTTAACCTCACTAATGTGCTTGTTCATATCTGCTTTCGCTTCAATTATGTCAGTTTTCAGTTCCGCGATGGCTTGCAGAATCAGCTGTAGGTTCTCCATTATGTCGATAATATCCCACTCCTGACACCAGTGTTAATTTATTCCATTTTGAACGAGAATTTTTAGTATTTGCATCCATAACATAGATGCTGAAATTTCTTAGTACTATACTATAGTGATATAAAACTGTTCCTTTACTTTCTGGATACAGTCATTATTGTGGGTCCTCCAACGCTGATGCCTTATCACTACGCCCGTGCCCGGATGGCTGCAAACACTGCCTGAAAGTAGAAGAGCGAGATGGCGCCCACGCAGTCCGAACAATTGCCGCCCAGCTGAGCCCAGGATGGGATAACGCCGCCATAAGGAGGAAGCAGCTGGAGGACCCAAACATTGGACAGCTACTGCGTGATGTGGAGTCCGGCCAGAGACCAGAATGGGCCGATATCGCCAACTGTAGCACAATGTACAAGAGCTACTGGGGCCAGTGGGAATCCTTCACTGTCAAGGACGGTATCCTGAAGAGGATTTGGGAGTGGGCCGATGGAAGGACCCGCATAGAACAACTTGTCCTGCCCAGGGCAAGGTGAAGGAAGTGGTGGAGGAGACTCCGCCTCGTCCGTCCATTGGAATTGTCGTTTCTCCTCGGTCAGCTGGGTTAGTGGCTTAGAGATGTTGGCGTACCAGCTACGAACCTTCTGTAATAAGTGAAGAGGCCGAGAAAACGGCGCAACTCCTGCTTGTCCCTCGGTCTCGGCCATCCTCTGATGGCTTGTAGCGTGTCTGAGTCCGTGACCACTCCGTTGGTCCCTACTATGTGCCCCAGGTAGCTGACCTTCTGGAATAGATGACATTTCTTCGGGTTCAACTTCAGCCTGGCTTGTCGCAGTCTCTCTCTCTCTGGAGGAGACTCATGCTGGAGTGACTGGAGGCCACCTGGGAGCCAACAAGACGCTGGACAAGTTAAGGCAGATGTTCTACTGGCTGCATCAGAGGACCGACACGGAAATATAGTGCCGAAGTTGCGACACATGTGCAGCCAGTCGCCGACCACGGACACGCAGTAGGGGACCCATGCAACAGTACAACGCGGGAGAGAACTGCTACCTGCTAGGAGCCATGGATTACTTCACAAAATGGCCAGAGGTGTACGCGAATCCCAACCAAGAGGCTTCGACGGTGGCAGAGTTGACAACTTCATCTGCCGATTCGGGATGCCCCGGGAATAGCATAGTAATCAGGGGCGCAACTTCGAATCTAACCAGATGGGGAAGTTGTTCGAGCGTCTGGGAGTGCATAAAACCAGGAGCACTCCCCTCCACTCACAGTCCGACGGCATGGTAGAACGCTACATCATAACCGTGGAAGAGCACGTGCGGATGGTAGTGTCCAACCATCAACGAGATTGGGATGCCAGAGTCCCACTGTTCCTCTTGGCCTACAGAGCTTCGGTCCACGATACAACAGGGATGACACCGGCAAACATGGTCTTCGGGAGAGAGCTGCGCCTGCCCTGTGATCTGCTGTTTGGCACGCCACCCAGCGCCGACTAGCCAGCGACTGACTACGTGGCAGAACTGACCGAGAAGTTGAATGGAGTCCACCAACTGGCTAGAGAGCACCTCAAGATGGCCAGCGACAGGATGGAAATGCGCTACGACAGATTAGCCATGAGGGTGGGTGCGTCTCGGTGTTGCGTGAGATTCACTCAGGGTAGCCGAGGTACGGTTGTGGTGTAGGATGATGTCGGGAATAAGACCAAGCCGGCTACTTATATAAAAGGCAGTGTAAACTCCAAAACTATAAGTTTATTGTCGCATTCACTTGGTAAACCCTAGAGTATGTATTTCCGGCTGACTTATAATTCAATCGTTGGTCGCACTTCTGTATCGACTCTATGGCAGCTCTAAATAAGCTCTATCCGATACTATAAATTCAATACTATGACCAGTACACTATGTTCGACGCTCCTAAACGTTGACGAGTAGTCTCGCCGATGACAACGTTCTATCTATCGAGTCTTCGCCGGAAGGAAGACTATTAAGTTGGGCCGCCGACACCAAAAAAAATTCAGTGTGTCGTGCCGTCGACACGAAAAGAAGTCGTAGTCCTGTCGACACAAAACGAAGTAGTTATTGCACCCTGTATGTAGGGCCGCCGACACGATAAGAAGTTGTGTTTGTGGCCTGTATGTAGGGCCGCCGACACGATGAGATGTTGTGATGTCGCCGCTCCCCGTCACCCTTATTTATAAAAAACCTATCCTACGCTAAAACTAACTATCCTATTGGCTAACAACTACGTCACTTAACCGGCCTAAAATCTATTCCCAATTGGTCCAAAGTGACCTCATAAGCTGGACCAAGATCTCTTCTTATTGGGCGCGAAATATGTCATCTCTAAATTTAGACTTTGGATTTCCCATAACATCTAATTAGTTTGTCGATTTTGGAGAACTCCGTTCTACGGAAAACCCAAGCTTGCAATTACTTTCCCACGGGTCTAGTCCAACTTTGGCTTTTACGCTTCAGCGAGTCTCTATATACAATACCGCACAAGGTGGCTGTAAATCTTTCCGATGCTGACAAGTGACGAAACACCTGTGTGGGAAGCCAATTCTAACGAAGTCGCCAGAACATCCCCGCGAATACATGTAATAAAAATATGGAGATATCACTTCGCTAATAAATCGGTCTCTCCCTCTCCTAATTACTGCTTCAGCCAACTCTGTAGGATTCCAGGAGGGCGACCTGGTGTGGCTGTATCGACCTACCAGGACCAAAGGAAAATCACCGAAGCTGTAGCATGCCTGGGATGGACCATACCGCATGGTGACCCGGATCAACGACGTGGTGTACCACGTCCAGTGATAACCCCGGGGGAAGATGATGGTAGTGCATCTGGACCGACTAGCGGCTTACCAAGGGACTGCCCGGGACGGACAGCCCTAAGGAGGGTACAATGTTACAGCTGGGAGTCGATCTTGCGGGAGACGGGCGACGCGGAGGTTGCGCGCGCATCTGGTGCTTGCCGAGAGGGGAAGAAAGCAAACTGCTGCGCGAAGTGAAGGGGGGAGCAGCAGCGTGACAGATTATTCTCGAAACCGAATCGTCTAGTGACGGAAAAGACCAGAAATCGAAGGCTCGCGAAGTGTTGCCTAGCAAATAAAAGGAAAGCAGCCTTCGAGAGGAGTTTTCAGTTTTTTGGTCAGGAAGCCAGCCAGTCTTGTGTAGCAGTGAAGCCAGACCGGAGTTCGACTTGAGTGTGTGTCCGCAACTGTCCGAGGTTCTAGGCGGAAGCAATGCAGTTGGAAGACTTGTGTTCGAGTGCAGTGGACCGCAGTTGGGAGACCTGTGTTCGAGGTTTATTGGACTGTCTCTGAAGGTCTGTGGTTCGAGATACTGTGAACTTGAGTGACTGAGCTAGAAGAACTAGCCAAGGCAAACGAACTGTGAACAGAGAACTGACAGTTCTGATTTGTAAATAGTGCTTTGTGAACTTTAGTTAAAATTAACTGTTCATTGTTGTTCTCAATAATCCAAGTAAATTGTCATTGTCGTCTGTGGTGTGTAATAACGAATACTGTGTTACTGTGTGGAGTGGAAATCCCATTGTTGACGGGAGTAGAATTAAATTGTAGAAAGTGAAGAGTTACTGTTGTAAGAATAAAACTACTTTATTGTTTTGAATTTTAAAGTTACAATAGGAATGTTTGTCTATAAATTAGAAATATCTATGGATAACAATTTAGTTCTTTTTTAGGGTTTTAATTTGGAAAGTGTCTTAATTAAATGTCTAGTATTGGTAATTGTGTATTTGTCTTCCAATATCGAGTTGCGTTTCAAAAAATAATGTAGGAATTTTTTGATTTTGCGGTTGGGCGCGTTTTGACTGTCTACTATGGGCCTCATAGATAACTCTGGTTTATGTGTTTTAGGCAACGCTTTCAGAATGTGTGCTTGAGGATTAATTTTTGAACTAATTTATTAATCAAATTGGCTGGGATAAGATCAGGAGAATTCTTTATCGTTATTTTCAACTGTTTTTTAGAAGTTATCTGTGGGTTGCGCTTTAAGCTCACAAATGTGATTGTTAATGAAAAATTGTTTTTTTTTTTTTCAACATATTGGTCCTTAGTCATGAGAACAACAGCATCATTCTTATCGGTTTTGGTGTGAATAATTCCTTTCTGTTGAAGTTTCTGATAACAGTTACATAAATTTTTCTCATTACATTTAGCTTGTTTAAATTCATCAGCTGAAATCATTAATAAGCACATGAAAGACCCTAAAATTTTAGATGAATAACTTTCAAAAACAGATAACTTGTTATTGGTTCCTTTAAGCAAAAAACGCTTCAATAAAGAATAAGATTATATTGTTAATTTGGCGAGATCTAATGTCGTCAATAAACGGGTAATAGACAAATTATTTTGCAAACGAAAAGCAAACTTTCGCACAACCAACACACCACACTTATGGTAAACTCTCCCACCGCTAAAAAAGATCGAGTTAGTATGACGTATTTCGGAAAAGTTTCTAACTAAATCACTAACTTCTATTAAAAAAAAAAAAACATAGCATTGAAATAACCTTCCGAACAAATAATAAACCAAATAACATTATTCCCTATGAACTTAATACCATTGACAAACACCAAAGTGGGGGCATATACATGCTACAATGCAAGAACTGCTCACATAAATATATAGGACAGACCCAGAGAAACTTTAAAACTAGATATAGCGAACACGTTGCTGACTTCAAACATAACAGGAGAAAATCCAAGTTTGCCACTCATCTAATCGAGAAGGGCCACGAATTAACCAACATAAGAGAGGCTTTGCACATAATCCTTCCCCTAAATAATAGTATACATATTAATGCAGCTGAAGACTTTCATATAGCCCGGGCCACCAATTTAGGCATACCGCTTTTAAATGAAAAGATTCCAAACTTGCGTAACACGTTGTTCAATTTGAACGCACACAACCCACGTGCATGCTTATCAGCCTATAACCATCCTTCCTCCCCTTCTATCGTCAGCTGTTACCTAGGTTTTGTAATAATCTGTAAACGCAGCGCACCAAACAGTTGTCTTCCCACCACCACTGACTACAGAGCTACCATCACCGCACGCACGATAGTAAGTTGGATTTTGGTTACCTCCTTCTTTTCATAACCTAAGTTAATACTATCTTAACAAATTACATTTATTCTCAATTAGTAAATTCCGCTCCAATATAAACTATATTACAAAGTTCACTTACAATCAGTACAACTATTCCGTGCGCTCGCGTACATAATTCGCTTCGCGATGTTTGTAACCAGATTTATGTAATTTACATTAAGCTTGTTATAGTTTCAACAGTATTAAGAGCTACACATGTACATTTCATTGTTCTTGAATGTAACCTCCTCATTATGTTTGTTTATATTTGCCATATTTTGATAAAATTTTTCATTCCGCTTTACAGTTGAAATATCGTCACTCAAGTCAGCATTGGAAATTGTCACAGATGGTCCAACATATTGCAACTTGTAACTATATTTTACATGTTTTAACATTTTAGTATATTAATAATTTATGACCTTGGCTCATATAGCCCTTGTTTTAACATTTTAATTAATTTAAGTTTACTATTGTCACGGTAGAGACTCATAATTAACTAATGTATCCATATTGTACTATACACAGGCATGCATCAATTCTATTCATGTACTTTAGGGATAATTTCTTCTGAAGATGGCTTATTTAAGCCGAAAACGTTAACTGAATAAATAATGTGACAAGTATTCTAATAATTAATATTTGTTAAGCAGATAAGCACAGACGGACCCTGACCATTCATAATTACAAGGTTGTACATTGTTTTAGGACATCTATCTGTGTGCATTATCATGATTCTATAATCTTTCTCCATTCTTCCCTATTAACAAAATGTATATTTAAACATTCTTTACTTGTTTTTTAAACTTAACTTTTCGTGAGAGTAAATGTTAAACATCTGATCAGGTCAATGTTGTATTATGTCTAATTAACAGTCCCTGAACAAGTTAAAATAGAATAATTAAGTATATTGTTTAGATCACTTACTGTTGAAGTAATGTTGAGGAAATGTGATGCTAGAGTGGAATGTTGAAATTGGATACCAACTACAGCTGCAGGAGCACGGTGACCTTTGTGCTCCACATAAATGGCATGAGTGGCTGTAACAAGGGGCTTGTTGCTGGATGCTGCATCAAACGGTACCGAGAATACAAAGCTGTCAGGCTCAATACCATGTTGGTCCACTGCTCTCTTGTACCAAACTTCATCAATTGCTCTCTGATTTGTTTCACTGAAGTGTCTGGAAGAAAATTATTACCGTATAGTGAATATCAATATAAAACGTAGTTAAAATTACAAATGTGACAATGGATTGAACTGCAGAAGATTGTTTCGACGCCAGTTATAGAAAGGACGAATATCAACACAACTGAAAATTGCACATGTTTAAAATTTCGAAAGGAAAATGTTATAAATTTGGCAAGAAAATTCAAAGGTCCTAGACTTTGTGGGTGTGTATTCTGAGAATAGATGGAATTTATGATGGGAAGAGAAGGTGTTGTTACAGGTTTCTTTGGGATAGGCCTACTCTCAATTCTCCTTTCAGAATTACATAACGTATCAAAAAACTGTTATACTCATTCATTTCTAAATATATCAGGACCAAGAGTTTCCTATGGGAGAAGCAGATAGCTGGGATTCCTAGTTTTTGTGCTAATATTTGAAATGACAGAGCGCTTGAAGCAATAGAACTAGCGGTAAAGAAATAGTACTAGAATTAAAATTTTAAACAATTATTCTGACTTGTGGGAGAAAGGACTGACGGGCATATCAAGACATTTTGAGATTAATAATACAGAGTCTTTTGAATTTCAAGTTAAGCAAATGCCTGGCGTGTTTCTTGTTTCTTTTAACATCGACGAAACTCAAAATATCAAAAGCCAAAGCTGAATAGTTACAAAGATAACTGCTTCCAAGTATTAAGCCAGGTCCACACGCAAAGACTTCTCGTACGATAAAACGGTCATGCAAGATGTAGTACGACACTGTTCCGTCTTGTCGTCCATAATAACAATAATGATAATAATAATAATAATAATAATAACAATAATAAAATAACAATAGTAATAAAATAAAGTCAAAATAAACGGATCGTGAGGAATCGAAGATCAAGGTGGTCCAGCGAATGGTTGTTAAAAAAGACATCACTTTTCTTGTACGGCTGACTTTTTTTACATTAAACATTTATGCTCGAGTTTCAAATGAATAAAAGTTACGAAAATTTAAACCTTTGACGTCAGTTGCTTAACCCTCGGTCTATATCTGCTATGGAAAAACGTACTCTATACCTGGGGTCTTTTTTGACCCCGGATAGATTTCTTTCAACTAACTTGAAAATAGGAAGTTGTAAGCATAATTATTGGATAATTTATGTATTTTGGTATTTATTTAAGAGTTTATGGGAGTACATTTTTAGTAAAGTTGTTTTATTACTGTTAAAAAGTATTAATGAAAATTTAACAGCACATAATTCCCACAAACGCATTGTACAACTGTTTTGTTGTTGTTAATAACACTTTAGAATGCCAGAAGTCTAATAATAATAAAATACAATGACTAACAATTAATAATAATCCGTGGCGCTGCAGCCCATGAAGGGCCAAGACCTACCAGCCGGCTGCTGGCCTCACGGCCACATGCTGAAGCAGAGGTGGACGATCATCCAACCAGAATGGAGGTATCGTTTGGTTAGCACGATGAGCCCCCCAGCCGTTATAGCTGGTTTGCGTAACCGGATTTCGCTACCTATCGTAGCTCCCCAAGTGCATCACGATGCTGGGTGGGCACCGGTCCCATACACTGGCCGAAATTTAATGAGAAAATTTCTTCCCCCATGAGGATTCGAACCAGCGCGCATTCCGTAACGCGAGTCCCAGGCAAGATGCCTTAGACCACGACGCCGCGGCGCGGGACGACTAATAATTACTACACTATAAATTACCTCATGTTGGAATGTCATTATACAGGGTGTTTTTATATTCATATATTTGTGAACATATTCCGCGCCGTGGCGTCATTGTCTAAGGCATCCTGCCTAGGACTCGCGTTACGGAATGCGTGCTGGTTCCATTTCTCATGGAGGAAGAAATTTTCTCATTAAATTTCGGCCAGTGTATGGAATCGGTGCCCACCCGGCATTGTGATGCACTTGGTGATCTACGATAGTAGCGAAAATCCGGTTTCGCAAACCAGCTGTAACGGGTGTGGGGGGATTATGTCTATTCTAGTTGGATGATCGTCCACCTCTGCTTCGGCATGTGGACGTGAGGCCAGCAGCCGGCTGGTCGGCCTTGGCCCTTCATGGGCTGTAGCGCCATGGATTTACTTTACTCTACTTTACATTTGTAACATTCAGAACACTACACTGCATTTTATATAAGTCCAATGGACAAGAAACTTTCAGCCTTATCAAATAATGAGGGGTTTATTTTATCACTCCCATACAAAATAAAATTACTGTTACAGTCACATATATAATCCTATATTTAGAGTGGTTTATACTGTATAAAAAAAAGCATTCATTGGTAGTGTATTGTATATTAGGATGATTTTGAGATATCCGACATAGCCAAATAGAGTTTTTTTTTACTAGAACTCTGTCTATTCTGTATCAATTTCAGTTGCACGCATGACACAACGCACTGTAACATGTTCTTGCAAACAAACTTATTATAACTTTCAAATTGCTGGTTCACTTCCTGTCAAGTGATCTTGGGCATGAATCACAATGTCTACGTTTTGGTGTTTGAACTTCATCCTGGATGTCAGACAGAAGATCCCTGAAGACTGAAACAACTATTGATGATGTAATCGATCGTGTTCTACACTGAGGCAACATAATTCTCCTTTAGATATGGAGTTTCACTAATTCCTTTCCTAATTCTAAAATAAATTTTCTGCTCGGGTTTTTTCCTTTCAAATTATGTAGTATTTTACTGTAGAGTGCGAAAGCATTCAGACATGCTTAGTCAAGAACGTCACAGAACAGAGCTAGTGGCCATCTCCTGATTGACCGTTCGACAGAATAGTCAACCGTTTCCACATCAGACTTTGGCATTATACTCGTAGACGAGTATTACTTCAGATGTTCTGTGTTCACATTCACTTATGTCAAAAGAATTATGCAGTGTTGACAACAACAAGACGGCTTTGTTTCTTTTTCAGCACGTAAGAGGCCAGAAGATTATTTTGTGTATAGCCAAATGCAGTTGAAAGTGGAGGCCTTTCCTTTGATGGCAACATTTCTTTAGGGATCTCTTTTCGATTGGCTCGAAGTGTTCTCACTACTGTTAGATTCTTCTGTAGCAGTTCTTGTCCTAATTCAAAACTTGTGAAAAAATTGTCAATAGTAACATTCCTTCCACTTCCTCTCCGATGATCCACCATATCATGTACATCACCTTTTCCTTGACTTATCTCTCTTTCCTCTGCAGACTTTCCTGTATAAATTTGTGCATTTATCAAAAGTTTGTCTCACGATCCACGGCACCCCATACTTTTATCCCATGTTTCCCTGGCTTGGAAGAAATGTAAACTTTGATTGGACATCATCTTTGAATATTCACAGGTGTTCATCTACTGTAGTTACGGTTCAGGAATATAAGACGACATACATCCATCAACAAATATTTCAGAAATTGCACGTATGACTTCTGCTTTTGACCCTGATGCAGCTTTCCTTTCTTTCCTTGTCAGTTTGTCGTCGAAACGGAGACACATCAAAATACTTGAAAATCGCGAATAACTCATTCTAGCTCGGAAAATAGGCAAACCATATTCTTTGGCTCAAAATTCATCAAGTAGTTTCCCCCTTGCTGTGTGCACCCCTGCTGTTATGAGAAGACCGAAGAAAGCCTGTAGTTTTGTTGAATCCGGCTTACTCCAGTGTTGAAGGGAAATGTATTTATCTTTCACATCTTCATCACGATTGTTAGTATGCATTGATATTCTATTCAACATGTGATCAGTTATAAAAAGAGAGAAACAATCCGATCTAATTTGCAAGTAGACTATAATCCAGGGACCGTCAAGTGACTACACTCTCGTGCGTACGTACAAACCCTCAAGCCCTGACGTACGGGTGCGGGCAAGGGGCGGAGCTAAGAACTTGTATGTGAACCAAATTTGTGATAAGAATGTAAATTAATTTCAGCTTTTAATTGAAGCACGCTTTCACTGTTAATTGCACTATACTGAAAAACAGTACTCTATACAATTTTGTACAGTTAACTATATACGAAACAAATTTTTGCATGTTTGCACAGTAATGAAACAAAACAAAATATACACTTTTATACAGATTAATATACTGTTTGTCTTCTTCTCATTGCTATACAATTCAATTAACGAAATAAAACAACAGTACAAACGTTGTTATTCAAATACAATTCTCTAATAATAGTACTTTTTCTTAAACATCAGAGATCCGCTGCGATTTTTGCAGTTTTCTGTTAGTAAGCAGCTATTTAATTCTCGGAGCTATTGTTTTAGTACCAGCCAATCGCAAACATGCTTTCAATTGTTCATCACTTAGTTGTTTCTGTGACGTGACTTTGTAAACTTCATTAAACAAAACAGTGTTTCGCATACGTAGGTTGTCCCGAACATTTACAACGTTCTTGCAGCAAGATTGTACTGTTTAGGAAACCTTTCTCGTGGAAAACAAGTATAGAAATGGTTAATACTTTTTCTGTTTTGATACTTATCCTTTAGCTCAATATCGCTTTGTAAATCAAGTATTTCTAATTGTAGTTCAGCAGGAATATCCAGGACACTCACTGAAAAAGATATTGCAAATATCTCAAATTGTTGTTCAAGATCTCTAATATCCTCAAATCTACGTTCGAAACTTCGCTCAATTGTTGCATTATTCTTATATATTCTTTCATGTCCAAGGCTTCTAACAGGTTTCCCATGTACATCCATAAATAAGGCAGTTTCATTTCTAAGTGCGAGAAAACGTTCCAGAATTTTTCGGCTTCACCACCTTACCTCGGTATGGTAGAATAAATCCCCATTCTGTTAATACCATCAAGCAGTGTCCTGAAGTCCCTGTGATTGAGTCCTTTAGACCTTATGAAATTAATTGTTCGCATAACAACATCCATTACATTGCTAAGGTTCATGTTTTTAGCACATAAATATTCCTGGTGCAAAATGCAGTGCACCGGTGCCCCCAAGCGACCTCGATAGGTTCCACCACTGATAGACTGCAGTGTACAAGTGTACTGCCCGCAGTGGAAGCCGTAAGTAGGCCTGTACGCCCTCTCGCGATCTTGACTCGACTTGGCGGAGCCTGCTATAATCTAACATGCTGAGGAATATTAGCTGTTTGGCCCACTATATTTCTAGAAGGTTGCTAACTCTGTGGTGATGGCTGAGTAGCATAGTTCTGTTGTTCATTTCTTGATGTAAGTAAATGTGTCACTAATATATTGATGTTATCATCTGCATCAATAGAATCAATATCTATTTCGTCTTCAACTTGAATATCTTCCTGTCACATCTACTTCCGTAACACCGCCGTCGCTTTCGAATATGAAATCATTGTCACATTCACATCACTGTGGTCTGCGTCTTTTAGAGTATGATTACTGTTGTCACGCCAGGAGAAGGCGGCTGAAGTACTTAGACGGGGCGGAGGGGAAACAGTCGCGCATGCGCACCGCGCTGTTCACTGCAATATTCCTGTTTCACAAACATCTACTGCACGTGTCTATGAATCTTTGCGACTTTGTGAAAATAATAGTGGAGTTTTTACTGTAGTGTTTTATTAGTTTCAACAAGACAATTGTTTTCAGTATACCACAAATCTTGTATTGCTTTAGTTATCCTTTGCTTTTCGTGTTAATAGTGTTGATAATAATATAGTTAATAGAATTTATGTTATTGTATACTGTTATTTAGGTTTATAGCAGTTTTTTGTTTATTGTAAATATGTCGACAAAGAGGAAACAAGGATTGACAATCTATAGCGAAGAAAGGAATATTATTAGAAGTGTAAAATAATTCTGTGATGAAGAAAAAGAACAACAGTGCCTTTGCATTCCTCTTACGAAACCTACAGCAAAGGTAGAAAAGTACTCTAATCTAGCCACAAGAACAATACAGCGTATAAGGAATGAAATGAAAGACTGCACAGAAGAAAGTGCGTTGTCGACACCTGAGGGAGAAAAAAAATGTAAACGTCCAGACTACCGAAACGCAAATGTAGATGACTTTGACGGGAGATTGACAAAAAAGATATAATTGGGAATTTTTATTTGAAAAAGAAAGAGGGCCACCGTCGTATCTGAGGAGGTAGCGCGTTTGCCTGCTGATCTGCAGTTGTGCTCGGGAGTGAGTTCGATTCCCGTTTGCGCTGACTACCTGGTTGGGTTTTTTCCGAGGTTTTCCCAAGCGAAAGGCGAATGCCAGGTAATCTATGGCGAATCCTTGGTTTCATTTCGCCAAATACCATCTTACCATCATCAATTCAATCGACACTGAAGAAGCTAGTAGTTATTACAGTGTTGTTAAATAACAAGTAAAAAAAATAGTATCAAGCTGCAAGAAACGTCTATCCTTTTACAAGAGAAAATTGATTTGAAATGAAAGACAACATTAAGACGAATACTGAAGAAAAAGGATTTCAGGTGGAAGAAGTGTGCAGGAAAAAAATTGAGGAAAACACTGTAAATTAGAATACGTGAAGATATCTACAGCAAATAAGAAAGCTTAGGAAAGTGGAAAAACCGATTTTGTATCTGGACGAAATGCGGATAGATAGGCCTACAAATTTAACGTTTCCCAAGTTCTGGCACGATAAAAATGTTACGGGAGTTTTGACTACCGTAAATGTGTCCAGAACACTCATTGTTGTTCATCAGGATGGGGGCGGTGGGGCTAATGGCTTTGTTGAGAGATTCGAATTAATATACACGGCTGGAACATAAACAGACGATTATCATGGACAGATCATACTCCAGCAATTTTGAAAAATGTGATAATGATAGTCATAGCGACAGCACCAAAGATGCGGAATCTTTTATGTCTGACTCCGTTCCCGTGTAGCCAAGTAAGTGGACGAAGTTTTCAGGTCAGAGTGTAGCGTGAAGTTCCCCCGTCCCGCCTATCTACTCCCCGCGCCAACTCGTAGCGCGAAGGTAAGGCTGGCTATAACCTTTCTGAAAATCAATATTATAAATTATTATTTATAATAAAGAGAGACAAACCGACTTACTTCATCAGAAATCTACTGCAAACTGAAAACAGTTAATTAAAAATTTTCAAATATCTGGCAACAGTGCACCCAGTTCAAGAAATATCAATATTTGATCTGTATTTGTCCCATTGTTGCCATAAAATACACCAAGAGCGAGACCAAGTAATAAATTCATTATAAAAATTAGCATAGCGTACTCTATACCTGGGGTCTTTTCTGACCCCATGTGATAAAAATGAAAAAAAGTGTTATACCACTTATACTAGGATCATGACAATGTAACATAATTGTAGCCAAATGTTCACAAATAGCATATCTGGAACATGGGAGAGTTATGTCAACATTTGACACATGCATTTGTAAAAAATAAAGCAGTGGGGTCACAAAAGACCCCAGGTATAGACCGAGGGTTAACAACGATAATGTGTTACATATTTTCTTGCATTAATTATATTTCTTATTTCTCTTCACATTCTCATACTAACGGCTCTCCAACAAACCTGTTCAGATGAAATTATGTATTTTTATTTTAGATGACATCAACATATAGGAAGTATGACACTGCAAATCTATACAATGCCGCAAAATTAGTGAAGGATAAATATTATCTGTATAAGTCATCTAAGCAATGTAATGTTCCATGGTCGACATTAAAGGATTTTTTGAACAGAGCAGACGACAATGACGATGACATAAGGCAATGCTTACCAAAGTTAGGGAAACCATTTGCATTGTCTGTGGACATGGAACAAAGAATATGCAGATATACATTAGAAATACAGGAGTTGGGATTTGGCCTAACTGTCATGCAGATAAGAAGGTTTGCATTTTTATTAGCGGAAGATGAGGAGAAAAATCATCCTTTCAATGGTGGAAAAAAGGCAGCAGGTGAAAGGTGGTGGAAAGACTTCAAGAATAGATAAGATCGCCAATAAGAATTACTAAAATAGTCTATTAGTAACAACAAAATTGTCAGTGTTGTCTTATTATAATAATTAAATTCGCACACAGATATGGACTCACTCTCAGGGTGCCTGAAAACATTGCAGCCTACAAATCATCCATGGGCAACAGAGTGATGTTGGACGACTTCTACAGTAAGTTGAAAACCCTCCTGGACCAGCTGAAGATAGGAGATCGTCCAGATCTAGTATGCAACTGCGATGAGACTGGGCTGTCATATGTTGTGAAAGCTTCCAAGATTGTTACTGCTGTGAGCAGAAAGTACATCTACAGAAGAACCTATGCCGATCGCGGTGAAAATCACACTATTCTGGCCTGTGTTAACGCAAATGGTCACTGGATACCATCGATGGTGATATTCAAAGGCGTTCGTATGTCAGAGGAGTTGAGGAAGGATATCATCCCAGGAAGTCTTGTGAAGTTGTCGCCGAAGAGATGGATAAATAGTGGCTTGTTCATTGAATGGTTTAATCATTTCATAACCTACATTCCACCTGCAAGACCAGTAGTTCTTCTAATGGACTCGCACAGTTCTCACATTTCGGAAGATAGCATTCAGTTGGCAAAGAAGAACAAGATCTTCCTCATGACTTTCCCTTCCCATACTACCCACCTTTTACAGCCCCTAGATGTGGATGTGTGTATAGACCCTTCAAACTGGCATGGAGTAAGCCTCTAAACAGTCATATGACTCAAAATCCGGGCCACAAACCCAAACGCTCAGACTTTCATCGTTTGATGAAGCCTGCTTTCTTCGCATCTTTCACTTCCAAAAACATTATCTCCAGCTTCAGAAGAACTGGAATATATCCTCTGAACTCTGCTGCTGTGCCAGATGAAGCCATCTTAACTTCGAAACTCACCGAAAGATTTTCTGCGTCTGAACTAACTAAAGATTCACCACGGACAGCAGATTATATTCTTGTCTTGCCAATTGTTAAAGATGGCAAGAAAAAATATGGACCAAAGAGGAAGGCAGGCCTAGATGGCTGAGCCAAATGTTTGACTCCACTACAGGATCTACTCACAAAAAATTGAGAAGTGAAAGATTTTTGTAAAATAATAAGATATTAACAATGAAATGTCCTTAAAAGTGTTATAATTAAATATTAATTTATGTATGGGGAGGCCAAGAAAGGAGGGCAATGATCCGCAACCAAGCACTTCCGGAAAGCAAGCCAAACCAAAGGCAAGAGATGAAGACTAGGATTGTGGGGTTTGTGGTCAGAATTAAAGAGATGATGAAAAAAAGAAAAGTGGGGCGCTGTGGATTCAGTGTAGCTTGTGTTTGATTTGGTATCATGCTAAATGCCAAAGTACATATGATAAAGAAGCTGATGTTTTCATGTGTGATGGATGCCAGAGTGACTGACGAAGATTAAGTCTTAACATTGCCATTATAATAGGCTACTTAGTAAGGTACCGTAATAAAAGTGTTCACCCTTTCAGGGCAAAGAAGATCCCTTTTCAATTTCAATTTTTATTTTGATTTCATTATTATTATTATTATTATTATTATTATTATTATTATTATTATTATTATTATTATTATTATTATGTGTTGATATGTATTTGCATGTTTTCTTGCAATGAATATTAGGCGGAATTACTATGTTTGAAGTCTTGTAACAATAAATTATAATTTTTCATTTGCATTTAATGAATTTTTTTACAATTCTTCTAACGCTCACGAAATTATCAATGTAATATCACGAAATTACCAAGATTATCACGAAATAAAACCAACCTAATAGGTTTACGTTATAAAAGTGGTTTTTGGCAATTGTTCAAGATCGTATCCAATATTTTATGTCCCCAGATTTGTACAGCAAATTATCGTCCCTTAGATGGAAAAACCTGAATACGGAAATATTTACACATTTGCATTTTAAACTAATTTTCATGAAATTATCACAAAATTACCTATGTTTACCCTATTTGGTCCGTAAGACGTAAGATGGTGCTGACCGCAGGTTCGCATCCTATCATATATTTATCTATGCTCCCGCGCTATATTTCGATTCGTTGTCCAATCTCATTCCTAGGCGGATATATGGGGGAGGGTATAGGGGTCCCCCCAGGTCAGATTTAGGCTGTGTCTATGTAGCTTTAAGTATGAAGAAAGCAAAATTTTAAAAATTAATATACAAATCAACGTCTACGTAACCGTTGTTATGTTTATATTTATAAGCATCATTATGCGATTTATGTTTTTATAGTAGGGGTAAGAAAGAATAAGGACGAGCCTTGAACATTTTCTAGAGAAAGTTCATTGAGTTCACATTATGTGGCAATGATTTCTGGATATACCCATTTCTTTTTTTAATGCCATATAACAAAGTGGAATGCATTCACTCATAGTTTTCTGCCCAAGGGCAGATCTTTCATTGGAAAACCAGAATTTTCCAATCTTCTCTATTATGAAGAAACTATCAATACTACGAATAATAGTGTAGGCCTAAGTGTTGGTGCAGCTGCTATTAGAACGGGTCATGGCATTCAACATAAACTAGTAAGATTAACTATACAAGTGACAACAAACGGGGAAGTGGAAGTACCCTACAGAATCATTGATGGCACAACTCTGTAGTTTACACGATCTTGTTAACGAAACATGAACAATAAATTATTTTACATAATTATTGACATTTTTAGCGCTTATCTAAGAAATGTTTAGGTTTCAGAGGATATAATGAATAGAGCTCGGCATTTATCTATTTGCCTATTTTGTTACTTTAGTTAGAATCGTAAGCTTTCTATATGCAAATACCTTTCATACTTACTGGAGCAAAATATACTATTTTATAGTGTTTATAATTGCATATTTTAACGGTTTCTGTCTTTTTCTAGTTCAAGACCATATTATGCCTTTTTCTATTAAATGAGAACTTCTACCATAACACTCGGTATTGTATCCAAGGAGGTACCGGGGGAGGGGAATCCCCCCCCCACCCGGCGATCATAGAGTTCCCCACTGTTCTAATTATTGTATTCCTCAATGATGCTTCTAATATAATTCGATTTTTTTATTTTCCGCTAGATTTAGTTAGAAAATAACCAGCGATTCTCTTGACTTATACCGTTAAGAGTTGAATGAGATTAAGCAAAGATTTTTTTTTTTGGACATAATAAGATTTACTTAAAATTATAGTAAAGCACAATGAGAAAAATTATTCCTCATTATTAATAATTATCTTTGGTAATTACAGTCAGCGATAATGGCATCTTGGTTCATCTAATTTATTTAATTTACGTACTTAAAAAGCAATGAAAAACAACAACACACAACATTTACATACTTCAGTTTCAAAGTTTCAAATACCATCAATAATTCCACCGTAACCAAATGCGTTAAGAACTGTGCAATCTATACTACTAATAAATCTGTAATCAAAAATTGTCTAGTAATTTTCGCTTTTCCAAAAATAATTGGTGTTCACATGTAGGCCTATAATTAACCTGAGACCGAAAATCGCATTTTTGAAATTTTTGTTTGCATGTCTGTCTGTCTGGATATTTGTTACCTTTTCATACTACAATGCCTGAACCGATTTATATGAAAATTTGAATATAAATTAAGTTCGTTCTAACTGAGATTTTATGTTATATGACATTCAAAATACTTTATTTAAAAGGGGATTATAAGAGGGCTTGAATTAAATAAATCTAAATATCTCGCTTATTATCGATTTTCATGAAAAATGTTATATAACGAAAGGTTCTCTGAAAACAATTTCCGATAAGTTGTATTGTATGCAAAATTCTCATAGAACTAATATTTAACGAGACACAAGAGTTCTAATATAACAATACGTTTTATCACCGCCGCCTCAGACTAATAGGCTATAATGAAATGAAAACAAATGACTCCGTCTATTTAAGGCGGCCTTGCATACAACAAACGGAGAATATTATTAATTTAACACAAACTTTATACCGATATTTTTCTATTGTTTGATGGGAATAAATAAATGTTTATCAATATTAATATAGAGAGCATTTTTCTGTGCTTGTATCAAGTAATCTCAGAAGCTAATTAACCGATTTGGATAATTCCTTCACAATTTGAAATTGTAATTTATCTAGATCATAGGCCGGCATTCCTGCGGCATTACCGCAGTGACGTCAGACCTCAACGAAGCATCAACCTTACCCCCTACCTTTCGCTAGCCCCACCCCACGAAAATACTGTGCATGTACGTGGGGGATTATACTGGATTGTTATACTTCGGAGCTTCATTAGTGATACAGTGTGTTTCGCAGAAGCATCTAAATCGAGAAGATATAAACGACGTTTCCAAGAAGATTGGGAACATAAAAATTTATTATTTCTATGGGAGATTATGCAAGATGTCTACTCTGTTCTGAAGTCATGCAGGGGTTTCATATTATATCTATAAAAAGGCATTATTTCAAACAACACCTTGAACACAAGACAATTGAAGGTATGTTATGTTTTCATTTCTTAGCGTTAATGGTAATGTTGTTACGACATAATTCTTACATTTATTAGAAAGCAAATGCTTTGATACAGGTTCTCATTTCAAATATTTACATACTGTACTCTACTGCACTGTACAGGATACTTGTATATATTCTAAGTATTGACACGAAACTGTATGCTATGTTTAAATGTGTGGAACGTGCTAACCAGCTAAACGAATTAAAAGCAAACGTCACTAGAAATTCAGAAGAACAAATCAACCAAAAATACAAATTATGTACTACTAGCTATATCACAGTTTAGTATATACATTTGCGAAACTCAATACTTACTAAATATGCAAACATAGACAGTTGAAATATGCAGCCATAGATAGTTGCTAGCCACCAGGATCGCTACTATCGCCTCATCACAGACTCTTTCCCTAGCAGACGATAAAATGTATTGTACTTTTGATATCGTCTTCTTTTGAAAAATTAACACCTTCCTTCCATTATTGAAATACGAAATACATAAGGTTTATATATTATTTTCATAAAGTATAAATTATATTTTATAAACTCACCTTCCTGGATCTTTCGGAAGAATAACTCTGACCTCTTTTTCTTAGAATTTATAGTGCAACAAACGTCTCCTTGTCCCATATTATTACTCAAATTATTGTATTTTAGCCATTTACAGTTATTACAACCGGTAACGATCATTTCACAGTTTACACAACTTTTCACAGCAATGCGAAATACGGCACAGTCAATGTCTTCTCGATCTAGACCAGCGTGCAATATATGTTCGGGTTTTCTATTTCAGTGTATGGAGTTCAGTGAATTATTATATTATAACTTTATTCCGTATCATAGCTAAGTTTTATTTAGTGTAATGTGACCATAAGTTCCCTTTACTTCTTGTTGCATAATATGTTGTAGAAATAATTACAAACCTGTGTTATTTTAATGTGAAGAGAATTTTACATGTTAACATAATCTTTTCGCATGAACATTTTAAGTTTAGAATGGAAGCTATTTTGAGGTTTAATAAAAAATAATTTATATTGTGATTTTAATATAGCACATCTACATTCCTTGATAAAGACAGAAAATTTATCATACCACTCTTATGAAATTAGTATACGTACGATTGTTACTTCGTCTCTTAGGTAGTAGATAAATACAATAATTCAATACTCAATTGTACTATTAAAATACAGACAAATTGAATGTGCGGAGTATCATACATGACATTATGCTTAATTATAACGTATAATTTAGGAATATAAGATATAGTAAACATAACCTTTTTATACATTCTAGTGGATGTTAGGATTAGATATTTGCTTAGGTTATAATATAGTATACATTTCATGAAACTTGTTAATAGAAATATAAGATTGTATTTTAGTATTTAATTTCAACTCATTGCATTTCATTCATTCATGTGTATCACTTATAAAACTTTTTACACATTTGCTGAATATATAGATTTGTAAAATTGTATTAATTTCATAATTGACACGTAAGACTAATTCAATAGGAGACTTCATTAATCAATATCATATTATTATTATTACTGTTATGCATTTATAACCCTAACATACCTATCTCAGGTAAAATAGGGTTCTCTGTAAAATTGGAGTATAATAACCTATAATATTTCTATATGAGTGGCAGAGCATTGGAGACCACTAAAATTAAACAGGAAGGGGCAACTGGGATAGTAAACATAACCTATAATTTCAACATATCTAAATATTCGTGCGGTGCAACTGAAAATTATTGAATCGTGCATAAATGAATGTACAATAATTTCGCAATATTTAATCGAAATAAAGGCAGGTAGGTCTATTACATATACGAACAACGTAATTTTCACACCAAAAATAATGTTACATTTTAACTCGCAAGGAATTATGTCTGAAGTGTCTCCTAATCATTGTTTTAAATTTTATTAATGCAATTACACTACATTTTAGAGAAATATATGTTACTTTTCATGCATTCCAATTAATTTATATGGTTGAAACGCCGCCCTTCGTCATCGGGTTAAGCGAGTCACATGGTCTGCCTTACGGCCTGTATTAGATCACGATGGCAGTGACACAGTCTATTGTTCCTAGTACTCACAGCGCTCCAAGCGGCTAGCAACTATCGCGAGAAATGCAAAAAATCACCCCAAGCTTCGCGACTGTATATACTAGACTGTGGTTATATCGTTACTTGGGAATTAGCTCGTGAATTTAAACCTTTTAGCGAAGGGGAATTGCTAAAGAATTGCAGAAGTAGTGTGCCTGGAATATAAAGAAGAATTTCAAAACATCAGACCGTCGAGACGTTCTGTTGCAAGAAAATAGAAAATTTGGTGTTTATCTTGAAAAAAAAAAAGTTGAAGCAGTTATGTCAGAAATTTGTTGCGTTCTCCCTGGCCTTGGACGAAAACACTGATATCTCTGACATTCCTCAATTAGCAATATTCATTTGCGGTGTAGATTAAGAAATTTTCACACATCAGTTTTTAATAAATCTAATATCTTTAAAAGAAAAAACAATGAGCAAGGATATTTTAATGCTCTCTGCTTATCCATTGAGTAAAAAAAATTACAATCGCAGAAACTCGTGTCCATTGCTATTGAAGGTACACCTACTATGATTGGAAGAAAAAAGGAGTTCGTCGGCAGATTGCTATAATTTCTAAAAGAAATTGAATGTAATGAGCAACTAATCACATTTCATTGCATTATACACAAGGAAGCCTTATGTGCAAAAACTATTGATATGAAGTATATTATAGATATAGTGCTAAGTACAGTGAATAAGATAAAATCAAATTCATTAAAGCACTGTCAGTTTAAAAACTTGCTGAAAAACATTTCTGGAGATTATGAAGACATTGTGTATTATACAGAGGTTAGGTGACTGAGTCCAGGCAAAATGCTTCAGCATTTCTTCGATCTGCGAGAAAAAAATTTATGATTTCATGAAGGAAAAGTTAGATTTTTTATTTATTTTAATGGTAATAATTACAACCTAATTTCTTCACAGTAGGCCTAAAAGTAAATTTACTATTTAGACATTTTTATCTTTTTTTTTCAGGCAAACACAGTTATTGAGGAACTGAAACAAGGCGACTGGATAAGAGATTTGGCATTTCTCATTGATATCTGTGAACATGTAAATCAACTCAATCTCCGCCTGCAAGGCCGCGGCCAAAATATTGTTAACATGTTTGATATTGTCAAATCAGTTATAGCAAAACTATAATTGTTGAAATCACACTTACAAGAAAAGCGGTTCTTTCATTTCTCATGAATAGGATCAGTTACAAATATTCAGGACGCTAACTTAAATAAGTACATTCTTAAAATAGATCACTTATTATACGAGTTCAAAGAACACAGATTCAGTGATTTTCAAAGAATGGAGAAAGATTTCAATATTTTTGTCACTCCATTTCATGTTGTAATTGAAAATGTTATCCCAGAATTGCAATTAGAGGTACAGGATTTGCAGAATAATAGCTTCTTGAAAGCAGAATGTGAAGGTCTGCTGGGGTTAACATTTTTGAAAAGATGTCAAGTACTACATACCGCCTGCTCAGACGGTTTTTTTTTAAATAATGAGTACGTATTCATCAACCTACCAGTGTGAATAGCTGCTTTCTAAAATGAAATTTATAAAGTCCAGCCACAGATCCCGCTTAAGCGATACTCATCTTCTTGCACAACTGAAAACAGCATGCATAGATATAAATCCCAATTTGGAAGAAATTGCATTGATAAAATGATTAATTAAATATTACGTGAATGAACTCTTCTAATTACATATGGTATTTAAGGGTGTAGTGGGGCAACTGTCTATAAATCCGTCACAGCACTGTGGAGTGCAACTCCTCCCACAGTATACAGTGTTAAAAAGTATCCAATATTTTAGGAGGTGATAGTATGCATCAAAACAAGAAAAAAATGTCTAATAAACATGGGTCCTATAACACTGAGATCTGAACACTTGTTCATAGAAGGTGCTCAATATGACTAGTAAATTAGGAATAATTGATCTTCTTCGCTAATCCAACTAGAGACAGGCGGACTCAGACATCCTACCAGATTAGCGATTCCGCATTTAAATTCTACACATTAAAAATAGATATTCATCGTTGTCATCGTTATTGTCGTCTGGCATAAAATATTGTACAGTTCGCTGAAAAAATAAACTACTGAAATAGAATGTCAAACGATCTAAAAAAAAAAAAAAAATCCGTAAATTCAGTTGAAAAATCCGTCTATCCGTAGATGCTTACAAAATTCTGTAGAGTTGGCAACGCTGTTGGTGGTTAAACTGCTTCTTGTTGAACTGGAGATTTACAATTCACGTGACTTTTTCATGAAGTTTCCCTGTCTACTTATCACTATTCATTGCTTTCACAAATTCATTTAGGTACAGTATTACCATTACATATTGTAGGCTCTGATTCTTCAGTTATTTCACTGTCTGCATATTAACAACTCGTCGCTGATTACACTCCTTAATTTTAGCCTCTCTGAATTTATCTTCTCTTCTATCTTTTCCAAGTTTCTAATCACTTCTCTTATTTATATATTCCATTCCTCCTTTATCTAGTTTCCTTAAGGCAGAATTACAAATTGTTACACATTTCATCTTGAGTTGTGAATATTTTTTCAGGCATGTAGATGATGATGTAAAATTCTTAAATTAGGGCAAGGTAAAACGTAAATACTAAAGATTGTTCTAATTCAACATTTTTAAGCAATGACAAATTCTCAGTTCAATTTAATTTGTAAAAGTTGATAAGGAAATATAAAGCAAGTGGTAAGTCTTATAGTACTATATGAAATTTATTTTAAATTACTATTGTACACAGTTTTATGTACAGGGTGTTTAAAAAATACGGGGCATAATTTCAGGTATGTATTTCCCACATGTAGACAATCAAAATAGTTCATTACAACATGTGTCCAGAAATGCTTCATTTCCGAGTTATGGCCTTCACAACATTGAAATTCACCGGAACGTTTTTCTTTCCGCAGGAGACATTAAGAGGGCACTCTGACAGTTCATTCCGAGGCGAAGGTTACATTCAATGTTGTGTAGGCGTTAGACTGTGCGACATGTATTCAAATCAAGAGCTGGCAGAGATACACTTCATGTACGGTAACGCGGACGGCAATGCTGCACTGGCTAGGCGTTTGTACCAGGAGAGGTACCCACAGCGACAATGTCCAGATCGGAAGACATTTGTACATCTCCATTACCATCCGTGCGAGTATGGAAAATTTAACTCTCCTGGTTTGGGAAGAGGACGACCAAGATCTACAACTCCAGAAGTACAGGAGGCTGTGAACATGACTCCTTCTATCAGCACACGAAGGGTAGCGTTGCAAGTCAATGTTCCTCATACGACTGTCTGGAGACTGTTGAAAGAGTATCAATTGTATCCTTATCATTTGCAACGTGTACAGGCCCTGTCACCAGCAGATTACCCTGCACGAGTTAGGTTCTGTCAGTGGTTCTTGCAGCAGTGTGGTGTAAATCCGAACTTAGTATTATTTACAGATGAAGCACAGTTCACACGAGATGGCATAACAAATTTCCACAATCAGCATGTATGGGCGTATGAAAACCCACGTGCAACTGTTCCATCTCACCACCAGGTGCGGTTCTCCCTCAACATGTGGGCCGGTATCATTGGTGATCGACCCCATGTACTTGTAAACAGACTTACAGGGCAGGCGTACACAAACTTCCTGGAAAACACCATACCTCATGTTTTAGAAGACACTCCCTGATCAATCGTCGACACATTCACTTCTTGCATGATGGCGCTCCTGCACACTTCAGTCGTACGGCTCGCCGGTACTTGGATCGAAGGTTTCCTGATCGATGGATAGGTAGAGGTGGCCCAATTGCTTGGCCTCCACGCTCACCTGATCTGAACCCTCTCGATTTCTACTTGTGGGGCCATTTAAAATCATTGGTTTATTCGTCTCCGGTGCCTGATTTAGAATTCCTTCGGAATCGAATTGTGGCATGTTCTGAGGACATACGGAGTTTGGGATCGTGTTCGCAGGTCAATGAGACATCGATGTGAGGTCTGTATTCAAGCAGGAGGTGGACATTTTGAACATCTTGTGTAATGACAACGACCTGCGGAAAGAAAAACGTTCCGGTGAATTTCAATGTTGTGAAGGCCATAACTCGGAAATGAAGCATTTCCGGACACATGTTGTAATGAACTATTTTGATTGTCTACATGTGGAAAATACATACCTGAAATTATGCTCCGTATTTTTGAAACACCCTGTATATATATATATATATATATATATATATATATATATATATATATATACATACATACCTACATGAACGCATCCTGAATTTAAAAATCTCTGTAAAGCCGTGATGGGACGTTGGTAATCATTTCTACCAAACTATCCTTTATTTCCAGTTTGAAAACCTGGCAACCGTACCTTAGGCCTATACCGCAGCAATAGAGTTTCTTATTATTCCTGGTGCTTTGATTACAGCATATAAATTATGTTACACAAAGTTCGCTAAAGTAATTAGTCGTTCTGAGTTCTGCCACAAGTGTAGGGCGTGGAGTTCACGACATAGCACAAGATGTTTACAATTACATAGCCAGCAATTTTATTTAAGATAGACCCAAGTCTTGGTATAATCACTTGGTAAATTTACCCATAACTTGTATGGAACATAAAACACGAAAGTTATTGTTAAATACTATTAAATTAAATAGGAATTTCGTTATAAAGTTCTCCGTCATTGCAAAGTGAATTTGTCGAAAACTTCTACTGGTGTTATTTTCACTTTCCTCTGTAAGTTTAATAGTGCCAATCCATTCAGTCTTCCTTTGCTATGAAAGTCACGTAATTTTTTTTTTCAATATCCAGAGAGCCGAAAAAGTCCTTTCTGAACTGGTGGTTGTCACAAATAAAGTACTGTACATACAAACTTTAGGATGCCTGTGTAGAAAATCTGATGTCATGCCAGAACCTCAATGGCAAATGAATGGAGGCTTGCGAGCTTTTCAGCTTAATAGATTTCCATTTTGTTTACCAGAGTTCAAACTCAGCTTCTATTGCGGAAACTGTATCTAGTAAATCATTCTTACTGCTTATGAAATATTTTCCCACGAAGCCCCAGCACAAAATTATGGAAATAACATTTGACGTATGAAAATTGTATTTATTCATGTAATTTAAACCTTTCAGTTAGTTCACTTAACATGAAATCCAACAAATGAATGTGCACTGATACATAGTAATATTTCACTGGATCATCTTCCATGTAATTTTGCTATTTGTCTCTAATCCAACTCGGCACGGTAATTTGCGTAGGCCTTAAATCAACTTCAATTTCTTTGAAGACTTCTTCAACAGATCCAAAAATTAAATTAAAACTTTCGTGTGCATTATGTCTACATTTCTATAAAGTTTTTCATTGTAGTGTCTACATATTGCAAACACATCACTAAATCACAGGCCACGGATTGCAGTGACACTGACTGACTGACAAGGGCAAAAATTTTTTCATATCCCAGCAAACAAAATTAAAGATATCCACGTAAAAGACTCGCTTATAATTTAAAAGCCTTAGTGGACTAGTCTTTATTACAAGTTTCTTTAAGTATGTGTTGAAAACTTATTACAACTGCCAAAAGAGTTCTGTAATAGTGGCCAGTGCTTCATGCGGTTCCATGCAACGTATTTCGGACAATCGGTGTACGGTCTTTGATGTATTTGCACCATCACTGTCAGGTATATGTTCTATGTTTTCTCTTAGTAATTTACAGAAAAAGTTTATAGTACACTTGGTCAAAATGAAACTGGTCGGCGTCTGAAAAACTATGTTCGAATAAGGTATTTCCGTGAGCGCTCGGGACAGCCAGTCTTTGTTCAAAAGATTGCATATATTCTTCTAGTAGTTGTAATGGGGAAAACAACTAATAATCACTAAAATCTTCCGAGAAAATAATTCATATACGAGATTTAGAACAGGCAGATCGTTCAGAGTGTTTAAACAGTGAATATTGTAACACAAACATTATATACTAACAAGTTCTCAAGTGGAGTATGACCATTGCTCGTGACAATGCCGTTCTTACTGCAGCAGTATTTCTAGCGTAGTGGAATAGCGTTAGCCAAGTGTTGATTAGGTTGCAAGTTCAGATATTTGTGGAGTTACTAAACTTTTTTTTTCTTTTTCTTTTTCTCTCTCTTTTTTTTTTTTTTTGCCTTTTAAATCCATCAGTGAAAATACAGTTTAACAGGTTTTCGTCATTTTTTATCCTTAGAATACTCTTCGCTTTAGTATTATTTCGTGTTAATAGAAACTTTTGACGCTAGATGGGAGTAACACTAAAGAAGGCAATTAGGGATTTCATATTAAAATTCTGTGTTAATTATTTTATTAATCCGTGCTTCTTTGCATTCTATTGCCTATTCAGTAAATACATATGTTGACGGTTCAATAATTGGCAATAATTAGTTGCAAGTTGTACTGCGGGGAATATGATTATTATACTAACCTAAATCCGTGATCATCAGGGCCTAAACTTAGTAATTGTAAACAAGAAAGAAAACCATAATTCTGATGACAAAATATATCCTGATTTCCTGGAATTATAACCACAAAATTTCACCAATTTTGTAATTATCTGTAAGTAACATGAATTAACATAAGCAACATTAATTGACTATATTACACTAAAACGAGTTGTAAAAATAAAAGAAAGGACAAGACAAAGAATTGACTACGGAGATTCGAAATCAAACTGTGTACATAGCACCATAGAAGTTAAGTAGTCTAATCACTACACCACGCCAAGCATGCTGTAGAGGTATTAAAATGCTGTGTTAATTATTTTATTAATCCCTGCTGGTTTACACTCTATTGGCTAGGAACATCAGTAAATATGCTGACGGTTAAATAATGGGCAATAATTAATTTGCAAGTTGTGCTACAGGGAATGTGAAATTTTCACAAATTTTGTAATTATCTGTAAGTACATGAATTAACATTAGCAAAATTGTTTGACTATATTGCGCTAAAACAAATTGTAAAAAGTAAAAGAAAGGACAAAACAAAAACTTCACTACGGGGATTTGAACTATGCATAGAAGTTAAGTAGCTTAACCAATGCCCCACGCCAAGCATGCTGTGGAGGTATTAACATTCTGTGTTAATTATTTTATTAATCCCTGCTGCTTTACAGTCTATTGCCTAAGGAACATTCAGTTGACGGTTAAATAATTGACAATAATTAATTCGCAAGTTGTGCTACAGGGAATATGATTATTATAGTAACTTAAATCCATGATCATCAGGGCCTAAACGTAGTAATTGTAAACAAGAAGAAAAAGCATAATTCTGATGACAAGATATTACATCCTGATATCCTAGAATTATAACCACAAATTTTCACCAATTTTGTAATTATCTATAAGTAATATGAAGTAACATAAGAAAATTATTTGGCTATATTACACTAAAACGAGTTGTAAAAAATAAAGAAAGGACAAAACAAAAAATTAACTACGGAGATTCGAAACATGCTGCGGAGGTAGCCCAAATCAGCGCCTTGTATTATGAAGTTAACTAAAGTGGCGCACGGAGGTTTACGGTAGTGAACTGCGCGCTCACCCGAAGGGACTTAGAAAATTTTCACTGCTCAAGAGACCAGCCACTTTCATTTTGATCAAGTGTACCTTCAACAATACTAATGCAGTTTATATTAGATGTAATAGTGCACGACTTTGAAAAGATTAAATTTAGCACATTATTTGCACAACGGGTGCAGATTATAGAACCTTCTTCAACTCACAATGAGCCTGAATTTCCTTGAAACTGCCATTTACAGTATTCGAACCATCATAACCCTGTACGCGAAAAAATTTAAATCTATAACAATACCTGGCAGGTTAGTGGTAATGGACTGTGCTGAAGTTGAACCTGTTGTTTTTGTAACTGGGACAAATCTTAAGAAATCTTCACGAACATTAAAATCTCCTTCTTGTCCCGCAACGCAAGAACACAGAGAGAAAATTGCTCGGCATCCAAAACATCGGCTGTTTTATCGGAAATATCATACGAGACGATTAGAGATTCCTTTCATTTGAGATGCCACAGCTTTCAGTGTAATCAACAATGCTCATGTTACACTAACTAATAATGAATTCGTCCAACCTTGTCATTGTCGGTAGAAAGAACAAACAATATTTTTTTTCGAGCGTAGAACTTGCAAGGCAGAAGGTGGACTGTTCATCGATGCTTTAAAAGTAATTTCAATTTGAAAATGTTTCTTGAAAATTGGGGGGGGGGGAGGATTTCAGATGCTAGTTGTTGAGCAAGTTATAGAAAATATTAAATGGTTGAAAGATTTGCAATTCAAATTTATGACTCTGTGGATATTTCCCATGAAGCCTAACTGATTACAGCTTAATTATGTATTAGATATTTTGATGTTAAGAAGGATAATATTGTTGGTGACATTTTCGCGTGTAAAAATTACTAGAAGAAACAAAAGAACCGGATATTTTTTTTTTAAACATCTGATCATTTCATAAGATTAGAATTAGATATCGACTGTGAATGGAGTGACAGTGTAACCACAGATGGAGCTTCTTCAATGACGGGCCAAATAAGCGGTCTTGATGATCGTATTCGCGAAATTAATCTTAAAGTAACTTTGACAACGTTGCATTATAGGGCTACGAGTTGCGTTTGAAAAGTTCGTGGCCTGACACATAGATGGCATTCAAAAATATCAGCAATACTGCCATTTTTGGCGGCTAATTTACATTAGTCCAAGCACGAAAAATCATAATTTTCTGTTCATTACATTTTGTGTAGGTCTAGTTTAATTTTGAAGTTAGTGCTCAAAACACAGTAACAAGTATAAATGATACTCGGGAGGAAATTAAACACAGAATAAATATGGGAAATGCCTGTTATTATTCGGTTGAGAAGCTTTTATCATCCAGTGTGCTGTCAAAAAATGTGAAAGTTAGAATTTATAAAACAGTTATATTACTGGTTGTTCTTTATGGTTGTGAAACTTGCACTCTCACATTGAGAGAGGAATATAGGTTAAGGGTGTTTCAGAATATGGTGCTTAGGAAAATATTTGGGGCTAAGAGGAATGAAGTTACAGGAGAATGGAGAAAGTTACACAACAGTTCTTCTCATTTCCATTTTTGATTTGCAATTACACTTGTATCTGTTTTACCTCTTTTTTCGTGTTATATGCAATTCTATGTTTTTTTATGTATGTATTGTCTATTGTAATTGGGGCTTTGCCCTGTTATGGACATAAATAAATAGATAAATAAATAAACACAGAACTGCACGTATTGTATTCTTCACCTGACATAATTAGGAACATTAAATCCAGACGTTTGGGATGGGCACGGCATACAGCACGCATGGGCGAATCCAGAAATGCATATAGAGTGTTAGTTGGGAGGCCGAAGGAAAAAAGACCTTTAGGGAGGCCGAGACGTAGATGGGAAGATAATATTAAAATGGATTTGAGGGAGGTGGGATATGATGATAGAGACTGGATTAATCTTGCTCAGAATAGGGATCAATGGCGGGCTTATGTGAGGGCGGCAATGAACCTCCGGGTTCCTTAAAAGCCAGTAAGTAAGTAAGTAAGTAAGTAAGTAAGTAAGTAAGTAAGTAAGTAAGTAAGTAAGTAAGTAAGTAAGTAAGTAAGCAAGTAAGTAAGTGAGTAAGTAAGTAAGTGAGTAAGTAAGTAAGTAAGTGAGTAAGTAAGTGAGTAAGTGAGTGAGTGCCCAAAACAAGTTAGCAAAACTGGAAAATATTGAGCTTCTTGCTGCCATTAATAATTTCGTAAAAGAAGGGAATGAGCCCAACAGAAATTAAAGTATATCTGGATGTTACAACGAGGGAGTCCGTTCCAGCGTTTTCGACTGTGAAAAAAGGGGCGGAACTATTTAAACACGGTCGAGAGAGAGTGGATGACAATCCCCGCAGTATTATTATAAGTGCACTATTAGTAGTATTTATTTATTTACTTATTTATTTATTTAACCTGGTAGAGATAAGATTGAAAAAGAAAACTTGCACGTCACTAGTAATTATAATGGAATTAAATTAGTCAACTTTGCCACAGCAAAAATTTTAATTGTCAAAAGTACGACATTCTCCCATAAGGATATACATAAATATACTTGGACTTCTCCAGATTAATTGACACACAACCAAATAAATCACATCTTGATAGATAAACGAAGACATACTAGTATAGTAGACATTCGAACCTTCAGGGAGGCAGACTCTAATTACTCTGACCATTATTTGGTAATTGGAGAATTGAAAGAAAAATTATCAGTAACCGAGCGAGTATAGCAACATGTTAATATTAGGAGATTCAATATTCCGATATTATAGGATGAGGAAATTAAGCACCATTATCAGGTTGGAATTTCAAATAAGTTTGTCACTTTAGGAAGTGCCGACGAAGTTCAGGAAGAGTTAGATGTTAATAGCGTGTGGGATAATATCAGAGATACTTAATATAAAAATTGCAGCCTAGCAGAGCATAGCTTATTATGAAACCAAGAAAAAGAAAGCGTGGTTTGATGAAGATCGCGTATACGCGTAGATTAACATTAAGTATATATACACAACCTGCTCATGTTGGAAGTTAGGACAAAACCGGGGTATGGCGAGACCTCGATAGACTACATGTGACTAATATAGACGAGCTTGAGAGTGGCTGTAGTTCGCTCTTGAATAGTTATCTTCCAACCAGTGACATGGAGTGGGTTTGAAATCACCCATTGAACGTTAAGCATGATTATCCGCGCCTGGAGCTAACTACGGTCGACGTGGGAGATATTTTGAAAGCAGTGGCGGCTCATACATATTTAATGCCTAGTGTCAAAATCAGTGGTAGATCCAGGATACCCTAAGGGGGAGGGTAATTCTTTTTCCTACTATTTCCTCCCTGGATCCGCCTATGGTCTAAACCAAGGACAAGAAATAAGCAATAATAATAATAATAATAATAATAATAATAATAATGATAATAATAATAACAATAATAATAATAATAATAATAATAATAATAATAATAATAATAATAATTAGAGAGGAGAATTCCATGCAAATGCATGTTTTTATAGGAACATAGGACATAGCTCAAACTTAGTACTTATCCATTTCATTACTTTCCGGTTCCAAATATGTGTACTTTTCCCGTGCATATTTGCATGTTTTCGACTTTTTAAGGATAAAAACATGCATAATGCATATTTAGGTAATTTTTAGCTTAATAATGCATATAATATACATTACATTCAGTTTAAATGCATGTTTTAATGGTTTTGTGTGGACACCTCAGTTTCTCGATTTTATATCCCATATTTTAGCTTCAGGAATCAGGATTGAAGAATAAAAAGAAAAAAAACTAAATAACAGAAAAATTAAATAAAATGTTAAGATTTTCACAATAAGGTGTTAGAGGACTTTCCCTGGACGGAAGTCCACTTTTACAACACTTTACCGACGACCCTCTATACACTGCGTGTCATAAATTAATTTATTACGTTGGATATTTTGAGAATAGTAAGTAGAGAGGATATATAGAGGGTTCAAGGAAATTGCCGACAAATAATTTAGGTCAAAAGCATCCTCTTTCAGGGAGGTTGTAAATTCTCTTCCTTTCCTAGTACTAGTAGCAATTTAGATTCTTCTAAAATTGGAATCATCTTTAAACTGTGTTTGTTGTGTGTGAATATCGTAAGTTGTTAATGTGCTTGTTTATTCTGTTTGCGCGGGTTAATGTGGTTCTAATATGTTTCCAATTTAAAGATTCCAAAAGTGTACTCTTTGCACAGTGGATTACTGTAAAGGGAAAGATTTTATTAGATGAGATGAGGATGTGGTATTTTGCGATTGTTGGAGTAAAGAGTTAAGCAATGCTGTTCTGTTTCCGAACATTTTATATGACAATTATTCTTTGTAAAAACATTACAAAACTTGTTTAAAATAATTATTAAATTACGATGTCCGTTTTTAAATCGTATCTAGGTAACCGTAAGGTCTATTATAATTTCAGATGAAATTACTAAAAAATTTCAAGTCGACCAGCATGTCGCATCTGTTTCACATATTGTAAGAATGGAACAAAAGAAAGAATCTGCAAAGAATTTCATAGATCCCTCACTTATGCCCGTGGGAAAGTGGATGTAGCGGCGAAAAACGAATTGGACAGGGTCATAAATGCTAACCCGGACTGCGGATTCTTTTGTTCAGTGAAGAAGGTTATTTGTGGCGAAAACTTGAATGAAGAATTTGACCTGACACTGTCACAAATAAGTTCATTCAAGTTTAAACCCGTAACTTCTTGCAATACAGAGAGGTCATTCTCTGACTACAAAAACATATTGACTGACAAGTGCAGGAAACTCAAAGAAACCAATTTAAAAATGTTGTTAGGTTTTTAACTGTGCAAAAAAGTGAAGTGAAATAAGACATTTGAAACAAAAATAAAAGTGCATATTTTAATGCATTTTCCGCTTGATCATACATATTTCATTGTTTGATAGTGCATGAATGCATGCATATTTTGGGATTTTATAGTGCATGAAATTCTCGTCTCTAATAATAATAATAATAATAATATTAATAAACACTCACCAAAATTTATACAACTGGAGCACTTGAGCATTTTTGTTGACCAGGTTAATATGCGCGATAGATAAAACCCATTCGCCGATTCTTCTGACTTGAAAATAAACCATAATTTTTTGTTGAAGTTGTCTATTTTGCAAACAAAACTCCTCAGTTTCATCGTGCCCTGTTAGTGCTAAATCTAGTGCCCCACAAAATCGTATGCAATTTATTATTAAATTTAACACATATCTGTTTTTATCAACTTGCTCATTGTGTTTTGCAATCGCGAGTCTGTAGTGTGAATTTAACTGATTTTCAATGTTCACTTTACCCAGCATTGGCAAACTGAAGACGTTATTCATATTAACCTTTGACTTATGATGTGTTTTTATTTTACCCCATAAATGTACTAAATCTGTCACACCCACTTTTGACCAGCTAAGTTCACCTCGGAACAGAACACACGGGAAACAGAAGAACGCACTTTTCACATCACATCCACACAACCAATTGTTTTTTAAATAAATGTCTGGGTTGAATTTGCGAGATCTATTAACTTTAGCACTTTGCTGCTTTTGATGAATATTTAAGTGCGGTATAGGTCTGCCTAATTCTTTAACACGAAGTTTGTTTTCATATGTTAATGTTGAAACGGAGATTTCAATAAAGCGCCAACCGAATTAATTTTTTCACAGTACACAACACGATAACACGACCACTATTACGATGACAACCTCACGACTTAACACGTTCATACTACAATTGGTACTGTTGTAGAAATAATAAAGTGAAAACTTTCTCAAGCAAGTTTTCAAGAAACCGGGAGAGATTTTATTATCTTATTGTTGCAGTCTTCGCTCTACGAAACTTGTCCCGACAAAGTGGAAGGGCAGACAGAGCGAGAGGTAGTAAGGGTTCGGCGTAGAAAATGGGGATGTATACAGTTTTACAAGCATTGCAAAAGCCAGCGGCAATTTCTGCCTGGCACATTTTAGATCATGCTTTAGATGCTGAAAAGGACGAGCGAACATGAAGACTGCGCGCGCATCCCATTATATTTCTTATGGGATGTAGTGCCTGGCACAGATCCATCCTCCAAACACTGGTTACAACGTGTTTCGCTGCAAAGATCATATTGACGGTAGAGATTGTATAAGCGTAACTTGTTTCTCTCAGGTTTTGAGCGGAAAATATGAATTCTCCTTTTCCATCTGTATTCTGGTAGTGCCATGGCACAATGACATGGGGTTTGTCTGTATAGCCACAGAGAACAATTTGCAACATTTTGTAACTTCTTTTTTCTCTATTACAATAGGCTAAACAGTGTATATATATATATATATATATATATATATATATATATATATAAGGTCCCTGAGGATAGTAAGGCCCACCTTACGGATCTTTTATTATGACCACTACTGAAGATGGTTTAGAAATACACTAATGAAGTAATGTCTAAAGATGTTTATTTATGTAACAAAATACAAAACGAACAGACTGATATATCAAAATGTTTCCCTGCTATTCCAAATTTAGCTAATCTTTACATTTGAGCCTTAATTCCCGAGTAGTCTGTTAATATGGCCAATGCCATAGGGTAATACAGTCCAAAGAGAATACATTTAAATTAACTCATCAAATTAGGAAACAGAGTTAATATCACAATAACATAAAGTGAAGTGAATAGAAGCAACAATTACATGAACTGGAATACCTGAACAATCACATTTGCGAACAATAGCGATAATAAACTTCTGAAAATCTGAAACAGTGTGTCACAGAATAAATCTGACTATTCCAAATATTTAGGGCATACAAGAACATCTTTATCAGAGGCAGTGAGGCCCACACAAACTTCATGGAACCACAATGAACATGATGCACACTGTCTCAATGCACATATCCAATGCATCAGCTAATTCACAGACAAAACAGTACCAATCCTCACTAACATCATGTCTCGATTGGGAGATATTGGTCTTTTTCAAGACAACTGTTTTCGTTTTCTTAATATCTTCCTCCTTAGTGTTTTTCCTTTTAGGGGTTGGATTCTTACTTCCCATTCCTTTATTATTGTCTTTCTTATATCTTTCTTCCTCGCTCTCTTTGGTTACTTTCACAAAGAATTAATTTGTATGTGTGACTGCTTTATAATTTAATGCTTTTTTACGGATTACCCGTTTCTCGCATGCTACTTTCTTCGGTGTGCTCAGAATAGTTGCGAATGCGCTTGTAATCTTACCAGTATTTTTGATTTGTACTCCACTTGTGCTGGCACCCTGACTGTCATCACTCTGGCTATTTTCTATTGTAGTTGATTGAGGTGTTGAAGGTTGGGAGCCAAATGCCGTATTTTCTAAATCAAATAAAGATGATTCAGTTGCAATTTGTGAATGAGTTGCTGCTGATATTTCTGACTCCTGTTGTTCCAATGGACGTTCAGTGATCAAACTTGGAGCAAAGGCTTTTTCTGATATAACATCTGGCGCAAAAGGATAGATACCAGTGGCCCAGAAACCGTTGGTGACTTGTTGTACGGTCATGTACTTATTCCAGACAGGTGTAAATATTGCTGAGAATCTCTCTTTATGTAGTCCCCTTTTAGGATGAAGATCCCAGTATCTGAGCAATGTTTCATCCCAATAGTGTTCGAAAGATCTATAGACTGCTTTATCAAGTGGTTGCAGTTCATGTGTGGTATTATTGGGCAAACACATAAGAGTGGTTCGATGTTCAGCTTTTTCCACAATTCCTATATCTAAATGATATTTGGCCCCATCAAGGATGACAAGAACATTACCTTGTATTTTGAATCTACTGAAGTGTTCAATCCAGCCTATAAACACTTTCGATGTCATACTACCCTTCTCAGTCATTGCAACAAGGGATCTAGGAGGCAAACCGTCAATATACTCTGGTTTCATGCGCTGTCCCTTAAAGAAAATCATTGGTGGGATTATTTGACCAACAGCACTACCACATCCAACAATTGATATATTTTCTGCATGTTCCGGGGCTACCAAGTGGGACGACATCCTTTTTCGTTTAGGTTGTAGATCTTTTCAGGGCAATTTCTTAAATTCAGATCATCAAGTACATTCTCAATCTTCTGAAAATAATCCTCTACAGCAGGGTGGTTAAGATTCTGAGACCTTGCAGGGTTCATTGATTGAGATTTACGCCTGGATATTATATTGAGATGTCTCTTCAGAAAACCAAGATACCAGTCTTTGCCAACCATCTCACTATCATGGTTGAAGGGATAGGCGATGCGATTACTTTGAACAAAATTGTAGACACATCTTCTCAGGATCTTCGGTGTTAGCGGCATACCTATTTCTGCTAGTCTTATGATTCTGGCCTCTAACTCACCCTCTTGTTTAACACTAAGGAGAGTGTTCCTTCCCAGTCTTCGTTTACACGAATCACTTTTCAAATGCGATCGTAAAGTTAAACGAGGGATTCCTGTATTTTCCTCCACTGCACGCTGAGATTGACCTTGCCTAAGTTGCTCAAGTGCCTCTGCCATCATTTTATCCGTCCAGTTGGCCCGAATACCTCGACACCTCTTCCCCATTTTAAGTTAGGAAATTAATGTAATGTCTGCGAACAAAGTAGTGATCTGTACTTAAATTATTTACATAGACTAATCGAATCTTATCCCTAGATATTTATTATTATTATTATTATTATTATTATTATTATTATTGTTATTGTTATTATTATTATTATTATTATTATTATTATTATTATTATTATTATTAAAGCATTTGAAATCTGAAGTGGAAGTTCATACTCAACAACATAATTAACTTATTTAATCGTCTTGAAATTTTTAATAGTTGTCGGGAAATAAGGCCCGCGCCTTACCTGTTGTTGCTTGGACCTTATTGCACAATCACAGACCTGGTATGAGTTTGAGATTACATCTGTGTCATGGAGATTTGAAAAAAATATTTTGAACCTGTATCTGGAACGATGCAATATCTCTCAAGCATGACGTGCAATAACATTTTCAATAATCTGAGAATTGAAATAAATTATTACATTTAACTTTCCTCCCAATATTATAGTTTTGTCTCCTCAACAATGTTTCGGCGCATTTTCTTCTCGTTACCGGTACTCCAATACTAACATAAGCTGCACCAAATTATTAGGCAGATGTCATTTTAGTTCCCCAACATGACTACAGAGTGATCATTCTTCCTCTTAGCCTTGGTCCGCGAATTTCAAAGTTGGGCCTTATTTCTCGATGGGCTTTATTACCCACTGGGACCTTATATGTTCTACGGCATATGAAGGTAGAATTGGGAATGTCGTTCGGAAGCGTTCGTCACATTGTTCACGATATCCTGCAGCTCTGGGAAGTTTGTTCCGATGGGTTTCACGAAACCTGTTCAACCAACACAAGGAGAAGCGCATGGAGGCAAGTCTCCAACTTTACAACGGTTCTCCATGGAAGAGAACAGTTTTCTTCATCACATTGTTACGGGTGACGAAACATGGCTCCACTACTACACCCCCAGCAATAAGCTGTCGTCAATGGAGTGGAAACACTCCACCTCTCCAAAGACAAACAATTTTAAGGTGACGCCATGTGCCGGGAAGGTGTTGGCCACAATATTTTGGGACAGCGCGGGTGTCATACTCGTAGAGTTTTTTGGGAAGAGGGCACACAGTGAGCGCTAACCGATACTGCGAGACCCTGACACGATTGCGCGAAGCCAGGACGCCTCACCGAGGGCACTATCTTCCTTCACGACAACGCGCGACCTCATACAACCCAGAAGACTACCAACCTGTTGAAGCGGTTTCGCTGGGACATGATCGACCATCCTCCCTACAGCCCGGACCTCGCATCAAGTGGCTTTCAACTTTTTCCTCACTTGAAGAACAATTAGGAGCCCGACGGTTCACTTTAGACGAGGAGGTGAAACAAGACGCGACAACGTGGCTGAATACGCAAGGACAGGATTTTTACCAGGAGGGAATATTCAGATTCATCCCACGAAACGACAAGTACCTAAACAGATATGGAGACTATGTCTAAAAATAGACTAATGTATGCACTATCAGTGGGCTATATTGATTGTATAAAATAATATGTACACGTTTCACTACAGGCTTTTAAAGTTACTTTCTGATCACTCCTCGTAGATGAAATTATTTGGGATCACCAGCGTGGTTTTAGGCATGATAGATAGACTAATGAGGTGATTTTTTGTATTCGACAGATATTGAAAAAAAAGTGGTAGTGTAAATGTACAATACATCAGTTATTCATAGATTTCAAAAAGGCATATGACTCTATTAGAGAGAAGTTTTATATGATATTCTTATTGAATTTGGTATTCCCAAAAAAAAAAAAAATATAGTTCGGTTAATTAAAATTTGTCTCAGTGAAACGTATAGCAGAGACCGTATAGGTCAGTTTCTGTGTGACGCTTTTCCAATTCACTGTAGGCTAAAGCAAGGAGATGCACTATCACCTTTACTTTTTAACTTCGCTCTAGAATATGCCATTAGGAAAGTTGAGGATAACAGAGAGATTTTGGAATTGAACGGGTTACATCAGCTCCTTGTCTGTGCAGATGACGTGAATATGTTAGGAGAAAATCCACAAACGATTAGAGAAAACACGGAAATTTTACTAGAAGCAAGTAAAGCGATACGTTTGGAAGTAAAACCCGAAAAGACAAAGTTTATGTTTATGTCTCGTGACGAGAATATTGTACGAAATGGATATATAAAAGTTGGAAATTTTTCTTTTGAAAAGAGGTAAAATTCAAATATCTTGGAGCAACAGTAACAAATATAAATGATAATTGAGAGGAAATTGAACGTGAAATAAATATAGAATATACCAGTTAATATTCGGTTGAAAGTTTTCGTCGTCTAGTTTTCTGTCCAAAAATCTGAAAGTTTGAATTTATAAAACAAATATATTACCTCTCGTTCTATATGGTTGTGAAACTTGGACTCTCACTTTGAGAGAGCAACAGAGGGTAAAGGTATTTGAGAATAAGTTGTTTTGAAAACTATTTGGGGCTAAGAGGGATGAAGTTAGAAGAAAATGGAGAAAGTTAGAAAATGCAGAATTGCACGCATTGTATTCTTCACCTGACATAATTCGGAACATTAGGGGAGAGTGGTCCACCTTGAGACAGAAAAATTTGTTAAATTGTTTACATTAATGTTTGGAGTTGATATTGGCATTTATCTGTGAACAATGTTTGATCACTATTAAATTTTATAATTTATCTTAAAAATTTGTGCTAATGATAATGATTTTCAGATTACAAGCTGATTTGTACAAAGTGGCGAAATGTCTCGTAGTGGACCATGGTGTTCCAACTTGAGACAGTGACAGTTCCACAATGAGACACTATTTTCTGATGGATTAATATAATTATGATATCAAAGAAGTTACATATATATGACTTCTACAAACATGAGATGAGTATATATAGGCTACATACTCAGTTTATGTGTGAGGGAGTAATTGAATGTTACCAGCAAACTCGATGCTGCCTTTTTGTCTGACCAGAAGTTGGTGGCTTTGGCAAAATCATTGTAATTTCAGTTTTATGAACCATTGCTTCATCTGGCACTTCTGGCAAAAAGAAACTGTTCCCTATTTCAGCACTTCTCCTTGGAAATGAATCATTGTAATTCTTAGTGCTACGAGAGAGCACTTTTCCAACATAAAATAAATTTTTCTCATTAACTTAAAATTTTACAAGAGCAAAGTCATTCATATCTGCTTCTTGGGTTGTTGGTCCAATGGTGATAGAGAATGTTCAACTTCGAAGTCACTTCCAAAAGATGAAATGTGAGAATTTGCTACATCAATCTCTTCAGAGGAGTCAGATATCTTCTGTGAAACTTTTTTTCTTCTTCCTTACATTCTTATTTTTCTGTTTTAATTCTTTCTCTGTCTCCTTTCCAGCTCTTGTTTTTATGGGAGTATTGTTCACCTGACATAATTCGGAACATTAGGGGAGAGTGGTCCATTTTGAGACAAGAAAATTTGTTCAATTTTTTACATTAATGTTTGGAATGACAATCATATCTAACTGCTGCCCTACAAATGCAGCATATTTCACACTTTCAACTGTCAATGACCCTTTATGTATTTTAATTTTACGATTTTTAGCCGTTTCTGAAACATAAAATACGTAATTATACTTAGTTTTACCGTATTAACCCTAGATGGACCAAGGGAGGGTCAATATATGTCCACACTTTTTTAGAACTATTGCTATTATAGTATAGAACATGTTCAGAACATGGTGTTCTCATTTTGTGTCAGAAATAGTATAAAGTTAATGATTCAATAAAGAAAATAAAGTTTTTTTGGTTGAAAACCTAATTATATGGACCAAATTTCGAAGTGGTCACAAAATAACCCTCCCTTGGTCCAACTTGTAACAATTTTTTTATTCGAAATTATAAATATATGTTACAACAACAAAAAAATTTAATCCATGCCACTACAGCCCATGAAGAGCAAAGACCGTCCAGCTGGCTGCTGGCCTCACGTCCACATGCCGAAGCAGAGGTGGACGATCATCCAACCAGAACGGAGGTATCTTGTGGTTAGCACGATTATCCCCTCTGCTGTTATAGCTGGTTTGAGGAACCGGATTTTCGCTACTCATTGTAGCTCCCCAAGTGCATCACGAAGCTGGGTGGGCACCGGTCCATACACTGCCCGAAATTTGATGAGAAAATTTCTTGCTCCATGAGAACTCGAAGTAGCGCGCATTCTGTAATGCGAATCGTAGGCAGGATGCCTTAGACCACGACGCCACGGCGCGGGACTATGTTACGACAATGAACTTATTATTCGTAACTCCAAACATATGTTGTAACAATGGACTTATTTGGAAACCAACATTATATTACGAGGCGCATCCATAAAGTAACTTTCCCACTCGTCCCACAGCTAGCAAACCATATGTTGCACGAAGCGACTAGAGTAATGTCCTGGCATGGCGCATGCGCTAGCGGAACTTCCCGAGTGCTCTCAGTAGCTTCGTTTCATTGGTTGAAGATGGAAGCTCCTATTCCAGCTCCTGCCGCGTGTGAAGTGCGATCAGTGATAAGGTTTTGAATGCACAGGGCATAGCGCCAATTGAAATTGATCGTCAGCTGTGCCAGGTCATGAGCAAGCAGATGGTGTGTCGCTGCTGTAGACAATTTTCAGCAGGACTCCAAAATGTGCATGACGAGGAGCGCAGTGGGAGGCCAACCATCATCACAGACGACCTTGTGGAGCAACGCACCATCTGCTTGCTCATGATCTTGGGCCCATAGACCTGGCACAGCTGACGATAAATTTCAATCGGTGCTATGCCCTGTGCATTCAAAAACTTTATCACCGATCGCACTTCACACGCAGCGGGAGCTAGAATAGATGCGTCCATCTTCAACCAATGAAACGAAGCTACTGAGAGCACTCGGTAAGTTCCGCTAGAGCATGCGCCATGCCAGGACATTACTCCATCACGTACACGCAGTCGCTTCGCGCAACATAATGTTTGCTAGCTGTGGGACGAGTGGGAAAGTTACTTTACGGACGCGCCTCGTACATTGTTGGAATTGCTGTATGGATTGAAAACTCATTTTATAAACAGTGTTATTCTGTCTCTGACCGTGGTCTGATTCAGAAATATGAGCATATAATATGGAAAGTGAAATAGAAGCAGTTTTAGAACATTACGAGGAAGAAAGTTATGATATTTTTGATGAGTGAGAAGTGAAACTGAAGATGAAGTTCATCAAATTGAAGACCTGTACTGTGATTATGATAATGGTGATAATGATGGGTTTACTGATGAAGTTGCGTCTAAAATTGTGCAACACAAAAACGAGGAAGCAGAGAGAAGGAGTGTCTAAGAAACAAGTCCAACTGAAACCCCCGCATTCTAGGTACTCTCATTTTGATGGGCGCAAATAACTACAACAACCTAGATTACCATGACTTATGGTCCCAAGAGCTTGGAAGGTCAGTACACATAGCCAGCATGAGTCGGAACAGATTTAGTGATCTTCTAACTATCATCAGATTTGATGATAAGAACACAAGGCAGGTTGCAGATCTAATGACAAGAAAACAAAAAGGCGGCGGTTTTATCTACAGGAACTGGGGTTACAACTAATCAAACCAAATGTGGAACATGGTGCTGCAAATATAATTGGACTGCAGAATAATATCATTATGTCAATGGAAGCCATCCTCAAGAAGAAAATCACAAAAACAACGCAGAATTAGCAGCAGCCATTAGGGAAACGGAGATGCCATACATGTAGCAAATAGTTTTGCACAAAGAGTGAAAAACTAAATAAATTAGGAAAAACAACCATTGTTTGTGGAAAATGCAACTTGTATGTGTGTGGAAAACACAGTCAAAAGACAAACAGACGCTGTGAGTGTGTGAATGAGGTGGATAAATCTGAATGAAGATGTGAATGATGCATAAGAATTTGTTCAAGCATTAACTTTCAATAATTAATTTAATTTGACAATTTTCAAGATATAAAAAATATTTGTTTCTCAGTATACATTATTCCTTACTTAATTCACTCAATACAGAAATAATACTTACGCAAAAATTCTAAATACAACCATAAAGCTAAAATATAATGGTGGACATTAATTAGCCCTCCCTTGGTCCATCGTGTTACTAAAAAAAGCTTGGTCCATCTAGGGTTAACGTGGTCCACAATGAGACAGCAATTTAGTAGTGTCTCACTCTGCCCCACATTACTTCTTACAATGTAACAAACAGGTCGTAGTAAACTTCCTAAGAAAAATTAGGTGGTATTTTGTAGTAAATGAATATGTACTTGACCTGAAATAAATGACATTTTTCTTACCTGACTGAACAGACAACTAGACACTTCAATTGCTGAGGTAAAAAATTTACATACACACTGGAAAATGGCGAAATGTTTACTAAGACGATTATGTCGAAAGTGATTGATTCGATATCTTGAAAACTACTGCCTAGTAGTTCATGGTAGGCTGCCACAAGTGTGAGACACTTATCGGCTAAACCATTAATATTTTATAGGGAGTGTCTCATTGTGGAACATGTCTCATTGTGGACCACTCTCCCCTAAATCCAGATATTTTTATGATGTACCGAAGTACACATGATATTTCCGTGCAGAAATTTTGCGTCATAATATGATGAAAGATGAGTCTAACAAACAAAAATTCTCTCCGGCACCGGGATTTGAACACTGATTTTCAGCTCTACGTGCTGACGCTCTATCCTCTAAGCCACACCGGATTCCCATCCCGATGTCGGATTAAATCCTCTCAGTTGAAGTTCCACCTCTTGGGTTCCCTCTAGTGGCCTACCCTCATGCACTGCGTTACGTATAATTATGTATGATAGTTGGCACAATATCCATACATGTGCCGAGGTGCACTCGTTATGAGTGACTAACTGGCCGGGATTCGATGGAGTAAGCGCCGTCTTAAATCACAAATTAATTATTTTTCGCATATCATGCATTATTATGATGTACCGAAGTACATATTATATTTCCGTGCAGAAATTCTGCGTCATCATATGCCACTGACATTGTGGCACTGTCATACATATATATGACGCAGTGCATGAGGGTAGGCCACTACAAGGAACCCAAGAGGTGGAACTTTAACTGAGAGGATTCAATCCGACATGAGGTTGAGAATCCGGTGTGGCTTAGTAGATAGAGCGTCAGCACGTAGAGCTGAAAACCCGGGTTCAAATCCCTGTGCCGGAGAGAATTTTTCTCTGTTACACTCATCTTTCATCATATGCTGACGCAGAATTTCTACACAGAAATATCATATGTACTTCGGTACATCATAGTAATATATGATATGCGAAAAGTAATCACTTGTGATTTAAGACGGCGGTTACTCCGTCGGATCCCGGCCAGTTATTCACTCATAACGAGTGCACCTCTACACGTGTGTGGACATTGTGCAAACTGGCATACATCTATGCCGCAGTGCATGAGAGTAGGCCACTAGGGGGAACCCAAGAGGTGGAACGTAAACTGAGAGGATTCAATCCGACATCGAGGTGGGAATTCGGTGTGGCTTAGTGGATAGAGCGTCAGCACGTAGAGCTCAAATCCCTGTGCCGTAGAGAATTTTTCTCTCTTCCTCTCATTTTTCATCATACGACGACGAAGAATTTCTGCACGGATATATCATAATATATACTTCGGTAAATCATAATATACGATATGCGAAAAATTATCACTTACTCCGTCGGATCCCGGCCAGTTAGTCACTCATAACGAGTGCACCTCTGCATATGTATGGACAATGTGCCACTGTCATACATACATATGACGCAGTGCATGAGGGTAAACCACTAGAGGGAACCCAAGAGGTGGAACTTAAATTGAGAGGATTCAATCTGACAGCGGGATGGGAATCCGATGTGACTTAGTAGATAGAGCGTCAGCACATAGAGCAGAAACCGGGGTTCAAATCCCGGTGCAGGAGAGAATTTTACTCTGTTCCACTCATCTTTCATCATTAAATCCAGAGTTTTGAGATGGACAGGGCATGTAGAAAGTACAGAGGAATCCAGAAATATATATGTGTGTGTACATATATATATATATATATATATATATATATATATATATAAGTACAAAATTTCCCCATAAGGATATACATAAGTATACTTGGACTTCTCCAGACTGTAATTCTGACCATTATTTGGTAATTGGAGAACTAAGAGAAAAACTATCAGTAGCCAAGCGAGTAGAGCAACAAATTAATATTAGAAGATTCAATATTCCGAAATTAAAGGACGAGGAGACTAAGCAAAATTATCAGGTCGAAATTTCAAATAGGTTTGCCGTATTAGCAAGTTCTGACGAAGTTAAGTTGAAGTTGTTAATAGCGTGTGGGAAAATATCCGAGATAATATCAAAATTGCAGCTGAACCGAGCATAGATTATTATGAAACTAAGAAAAAGGAACCGTGGTTTGATGAGGATTGTTGCATGGTAGTAGAAAGAAGGAAACAGGCAAAATTGAAATTCTTACATGATCCAGTTGAGGCGAATAGAGATAATTATTTCAATAAAAGACGGGAAGCAAATCGTACACTTAGGAATAAAAGAGAGATTATTTGAAGGAAAAACTGAATGAGGTAGAAACAAATAGTAAAAATAAAAACATTAGAGATTTATATAAGGGCATAAAGCAATTCAAGAATGGATATCAGACGAGGGTAAACGTGATCAAGGATGAGAATGGTGACTTGCTTGTAGACGCTCATTCAATCCTGAACAGATGGAAACATTATTTTGGGCAACTACTAAATATACGTACATAGGCCAAATAGAAATGATCGGGATGAAATTGAAATACAAACTGCTGAGGCATTTATATCCGAACCCACACTTTCTGAAGTCGAAATTGCGATAGAAAATCTGAAAAAATACAAGTGTCCAGGTATCGATCAAATTCCAGCAGAATTAATAAAAGAGGATGGAAGCGCATTATGTAACGAAATGTATAAGCTTGTATTTGCTATTTTGGAAAAGGAAATTGTACCAGAGCACAGGAAGGAGTCCATAATCGTACCTATCTTTAAGAAGGGGGACAAGACTAACTGTAGTAACTTTCGAGGAATATCACTTTTGTTGACGTCCTACAAAATTTTGTCCAATATTCTTCTAAGAAGATTAACTCCATATGTGGATGAAATTATTAGGGATCATCAGAGTGGTTTTAGGCGTAATAGATCAACTATTGATCAGATATTTTGTATTCCACTGATAATGGAGAAAAAATGGGAGTATAAGGGTACATTGCATCAATTATTCATAGATTTCAAAAAGGCATATGACTCGGTTAAGAGTGAAGTTTTATATGATATCCTTATTGAATTTGGTATTACCAAGAAACTAGTTCGATTAATTAATATGTGTCTCAGTGAAACGTACAACAGGTCAGATTCTGTCAGATGCGTTTCCAATTCACTGTGGGCTAAAGCAAGTGGATGCACTATCACCTTTACTTTTTAACTTTGCTCTACAGTATGCCATTAAGAAAGTCCAAGATAACAGAGATGGTTTGGAATTGAGCGGGTTACATCAGCTGCTTGTCAATGCGGATGACGTGAATATGTTAGGAGAAAATCCATAAACGATTGGGGAAAACACGGGAATTTTACTTGAAGCAAGTAAAGAGATAGGTTGGAAGTAAATCCCGAAAAGACAAAGTATATGATTATGTCTCGTGACGAGAATATTGTACGAAATGGAAATATAAAAATTGGAAATTTATCCTTTGAAGAAAATTCAAATACCTGGGAGCAACAGTAACAAATATAAATGATACTCGGGAGGAAATTAAACACAGACTAAATATGGGAAATGCCTGTTATTATTCTGTTGAGAAGCTTTTATCATCCAGTCTGCTGTCAAAAAATCTGAAAGACAGAATTTATAAAACAGTTATATTACCGGATGTTCTTTATGGTTGTGAAACTTCGACTCTGATTTTGAGAGAGGAACATAGGTTAAGGGTGTTTTAGAATAAGGTGCTGAGGAAAATATTTGGGGCTAAAAGGGATGAAGTTATAGGAGAATGGAGAAAGTTACACAACAGAGAACTGCACGCATTGTATTCTTCACCTGACAAAATTAGGAACATTAAATCCAGACGTTTGAGATGGGCAGGAAATTGTAGCACTTATGAGCGAATCCAGAAATGCGTATAGAGTGTTAGTTGGGAAGTCGGAGGGAAAAAGTCCTTTGGGGAGGCCGAAACGTAGATGGGAAGATAATATTAAAATGGACTTGAGGGAGGTGGGATATGATGATAGAGACTAGATTGATCTAGCTCAGGATAGGGACCTATAGCGCGTTGATGTGAGGGCGGTAATGAACCTTCGGGTTCCTTAGAAGCCAGTAAGTAAGTAAATAAGAAAGTAAGTAAGCAAGTAAGTACGTTAGCAAGTATATATATATATATATATATATATATATATATATATATATATATATATATATATGGTGTTAGTTGTAAGGCTGGAGAAAAAATGGTCTATGGAGAAGCCGAGACATAGATGACATTAAAATGGATTTGAGGGATGTGCGATATGATGGTGGGGTCTGAATTATGCTTGCTCACGATAGGGATCGATGGCTGGCGACAATGAACCTCCAGGTTCCTTAAAAGCCTTAAGTAAGTGAGTGGTTAAGTAAGTAAGTAGGGCCTAAGGAAGTAACTAACTAACTAACTAAGGTAGAGATAAAGCAATCAGCGGAGGCAGGATTTTCATATACTATCAAAACGTAAATTACGCATGCATCCATACACTATCAAATGGCCAAATATGCACAAAGAAAGAAAAAAAATCACTGAAAATACGAGGGTGGACCCAAAAGTAACCGGAACCGAACTGTTGCGCGCGCATGCTTTGTAGTTACGAGTTGTGTTGTTAGGTGGGGATCTCCCGTGACCGTTAGTGAGCTGGCGTCAGTCTGATCAGTGTTGTCAGATTGAGGGATTTATCCCTCGACGTAGGGATTTTTAGGTCGAAAAGAGATTGAGGGATTTTTTGACAGAATGACACAAAATGTAGGGATTTTCACACCTTTCCAATTTTTCTAATTGTTTTTAAATATTTTACAAAATATTTTTATTTTTCAGATATGAAATAAGTTTCTTAATTTTTATTAAAAGCACATAAAAGTGATTTAACACTGAAAACTCTATTATATGCTTAATATTTGGTTTGTCAATAATGGGTTGTTATAACATATAATTTCAATTCAAAGAGTTGAGTAATTCATATAGAAACGACCAATGAGATTTAATTTTACTGCTTGTTGGCTGCCTTTTACCATTGTCGTTTGCGTCTTCCCGCTTTATATTCAAATCGATTCAGTACCAGTGGCGTTTTCTCCATGAATGCAAGGCATGCAATGCATGCTCTTAGATTTCAGTTGGGATGATTGATTTCATATTTTAACAGGAAAATAGTAAAATAATACATAAACATCAGGGGCGTATTTTGCGGACTACCCGGGCTACCGGCGGTAGCCCAAGGAAATTACAAAAGAAAAAGTTTATAATATAACATAATGTAATAATTTTGTATTATTAGTTTTACCAAAATAATTAAAATTAAAGTAATTATTAGATTTATATGCGCTCTCTGCTCTCGAAAAGAAACAAGTTGTCAAGGCGGCATCGCTGGAGAAACCGCTTGCTACGTGAGGTAGCCTGTGACCGTTTCGCTCCTGTCACACAACTGCCCGTCCCCCCCGCTCCCCTCTGTTTCCATCGTGCAGTGTAGGCGGGGCGAGTTGCCGCTCTCGTGATCGGTTTCTTCGCAGGCGCGAAGCAGCAATACGCTTAGTACGCTAGCAATTGAATGTGATTGTGTTCTTGCAGTGCATTATTTTAAATCTGTGATTTGTTCGAGTGTCTAAGAGTTATATTAATTGTGAATTATTAAGTTTTTAATTTCCCAATTAAGTGATATTGTGAAAAATATGGCAGAACAAGTTTCTGGAGAGGTTTGTGTTGAAAATGACTGTGTAATAGAAGGTTTATTCAAAGTGCCTTTTAACCGTCGTACATAACAACGAGAAATTTGAAATTGTGAAAATGGAAAGACCAACTCCTGAGTTAAATTTGTCCATGGACGTAAAAGAAAAACAGCGTGAGTACACACGCCATTTCACTTCAACATCATATGGTAAGTGGAATTGGTTGTGTGGTACTTCTAAACTGTCTAAACTATTTTGCTGGCCATGTTTGTTATTTAGCCGCGAAACTAATGTGTGGTCAAAAGAGGGGTTTTCTAATATGAACTCCCTTCGAATGGCAGTCCTAGACTACGATAAATCAAAAGCTCATATTTGTAGTAGCATGAACTTTGCAAACTTTGGGAAGACAAGAATTGATTTACAGCTAAATAAGCAAAAAGCTCTACACATCAACCAACACAATGCTCTTGTGAAAAAAAAAATCGGGAGATTTTACTGCATCTTATTAACGCAGTCTGCTTTCTAGGAAAACAAGAATTGGCTTTTCGGGGTCGTAAAGAGAGTGTGGAATCAGACAATATAGGAAATTATATTGAATATTTAAGTTCCTTAAGTGAATTTGACCATTTACTGGCCAATCATCTTGAGAGTTCAACAGTATTTCGTGGTACTTCTCTCGCAATTCAGAATTACTTAATATTTGCTATAAGTGGGGTTATGATAAAGAACATAAAACCTTTTGTGGCCATTGTTGTTGATGAAACAAGTTACTGCTCTAATCAGAGTCAATTGTCCACTGTTTTAAGATACGTCGACAGTACTGCCATGTTCAAGAACGGTATATAGGATTCACAAATGTCAGTTCGGACAAAACTGCTGCTGCTTTGTTTCAGCATGTGGAAGGTGTTACAGCAGAATACAATGTCGGCAATAAGTTAATTGCACAGACATACTATGGTGCTTCAGTTATGGCGGGAAATATTAATGGCTTAAAAACAAAAGTTCAAGAAAAGTATCCTCAAGCACTATTTGTCCATTGTTACAGCCATGTTCTCAATTTAGTTTTGCAACAGACTACTTCATCTATTCCAGAATGCCGCATTTTTTTCAAAATACTATCGGGTTTAACTGCATTTTTCTCATCATCTCCTAAAAGATCAGAAAACTCAAGGAATTTATGAAAAAGAAACTCCCAAAAATAGCACCAACTAGATTGAATTTTACATCTCGGCTTGTAAATACAGTAAAGGAATACAGAGAAAAACGGACTGCTTTCTTTAAAAATATAATTTGTAATGAAATGACTCTGAAGAAAACTGGGATGATGCTGTAAATATGCAGGCTCAAGGATATTAGAATTTTTTCATACAGTTTCAGAATATATTTCTTCTTGAAGTCTATGCTAGAGTGTTCGCACATACAGATGTGCTCTACAATATTCTTCAGACAAAATGTCTAGACATAGCATACTACTTGCAAGAGGTATCAAAGTTAAAAAAAATACTATATCCGAGTTCAGACGTAGTGGGTTTCCGTCCATATGGAGTAATATGGAAAATGAAAATTCTTCAGCCAGTACAATGGAACCACCATTAAAGCGAAGAAAAGGAGATGATGAATTGAAATACAGGCAGATGTACTACAGCTTACTAGATCATATGCACATGGAAATTACTGACAGATTTTCTGATTATGGAAAGCTTCAGTTCACACATCTTCTAGATTCTCAAAAATTTTCTGCTTATAGAGAAAACTTCCCGAATGAGGCACTAAACAAATTATTTCGTCCTATAACAGTCACTTTGATCAAGTACGTTTGAAAAATGAATTAAGTGTAATATATTCAGCAGAAGTCTTTGATTTTTCGAACAAACCTATCCATGAAATATTATCTGCCATATATGAAAACCAGCTGAACCAAGTTATTCCTAAAGTCCTTAAATTGGCAACATTAATTGTGACAATACCAGCTACGTCAGCATCGGTAGAAAGAACATTTTCTGCGTTGAAGATAATAAAATCCTACTGTAGATCAACTCATACACAAGAACGTTTATCCGGCTTGGCACTAATATCCATTGAAAAGTCATTTCTACAGAAACTTTGCAAGTGGCCCAACTGTAATTTCAAGGACGAAGTCACAACGTATATTCGTCCCAATCAAGACGTCTGGAATTCACATAAATATGTAAGGAATTTTATTATAGGGATTTAAAAATATATTTTGTGTAATAATAGGGTCAGTGGTAACCCAAACCCTTTAACCAGTATACGCCACTGATAAACATAGTTTAAATTCCCACCCAAAGCATGAGACAGGACATCCTATATTACCGGTCTTGACACTGTAAGCGGAAGTAAACAAACATGGTGGGCAATACAGTGGTTAACGCAACTGTGAAAGTATACTTACTTCATGTGAATATTTATTGTGTTTCTTGTATCATTTGCCTCTGGTATAATCGTTGAAGGGTTTATAAGTTAGTATATAATAATAGAATTGTGACATTATATTTAATATACATTGTTTTCGTAGAGATCAAAGCTTGAAAGTGTTATGTTGTTAATCTTAAAACGCCTCAAATCGAATTACAATAAAGAAAGTCCGTTTGTAATTTTGTTTCCAAAAGATATAGATTTAAGGGATAAGTGGACAAAAAGCATTCATCGTGAACAATTTACCCCAACCCAACAACTCAGTGGTAAGAAAACTAGCAGTGAAGTGCAGCAAGATTTTGGCCAACTTATTTATTAATAATTACTGCAAGGTCCAAAATGAAAAGCAGGCATTGAAAGACAAAAATAAAACCCACCGGAAGTGTTCCAAGTTCAAAAAATAGGCTGCTGTGCTCTCCAAGCCGTGAATTCTTCATCGTTTTTAGTTTACAGATTATCCAATCCCTTGTGTAGGCCTATGCATAAGTGGATATTACAGTGATAAGCTATAGTGAATAGTGTCATTTCATTCTGAATTAACATTAGTGGATACAGTGAGAAATTACAGTGCTGTGCTCTCCAAGCTGTGAATTCTTCATCGTTTTTAGTTTACAGCCTATCTAATCCCTTGTGTAGGCCTATGTATAAGTGGATATTGCAGTGATAAGCTATAGTGAATAGTGTCATTTCACTCTAAATCAACATCAGTGGATATAGTGAGAAACCACAGTGAATAGTGTCATTGCATTCTGAATCAGCATCAATGGATATAGTGAGAAACCACAGTGAATAGTGTCATTGCATTCTGAATCAGCATCAGTGGATATAGTGAGAAACCACAGTGAATAGTGTCATTTCATTCTGAATCAACATCAGTGGATATAGTGAGAAACTACAGTGAATAGTGTCATTTCATTCTGAATCAGCATCAGTGGATACAGTGGATAGTGTCATTTCATTCTAAATCAACATCAGTGGGCACAGTGTTAAACTGTACGTAGTGAATAGGTAGTTTTATTTTTAATCAATCTCAGTGAATACAGTGACAGAGTTTAGTGACTAGGAAGATAGGACTCCATATTATATAATTTCCAGTTGCTGATGAAATCTATTTGTATAATCTAGGTAAGATTTCCTAAATCCTGAAGTAGCAGCTATTCAGTATTGTATTATTGTCTTCTATTTCCTCACAAATCTGAATTTTACAGGAGTTAATTGGGCAATTGCCAATATTCATATATAAAAACATATAGGCCTAGGCCTAATATAATAACGTATTGAAGCTTTTAATCAGTTGTTTTCTTTTATTATTGGTGTATGTAAGCATATTTTTGTGTTACTGATTGTACTATGTTCATTTATGTAGGTAAGGACTTTATTATTAATTGTTTCATTGAGAATTTTGTTAAAATAATCTCATCGATGCCGTATTTATTTTAACTCGTTGCAATCTACGAAATCCCTCTCCCGGCCGCCATCTTGGATGCCAGTGTCAGGTCCGGTAATATAGGAGGTCCTGCATGAGATATTTTAGTTCGGCAAGACTCAGACGTGTGGCGCTACGGTATTCTCGGCTTATGTGGCTACATTCAGTGACATCTCAACACTGGTTTCTGTGAAGCTACTGGGTAAAATATGGGCGGGAAAAGACTTGCTGCATGGGATTAAAAAACTGCATTCGGGGACAGCAGGTAGTAATTTCGTAATGGTCCTGAAGAGAGAGGCACTTGTCACAGTGTTTGTCAAAAAGAAGTGCCACATATTGGGCTAATCGTGAACTACGTACAACTATATGCTTTAGGTTTAGATGAACGGGAACAGAATTCTTTTTTTCCACCCTCACCATTGTCGAAATACCGTTAAAACAATAAAACTGACTAATCCCCAGCAGAAGCAACCCCAGCTGAGTTGGTGTGAGAATTCCATGTGGTACAGTAAAAGTTCTGTGTGTGTAGAAAGTTTCATTGTGAAATAGTAAGTGTTCCGTTGTTATATTTTTATTTAGCCTACTGTATTTTTATAGTTTATGAAGAGTTAATGTTCATTAGTTATGGATAAAGAAGACATTATTATAAATTTATTTGAGAAGCCTTTCCATGCTCGAACTGTAGATGACAAATTTATTATTGCGAAAAATGGACGGTCAATTCCCTATCTCACGAACTTGAAATCAGAGAACAAAACTTGCGTGCGAAATTTAATCCCGATCTGAATAATAAAACTGTCTGTTATGCGGTTCTGAAGTACTGCGTAAATTATTCTGTTGGCTCTGTTTGCTGTTTGGAAACGACAGTTCCCCATGGAACAGTAAGAAACGTGGCTATTCAGATCTGAATAATTTACATACTGCGATATGAAGACATGAAAAATCACTCTCACATCCATATGCTCATAACTTTGGCGACATTCGGGAAAAATAGAATAGACTTACAACTAGATAAACAAAAACGAGAGAGCATTGTAAGGCATAATGAAACTGTGAAAGAAAACCGCGAATTTCTGAAAAGATTAACATCTGTGACGTACTTTCTAGGAAAACAGGAACTGGCTTTCCGCGGACAATGAGAGCGAGGACTCTAACAATCGTGGCAACTATGTCGAACTCTTACATTTACTTGCCGAATTTGACGGTAAATTAAAACATCATTTTGCAACCTCAACAGTTTTCACGGGAACATCACCTTCAATTCAAAGGATTGGCGCAGTTATGATTCAGGAAATCAAGTCACAAATTAAGACAACAAAATTCGTTTCAATTATGCCAGATGAGACTTCAGATATTACCAATTTATCTCAGTTATATACAGTGTTGCGTTACATACATGGCGACGTTCTTGTGGAAATATTTCTAGGGTTCAGTGACGTCAGTTCTGATCGAATTGCAGTAAAACTAGCGACTCTGGTTATGGAAGTTCTAGATAGATTTGAATGTAGAGATAAACTGATTGCCCAGACTTATGACGGAGCTGCGGTTATGGCAGGTCAACTAAATGGAGTACAGGCTAGGGTTAAGGAAATCATTCCTGAGGCTATTTTTATACACTGTTACGCACACAAGTAGAATTTAGTGTTGTCTCATTCTGAGTCACTGAGGAGTTCTGCAAAAAGACCAGGAGGGTGGAATTTTCCTTCAAACTATAGGTGAGTGTTATCATATTTAATGACTGAAGAGAAGCTGTTAATGTAATTTATATAGGCTACTACAGTTTACCTTACTATTTCCTTTTACGGTATGTCTTAATTTTGAAATGCGTTTAATATTAAAACTTATATGTTATGAAGAATATCATGATCATTTTTAAATGTCTGATTGATTATTGTATTATATGAGCAATAAGAATAGGCACCTAGATATTGGAGTCTATGCTTTTTGAGATAAATCTTTTTATATTGCATGCCTTAGCTCAAAGGTCAGGATACGCCACTGTTCAGTACATCAGTAGGCAGCAGATTGTTGTGAACATGAGTACGTTAAGAATATACTGTAGTTTCAGTTCTTGTATTAACAGCCGGGATAAATGTACATATTGTACATTATGACATAGTTTTAAGTTGAAATTTTTTAAGTGTCTGTTTATTTTCTTAGTTTTAAATTACTGATATTTTTAAGCGTGTGTTAATTTTATTGGTACAATGAGTGATCCTCAAGAAGGACTCTCCACGCCGAAAAAAACGTGAAATCAGGAAAAAGTTATTTAAAACTGAGAAATCTTGGCGGAAACAATCATTCGTTGAATCATGGTTGGAGGAACCTAATTTAAAAGTTTGGTTGTTTACATCTAATGATCGCTATAAAGTAAAATGTTTGTGTTGCAAAAAGGAACTATCGGCCGGTAAGAGTAAATTAGAAAGACACAGCTCCAAGCCCTCGCATAAAAAATGCATTATAGCGTAGTTGAATAATGTCCCCAGAATCACCAATGTTTTTACAAGAAAGCCAATTTTCTGAGACAACTGAGGAGACTAATGGGCCTATAGTTACTAGGATTTCTTTTCCTTTCCGGACTTTAGAAAGAGGACTACGTGGGCCGCTTTCGAGAGAGTGCGATAGTGACCGGAAGCCAAGATGTTAATAATAAAGTTATCCAAGCTGTGTGCTTCATAGCTGACCTAGGGAAATGCTGCAGTACTATTCCTTTGATGTCGTCGACACTTGCAGCTTCATGAGGGTTGAAGCATCGAATGACATGGGTTATCTCTTGAGTGTTTGTTGCTCGTATTCCAATTTCTGCCTGTTGAGGAGGTCTCGAACCGATTCGTCAAGAGATCTGACATGAGGAAAATTTAAAAAAATTCCGTTTAAAAATTATTTCTGTTTGGGACGTCTGCTGGTGTCAGGGCCTTCTTCTCCCAAGTAAAGGTAGTAATATCTGGTACGAATTTTAGTGGTGATTAGGTTGAGATGGATTAGACAAGCTTCGAGTTACGCGCCAGACATCTGATATGTTTCATCTATCCATCGTCTTAACCCGAGGTTTCCAAACATCCTCGGCCAATTCGTGGACCGTCTCACTCATGCGCCTATGCATGCGGTTCATCTCAACTCTATGCTCATTTAAGCTCTACTGTCTTTAATCCAAATCGCAACATATCAAACTGTGCTTAGGTTAGAGGACTTACCCTTTGTACAGTGAGGGATATAATAATGAGCGGCTCGAGATTTTCTAATAAAGCCTGGTTCATAGCATGAAGAGATATTCGATTCTCTTTTCAATATTACATATTTATGCTGAGGAGAAATAAAAATATGGGGAATTGTTATTTATAATACGTATACTAGTATACAAATGTAAAATGCAGTAATTTTTTTTGAGAAAAAAACAAATATGAAGTTTGCAGAGGAGCCGGAAGCATTTTACCATGCTACGAAAACATATAATGCATGAAGGCAAGCGAAGTGGTCCTGTAGCTAAAGCGTATGTGTCTACAGTACTGGATCGACGGTTCGAATCACGACACGAATAATTAAGTTTTAGATTTTTAAATGTTAATTAATTAATTAATTCATTCATTCTTTCATTCATTCATTCATTCTCGTCGCAGTATCAGTTGTCCCTGGCTTGCACGCGTGTACATCGCCACTGAAGATGTCAACCGCAGTAATAGACGAAATGTCTGGTAGCAACACCATCAGTAGACTACGGCCTCTCTGTTTTCCATTGACGCCGGCTGTAAAAGCCTACATTTCGAGAATAGCGATTTCCAACATTAATGCCAACATAAAACATATGGTTCAGATAATCATTGCCAATCATACTGCAAAAAAGTTAAAGCGACCTTGTTTCTTGCATTAAATTATCTTTAATTATGTATTCACTGTATTCAGTTACGATGAATGTTTTCTTCATTAAATTCATCAATTACGTTTTAATGTTAAGTAGTTACTTCTTTTTTAAATGACCAGCAAGCCACAAAAAGAGCTCCGAGCGTCACCTGTGTCCCGCTGGCCATGCGTTAAAGACCTCTGACCTGGAATAATCCAGAAATTGTAACGGACATTTTTCCCGAATAGGTGATCACTTAAGGGGAGAGGATGGTATTTTTTAAAACTTTTTTCCTATTTGGTGTAAAATATTATTATTTTTTGTATGTAGAGAGCTCATAGCTGTGGCAACTCAACCAAATATAAATATTTTGAAAAAAAAAAAAAAATATTTGGGGGCCCAAATTAAAAAAAAAATATACTCAATGCAAGATTGTACTAAAACCGATATATCTAAACCATTTTTAAATATAGATTCAAACAGTTTTTGCAATGTATTTGCGAAAGCATGTTCTACAAACTGTCTGTAACAGAATTTTGATATTAGTCCCTACGTTTGTAAAATAAACAATTAAAATTTAATAACAATTTTCTGATTTCCTTTCTTGCAAACAAACGGACGTATTTTAAAAATGAAATCAATTAACAAAATTCTGTCACAGATAAAAGTTCCCTAATAGTCTAAAGAATGTGTGTTCCAAATTTCATGGATGTATCTTTAATAGTTCAGAAATTATATCCATTTTTGTCTGGCAATGTAGCAAAAAAAATAAAGTTACCGGAGAAAGATAAAAGTGAGCGTGTGATTTAAAACTCCATAGCGCAGGAAGTTTAAAAATGACGTCTCAACATCCGATAAGGGCACAAATACCCGCAAAATGTTATGCATTGCATTCCACACATATCAAAGGGTATTTTAAAGAAAAAAATTTTCTTTTTTAATTTAAATTACCGAAAACAACAACAAAAGTGGACGAGTGATTTAAAAATCCATAACGCAGGAAGTTTAAAAATGGCGACTCAACGTCCGTTAAGGGCACAAACACCCACAAAATGTTATGCTATGCATTCCACACATATCACAGGGTATTTTAAAGAATTTTTTTTAAATTGTCTCATTTTTCACCAAAAAATACCATCCTCTCCCCTTAACCTTTCCATGTTGGAATACCGAAAGGAATTCAGATTGTAAAATACTGTCAATAGAGTTCAAAGAAATATTAAATGCTTTTGGCAGCAACTTTCTCAATTAATCAGCAATAAATGAATTCACTCGTTACTTGAATTCTTTCAAATGGTTGTCCAGTATATTATTGATTGGCCAATCAAGTTATTGTCGCAATTTAGGGTGTGAAGATAATGACTTTAAAATAGTTTTTCTTGCAATATAACTTAAGAAATAAATAAGTTTTAAATTCCTTTGCTACCATGATCTAGCGATAAAATTTGTTTTAATATTACAAATAAACATATATTAAAAATACAGTGTTTTCATATTTGCTTCCAAAAGAGTCAAGTTATGATTACAAATCAGAAACAAGTTTAAGTGAACTTTACTGAAAATGTGTATAACAAATACTATTATGAACACATTCTCACAATATTATGAATTTATTAATTTGTCCTACAGAAATTATTCTGTAGGACAAATTAATAAATTCATAATATTTTCATAGCTAGCAGTGCATCATAACTGCGGAATCCCGGCCAAATAAGTCACTCAACTGAGTGCGCTCCTAGTATAATGGCAGTTGACACTAGACATATACGTCAACATAATATATGCCTAACTTGGAGTCAAGCCACAAAGGGAAACACTGAAGGAGGAAGGTTTGATCCCGTGCTGTGGATTGGATTCGGCGTAGCTCAGTGGTCAGAGCGCTTGGTACGTAGAACCAAGGATCCGGGTTCGATCCCCGGCGTCGGAGCGAATTTTTCTCTTCAAATATTAACATTCTCACATCTTTATGTGAATCTTTAACCATGTACTCCCCTGCATAGTAGAATCACTGTCAGTCAGGGATTGTAAAGTGGTAACTTCACCGCTTACTAGGCAGCAGTCTTGAAATCCAACAGAGAGAAAGACTCAAACTAAGCGAAATCTGTCCAAAAGTGAGAACTGGCAGTCAAATAGAGTAGGTAGTTATTTTTATGAGTCAAGATAACTTTGTACTAATTTCTAATTTCGATTCAATTATCTAGTGTGCGATCTTTTTAGAATATTTTTGTGCAATAATGATACTCTTTGCTTCTTGTAAAAATAATCTAAAGAAGTGAATTACAAATTCGTAAATTAAAATGTATTATTACAAATTTACACCGACTAGCAAAAATATACTCTAGTGACAATACTGAAATTATTCTCTCCATTTTCTTGTAAGCACTTTGTTATTCTGCGATTAATTTTTGTTGCGAAGACGTAAGGTATTCTCAAATTCTGATGACTTAAAATAAAAATTAATTATTTTAAATCTGGGTTGAACTTACGAAACTTATGTTCTGAGTCAACACCGATAATAAGAAATAAAGTAATACTCACTGAATTGGTTGACCACCATCTCCTAAAGGCCGTTGGACATGGTCCTGCCACCTCAATAGACCACTGCGAGTTGCTATGAAAGACAGAGTCACCCCGAACATTTGGTATCCTTGTCTGCAAAGACAGCATATTGTTAGACTCAAAAGTGACACTTAGAAGAATAATGAGGACATTTTCACCGTGGGGTATAAATACAATACAGGATATCTGTAACAGTTTTTTGAAGGGATATTTGTTGTTTTTTTAATATATTTTGAATCTAAAGTAACATTACCCAATATGAGTTTTCCCTTTATTTCATGTTTAATCCAGAAGAAGTTGATAAACAGCACTTGACTTAAATCCACACATCTTTTATCATCAAAGTTTATAAAAGTGTGTAAATTTCCACTGTTACTTATTATCTATATAAAGTGTTATCCTAAAGCATATTTTCTAAGGTACAACTGTCTTTTTGAAATCTAGTGAAAGACGTTCGAAAACTAGTCCAAGCAGACAGTTATTACTCATCCTTCAAAAGAGACCAGGGTCATGCTCTGAGGACAAAAAGAATAGTAAACGACCCACTTTAGAATTGAGTACATCATTTCTTACATTGGAGAACATAAAATGGCCAGGAGAAGTACTTGTAATACGCAGACTGGTCCCTCCTATAGGGATTATCTCTGGCATTAAAATGACATCATCTTTATTAAGGGACCCTGGATCTAGAAAGAGCAAGTAAGGGCTCTCAAGTGATTAACGCAGAGTTATATCGCAACAAATCCATTGGATCTCAAAGAGCTTGCAGACTTGCCAAAAAGGGTTCCTATAATATCACAAAATGAAACTGTATTTCATGAATCTGCCTGAAACAGACAGGAAAATCACATGTGAAGAGAGGGCCAAGAAAGATTATTGTTAGATCGGTCTATCTTCCATATGACAATTCTGAGTCACCGTCTTCTCGGGATATGGAAACCCTAGTGGTGACCTCAAGACAATCATTGAAGGCGACTACAACTCCCTTTACACAGTATGGGGAGGTGTATCAGTATTAATAATAGTGGCTAGTCTTATCGAATTCATTTTGGAAAATGATTTAGATGTAAGGAATAATAGAAATAAGTTTTCTGTTTTCAACAGAAATGTCGTCTGGTGAAATAAAAATTTTGAGGTTAGAAAAAAATTATCAGGAAGGTATTGAATGTGGCTAAACTATCAGAATTATAGATTCAACATATTAAATCATTGACTGAGTAGAATGAAGCGTTGAAAAAAGCTGAGACAATTCCTGAAGCAATCGCTATGGCTACATTGGAAGCTTTCCAGAATGTGGTCAACTATATTCTCATTAAGGGAAAATAAAGTGATAGCATCCCTTCAATTACAATCGAGGAGGAAGAGCTTACCAAAATGAAAAAAGAAACAGTGGGGGAACTCCTTTCTTTGTGTTTTTCGAAGCTAGAACTATGAACGAATTTCATGTAGGATGGAACTATTTAAGTGGAAACAGCTTGAAACAGATCAAACTATGAGAACAGCTTAACAACAAAGATTATGATTATATACGAGAATTTAAAATGGGATATAAATGCTATTCGCCAATTCATTGTCATTGTCGTTGATGTTTTCCACGCAACAGTCTTAGAAATATTTGGTACCTATATTGGTTATGTATATACATTAATGTGAAATAAAATGTACCACAGTGTAGTTTTAAAGAAAATAATAGATTATTGTATTTTGTTACTTTAATTTGAGAGTAGACGTTTCTTCATGCAAACATTGGGATTTTCTTAAATCATCTGTAACTTTTTTTCTAGTGCATAGCAGTGGAAGTTGGAGACTGTTTCAAAAGTACATTATATTCCTCAGTTTGTTACAGATATCCTGCACATTTTAAAGATAATTCTATGTTACTTTCTTTGTGATTTCATCGTCCTGAAACATTTGGAAACATCTAAACACACACTATAAATCAAAATAAATGCAGGAATATGTCCATGTAATAACATTAATGTAATTAAAGTGGTTTATTTTATAAGTTTCATGGATAAAGTCAAATGTCTTAAACTACAGGCCTACTTCTGTATCCAACTTCTCATCTGTCGAGTATCTTAAGTAACTCTTGATGGAAGAAGAAAGATAGTTCACTTAGCCTTATCTAGGAAAAGTTTTTTATTCAATAGCAAGAAAATAGAAGTAGGTTAGTATAAACAAGTCCACGCTGCTTTAAGTTTGAACAAGTTGTCAAAGAAACAGAAACTCTATTTTCATAGGTGATATCATGAGTGCTGTTCTCTCTGCGATGAATTCACGAGTAATACAGCTCTGAAAGAATCGATCCACAGAAAATGAAGAACACAAGTGGTATTACTTTTAAACTATTTCACGAGTATAAAAATAAATATTAACATTGATAAACTAGGCATATAACTAAACAATGTCTTTTATAACAACACATTAATACTATAACAAATCCACAACCTTTCTTCACATCTATTTGGTTTGAGCATTGCCGAACTTAGATGCTTCTAGTTTGTTCATGTCCCGCCAGATGTAAACATATTTATTATTTCTCGCGTTATTCAAGGTATTTACATACCAAACATTACGTAGATCTAACAGTACAATTAATTTGTCACCATTTCGGATTAGAAACTACAGCTAACCATGACCTCATCTATGGCTCAAACGTCAGCACACTGGTCTTCCATCCAGACGGGCCGATCCCAGGCCCGTGGTGAAAAAAAGTAGACGTTGCAGATTGGTTTTCTAGGGGTACTCCCACTTTCTCCTATTATTGAACGAACGCTCCCCCTTCCTCACATTTCCTGAGCCATCTGCAGTAGTTAAAATATGCAGCGGTGGTATTTGCGGTATTAAGTAAGTCGCGGGAAGATGCCAGTAGGGAAGACGCCACTAAGTTAATATTTCCATAATCTGCCAATAGATGGCCGTATATTTCAGTCACAAAGTACGAGCGGAAGTCTATTGCACAGGTCGCGAGGAAGAACTGCAAAATCACCTTAAACCCGACTAAACAGAGGAAGTTTGTAGATTATTACTGGTGAGTGGATTTCCTATAATATTGATCTTGGTTATAATTAAGGTTTTTCAGTTAACGCTTGTGTTAAGAGTCTTGTCCTTACATACATTTTTAAACCATGTGCTTTAGCCGCCTCATACTGTATTCGCTATTCTTTCTGTGAAACCAGTGCTTGATTATACATAGGTGGCATCTTCCCCTAGTCATTGAGGTAAGCTGCCACTTTAGTATAATCACTATCTACATCAGATAATTCATAAGACAATCTCGCCTTCAAAATTTGTACTGAGTTTTTAATGTCAGTGTAGAAAATATAAGAATAGTTAGTCCTGTTCTTGTTGATAGAAGCAGGCGGTCGGGACTTGGAACAAGATTTTGATTGGCTCGAAGCGGGAAGCCCTACTGACAGCTTATATACCGACTAGACATGGTCCCACGGCACTTCAATCCCTGAAGAAGATAGCAGAGCTAGTCATCGAAAGCTTAGAAGCAATCATCCAACGGCTGAGAACCCGAGAAGAATTATTCCGTATCCAATGCCAGGAAAGCCTTAAGTTCGACTTCTGTATTGTCTGGAAAGATCATTTCTATGACAAAAAAGAGTCCAGATGCGATTGGTTGGAGCGCATTAGATGTAAGCAATGACTGCATGAAATATTGAAATATTCCTCTACTGTGGCATCTTCCTCCGACTTATCTTATGATATATGATTCATTATCTTATTGTCGTCTATCATTTGATACTTTCTTCTTTCTCGAACTCTTTTCCCATTCATCATTCCTTCCAATGCATCCTTCAGTATGCAGTTTCTTCTTGGCCATTGGCCCAACCAATTCCATTTTCTCTTCCTGATCAGTTTCAGCATCATTCTTTCTTCGCCCAATCTTTCAAATACAACTTCATTTCTTATTCTATCTGTCAATTTCACACGCTCCATTCTTCTCCATATTCACATTTCAAATGCTTCTATTCGTTTCTCTTCGCTCCACACAAAGCACTTCAGTAGTCTCTTCCTTAGTTCTTCTTTCAGATGTCCGCAGAAGATGCTCCTTTATCTATTAAAACCTTCCTTTGCCACTGCTATTCTCCTTTTGACATCCTGGCAGCAGCTCATGTTACTGCTTATAGTACATCCCAAGTGTTTAAAGCTGTCCACTTCTTCCATTGCCTCATTTAGAATTCGCACGTTTACCTTCTTTATTTTTCTTCCGGTAACCGTGGTCTTCGTCCCGCGCTGTGGCGTCGTGGTCTAAGGATCTGCCGAGGACTCGCGTTACGGAATGCGCGCTGGTTCGAGTCATCATGAGGGAAGAAATTTTCTCAAGAAATTTCGGCCAGTGTATGGGACCGGTGCCCACCCAGCATCGTGATGCACTTGAGCTACGATAGGTGGCGAAATCCGGTTGCGAAAGCCAGCTATAACGGCTGGGAGGATCATCGTGCTAATCACACGATACCTCCATTCTAGTTGGATGATCGTCCACCTCTACTTCGGCATGTGGACGTGAGGCCAGCAGCCGGCGGGCCGGTCTAGTCCCTCCGTGGGCTGTAGCGCCACGGATTGTCTTATATTATTTAAAAAGAGTATTGATAACGTATGTACTCTGAAAAGTAAGTTTTAATTGGTTGTGGAGGCGCATATAAACCGTTTCGCTCATTACTCCATTTGTTTGCATTGAATTTATTGCATAGTTTATTAATTTTATCTATTTTAACACAATTCAAATGAGCATAGTCTATATTTGGATCAAAATGAAAAAATAAGCTAACGTACTATTACGGCATACTAAACCAATACACTCTCGTTGTTCGTCAATTCTCTGAGAACGGTCAGCACTGTTTTCTCTTTCTCGAGCCTGGTAAGCCTCTGTTATCGGCAAGTCGATCAAAGTGTTCAATGCTAGTTTTCCTTGGTTGAGTCTCTGAAATGATTGCGTTGCTAGTTCGTAAAGGAATCTCCCGTTCTTTATCACTCTCATTAAATCTCCGAATTTTGTTTTGCCTTGAGTCAGAACTGTTTCGGTATAACTGAGTCTTCTGTTTTGTCATTTTGAACTACGTACTGTATAAAAAGACAATAGACCTATGTACCTAACGTTAACGTATAGAACCTTTTTTGAGAGAATACTACAAGAAATTATCAATGTACAACTTATACTTATTCACTAAAATGAACGAAGCACAAATCGAATTCAAAGTCCCACACGCACTATCGCTCCTGTAGGAGACAGCGGAGCCTGGATGCTGTCTGTCATGATTCTCGGTAAAGTAGGGCACAGCCGTGCAATGTCATCTATTGTATAAAACATTCAAAATGGGACATATAATTTATTAATGTCCAACTTGCACTACAGAATATTCTCCTACACCACATACGAGAGAAAAAAACGTACTTAAATAGTTAAAAATAACCTCAGAATTATAACACACCACTCTAGAGGCACGCTGCGATCACTGAGAAAGTTATATTATTAATGGGTAACAGTTCTGTATAGTGCACAACACTCAATACTGAATAATTAGCAGAGTAACATATTTAGCATAACCTGTGGCTTGTGGGCCTTCCAAAACCCTGACTACCCCACTGTGTGCAAGTCCTTATATACTCGATCACTATGGCCTACAATTAACAATACGTATCTCAATCATAATAACCACATACAATACCAGATGAAACTATAATAAGTATAATTAAAATATGACATTTGGCCCAGGGAATATTCGTGTTAGGCAGAAGGATAAATCGTTTAAGATAGTATAATGAGAGGCAAAAAAAAAAAAAAAAAAGCGAACCCCCTAAAATTTTTCACGTATAGAACTGATTTCTAGAAATTTCTACATTTATATATATCGAGCCTATTACATAATGTTTAAAATTAGGAAATGCTAACAAACCAGTTTATTATGGAACCGGTAAAAAGAGAAAAAATCTGAAATTGAAGCGTTGGGCCAAATAACGGTCTGTGTTACAATTTTTCAAAATCGAATTTTTAATGGAATAATGCTCTGTATAGTCTTACACAGCTGTACCAAAAATTGTTTTTCAGTATCTGTATCAGAGGCGCTTCTACAGAAGTTACAAACATGAATTTCTTGGTTGGAACAACGGTCTATGTCACTAAGTCACTTCTAGCTATTCAGTTTATCTCGTGTCGGGAGTTATTGCACGGAAGTTAGGTCTCTTTACGAATACTGGCAGATATTAATAATGCTGAGTTGTTACTTATTACACGACAATTCCAAGTTCTAACTCGCATGTGTATTAAAAAACATACTTATCTCACATTCAGGCTGGCACTGACTTTTGATCCTTGAGTAACAACTCTCGATGACGCAACAGACGAGTGACAAGTCACTGTTCGATATTAATAAACGTTACCACTCACTCATATAATTAAGTTTATACTACCAACTTTCTGAGTTACATGAATAGGTGACTCAAAGTGGTTGAGTGAAGTTAAAAAATCGTAATCACGAGGTATATTATTATTGTATAATATAGAAGAAAGGGTATAAACATGGCAGAGAAGCTTGTAAACATAATTACAAAGATTTGTACAAATTTAAGGAGAACGTACAGTGGCTAGCGCGGCATTTCTTGTAAGATTCAAATGGAATGAAAATGAGAATCTTTTTACCGTATGTGGGCGATCTAGGTTTTCAAATGGACGTTCCAGAGTATATGGGTATTTCCCAAGGTACTGTGTCACTTTTCATTTCATTTATTGTATTCCATAGATCTTAAATATGTTAGCATTAAAACTTCAAGATACGAAACAAGAGTTAAACAGTTTTTTGGTGAGATGAAGCGAGACTGAGGATTCGCTATAGATTACTTGGCATTTGCCTTACATTTTGGGAAACCTCGGAAAAACCCAACCAGGTAATCAGTCCAAGTAGAAATATAACCCAAGCCTGAGTGCAGCTCCTGATCAACAGGCTAGCGAGACTGCCAACTAACGTAGCCTAAGTTACGCTGGAGGCTCTACAAAATTATAGTGTAATGCATAGCAAGAATTTTCATCAGTTGATCTATACAAAAATATGTAATACACAAAAAACAGATTAATTCAATTTACAAGCATAAATTCTGTTAGATGAAATAAATAATAATAAGTAATAATTCATGTAACTTATATGTAGAAATTTGGTTAAGTCTGTTCTCAACTTTTCTTATGCCCCTTCAAAGCTTTAAGATAATTATAAAGGCAGTGCATTGAAGACCGTAATAGATACATGAATAGTAAACTCCTTTTTTTGTAACAGCTTAGACTAACGGAGGATAGATGGAGATCTGATTTGTGTTTTGTATTAAAATTGTAAATGTTTTAAGTAGTATTAAATATTCCTTGGTCTTTAATTTAAAACATCATGAAGGAAAGAGTGTACTGACAATGTACAGTAAGGATTTCTAAGTTTTGGAAAATCTTTTTACATGATATCCTGTATGTACCCCAGTCATTATCCTTATAGCTTTCTTTTATAAAACAAATTCTAACTGCTGGGAAGTTGCAGATGCTTTGAAATTAAAAACATTTAATTGGATTCAATTTCCAACAACTGTCCAAGAGGTACAGAATCCAAAACGGAAGTGGAAGTACTCATTTCCTGACGTCATTGAAGCTGTGGATTGTACCAATATTTTTATTAAAAAAAGAAAATGAACATGACGATGAGTATTTTAGCAAAAAAAGTGTTGCCAGTCTTAATGTACAAGCTACCTGCAATGCCAAGGAAGAATTCACAAGCGTGGATAATTATTTCTATATTAGGCCTATATGGAGAAATTCGGTATTTGTAGAGTAATGATTGGCAATAATGCCAATGCATTTCTTCTAGGTGATATGGACTATGGAATTCTGTAGCTCCAAGGCAAAAGATGATATTTAAATTTTTGTTGAAAATGAGATTTTACGATATGTTGTGCATCCTGCTGGTATCTTTGTTGTGGCAAAAGATGACATGTATATATCTATTATTTTTTGTCTACTCCATTGTTATGAAACATGATTCCTACGATTTTATACGGTTATTCAAACTATATATGTACATGCTCGCTCTTGAAAAGTGAAAGAAATGACATAGAGGCCTACCACATTTTGTCTTGGAGCCACAGAATTGCTCCTTGGCTTATTACTTTACCATCACTCCACAACAAAGAGCCTACAATAAATGTATACCGGTAACGAAAGAACGTGCATTTATAGAGAGATGTTTCGGCCAAGTGAAGCAACGATTTCCAATTCTCCGAAGCAAAATAAGAGTTGCAGCGGAAAGTGCCTTTGATCATATTATTATGCTGCGTTATATCGCACTATGTAACGAAACACCTAGACCTACTTGAAGATTATAAGTTCCATTACTGTAGGACGAAGTGGAGGAAGATATAGTAGAATTAGCGAACAGGTTGTATGTCAGAGGAGTCATTAGAAAGGAGATACTAATGACATACAGCATACACATATAGGTAAGTTTATCATCACATTATATTGTTACACATTCAAAAGATTTTTTTTTGTGCTTCAGTGAAGACTATGTTGCAAATTCCTTTGCATTTGTCTACAATGACAGAAAAGGACTTCCTCTCACTTCCAGTAACTGATTTAGTGAATAATATGCGGTGTTGTTTCAAAATATTAACAAATGAAATTTGAAACTGCACACTTTCTCCTCTATGATCGAAACAGAAGTATATTTACAAACCGAATGTGACGAAGACTTCCCTCTGCAAGGAGCTCTAGTCTAAACATTGATAACTTGCACAGCATATCTAGGCGATAAAATGTAACAACTTAGAGTCACGGGTGAATTATGTCCAGGAGGGGAAAATATTTATTAAAGGAGCAGTCCGCGATAAAATGAAGTTGGCTTTAATCAAACACGTTTTTCAATCTAAGTAGAATGTAATTTGCCGCATGTCAATGCAAGGCATGGTTCTTGAGTTACTGACTCCACACAAATACTTATGACGTCACAGCCACTGAACTGGTGTGATTGCGTAGTAGACCGAGAACATCGGCGAGTGCAGCGCAGCGCAGCGCTTTGTATTAAAATAAATAATCTTCTCTCGCCGTAGTAAACGTGAACAGAATTTCGAACTTAGTTATGATTGTATGAAGTCATGTTTTGCTTGTCATTTAATCATAATACCAGCACATACCAATGTTGTGGCTTTATGTAGACGTATTTTCTTCTATATGAACGATTCTGAACTATAGTAGACTAAACAGAAGAAATTGTATCGTAGTAGAGTTTAAAATGCCGTGGTGTTGTGATTTTTCGTGTTCAGAGGGAACAACAAAAACAGAACATGAAGAAGGGGTATCATTTCATGTATTTCCGAACAGAGAAAAGTAACTGCAAAGATTTAAAGCATAGGTGAAGAAAATCAACAGAAAAGGTTTTACAATGTCGAAAACTATTGTTGTGTGTTCCAGTCATTTCCGTGAAACTGATTTTGAAGAATCGTCTTTACTAAAAAGTCGTTTAATGAAAGACAATAGAACTCTTATGAAAATTAAGAAAACTTCTGTCCCTTTCCTATTTTTGAAAGGAGAATCTCCCCAAGACAGTTCTGATCTACGCGCTCCTCTGCTTATAAATGAAAGAAGGTCGTCGAAGAAGCAATAGCAAGTTGCAGTGATGCACCTATAGCTGAAAATATTGACGTGTGTGTAGTTCTCGATGAGGCTGAAAATTCACAGGAACCTAATATAAACAAAGTTGTGCAGTGTGAGATAGGGTGCGAGACGCTAAGATATGTGTGTGGTGAATCAGATGTGGGGGAGCAGAAACTGACTTAGAGACATATTTTCAAATAGAAGAAGAAACTTCAAATTCTAGTTCCGAGGACGCTGCACATGAAACAGAAAGTAAATAGGGAGTCAAAAAGTGTGTTTTTTTTTTGGGTCAGCGTTACACATTTTGTTTTTTTCTGTAATATTTGTCATTTCTCTTTTACAAATATTTGGTAGAAACAATAGGACCATTGCTGAAAGTTAATGCAGTGTGCCAGAATGCCCGTAATTGGGAGTGGAAGTCCAACAGAGGTGAAGCATTGCAGTGAGTTCTGCGTTATACTTGTGCTTTATAAGATACAAATCGTTTGAAAAATTTTCAAAAACTTTACAACTATGTTTCATCGGCAAGACAATATTTTATAAAATAATTTCAAAATTCGTAGAACCAACAGTCAGATGTACTTATTTTCAGATTCATGAACAACTTATCAATTCCCTAAAAGATAAAAACGTGCGAATCGCGGTGATGGCCAATTTGACTCACCTGGTTACAGTGCAAAATATGTGACTTACAGTGTAATGGACCTCGATTCAGATAAGATTATAGACTTCGTAGTTCTGCAAAAAGGTCTAATTGTAGGCGAAGCAGCTTGCGAAAAAGTTCTAGATCGCCTAAAAGAAAACATGAACATTACCCTCTTTCTATCGGACCGCCATAGAGGAATTAGAAAATCGATAAGGACCAAATATGAATGGATGGGCTATCAATTTGACATTTGGCACATGGCAAAAAGCTTAAAGCCGCCGCACAAACGTGAAAAGAGAGCATCATAAATCACCCATGTGGTTTTGTGCTATATGTGAAGGTGATTTTGACGACTTAGAAGACAGATTCATTTCTGTATTAAATCATGTTTGTAATATACACGAATGGGGAGAAACAGAGACATAATAAAAAATGTTCACACATTCACCCATACAATAGTGAGACGGAATGGATCGAACCTGGATCCAGCGATTACAATGCTTTGAAAAAAGTTATATGTAACCCTACCCTTTTGAAAGACCTAAATCAATTTTGTCACACCAGCAAATTTGAATCATACCATAACGAGAGATTGCTTTACACTCCTAAGAGAAAACACTTTCCATATGGTGGAATGGTAACAAGAACTATGATTGCGATAATGGACCATAATTACAACGTGAAAAGAGATGTAACTGGCTCCAGACTCCAGTACTCTAAAGCCACTAAACGATGGGTGGAAGACAAAACATACAGCTGGAAGAAAAATGCGTGGAGAGAAGATACTATACAGAAAAATGTTTTGGAAGTAGTTCTGGTTATCAACTGCCGCAATTCGATGATCCACATGTTTTAGAGGTTCCCCAAACATAGCTTCGTGCCTAAACCGTGTGACTCAACAACTATGACGCAATAGAATAATATAAACCATGTAATAATTTATTGTTGACGTGAGATAAACACGTATTTGCAGTCCATTCATAACGAATATTTCACGTCTCACATACATTCACTCACTCAGTGAAGGCGTTGACTTAGATTATAATGAATCGACATATTAAACCTTTTCAGTTTGAACCCTTACCAGACCCAAGTTGTTCTAACCACTATGAGTACGAAATTCAAAATGGGTAAGTATTATTATTATTATTATTATTATTATTATTATTATTATTATTATTATTATTGTTGTTGTTACAGTATATGCATGTGATAGGTCCTAGTGTGTTAATAATAACTGACTGTAACGTAGGAATATACTGTATATTTACTCGTTCTACGCTGTATGTCAAACGGAACTACAACGCAGTCTGATGAAGCGATCAGTGGTTATGACGTCAGAGCTTGCAGTAAGACCTTTAATATTTCGCAAACTAAAAGGCGTAGAGCGATGCGACAAACGCCGTTAATCCAAGGATTACTTAGGTAAACATCCTATAATATAATCGAAATATGGAATTTTATCGCGGACTGCTCCTTTAATATGAAATTCAGACTAATCACTCACTCGACCCTTTACCATTAACTGAGCTGTCCGATACATCTCACTCTCAAGCAGTTTCATTAATATCTGTCACTGGGTACTTGAACGCTGTGTATCAGGTTTCGGTTGATCTATTACGTAAACTGGACGACTGCTACACAGTGACGATTTCTACAGCAGATATTGATCGGCTAAATAAATCTAAAAAGAAAAGGATCCAGACAAATCAATATTAAAAGTGGAAAAATGTGTCACGAAAGTCGCTAAGAGATAGTGGTCTAGAGTATTATAAGAAACACGAAGTCGCAAGTTAGTGCGAAAGATCCCTCAAGTCATGTAAGTTCCTGTCTGTTATTTTGAAAAGTATTTTATTGGTTGTATTTAAATTTACACTTTACCTAGTATTAGTTGGTCTATATAGTGTTTTGTCATTAATCTTAGAATTTTATCACGGTATTTCCTTTCAAGAATAGATTTGTGGAAATTCTTATAACGATATGTGCTCACAGCTTGCTCTTGATGTCAAAAAAGAGCTGTTTAAATTGTTACTCTCTTACACTCAGCATTTAAAAACTGTGATTGTTATTGCCTTCATTATTAATAAAATTTATATTTAACAGCTGAGCCATCTGTTAGGATAGATACTGCATGTTCGGGACAGGGGTTCAAATTCCATCCCCCAACAGTACAATATTTAATTTTCTATATGCATTTGTTATTATTACAACTTTCATTAGTCCATACATCTCAATAGTGAAGTTATTTTCTTCTACTACTACTACTACTACTACTACTACTACTACTACTACTACTACTACTACTACTACTAGTAGTATTATTATTATTATTTTATTAATATTGTATGTTTATTCATAATATGACATTGAGTGTAACTTTAATAAATTACATGGTGTTAATTCATATTAATATATAGCATTTAAAAATAGATGTCATAATCATTTTGTTCATAATTGTTTCTTATTATTAATTTTCTATATTTCATAATATTCTCATTGTATAAAACTGTTTATTATCTGTATTCCCCAGTAGCATTTCTGTGGAGTTTAAATTATTACAGACATCTATGATGTGTAATATAATAACACACAGTACAATCGCATACTTCGCTTAGCGTACAAAACATAGTGATGGATAACGATCTATTTTGCCTGTGCAATAGCAAATTTATGAGCTGAATTTTGATGTAACATTTTTGTTTCTCCTGCACATTTAGCAGATTGTAACATAGACCGTTATTCGGCTTAACGTACAGTGTGTAATTTTAAGCATCTAGCCGACCAAAATCAATTTTCACACCCCATCTTTATTGCTAAATTCTTATACAGAAGTGTTTATAACATTCCAAAATATAATACCCAAGTGTAGACGGATGCTTACATCTGTTAAGGGACCCTAACAACAGAGCGAAAGTTGCATGTTTCCGGTAAGATCGTTTACGCTGCGGAGGCAGGCGCGCAGTTTGTGTTTGAATGATGCAAAGTGAGGAAGTTAATATAGCATTTTTCTCTAATACACAGTGTGGATATATTATAAGAAAACAAATAAATTAATTATTTTGCTAAAAATTATTATCTTATTGTCTAGAATAAATGCCTGAATAAACATGTGCAGAGAGTCGAAGTTCTAACTTATTACATTATTTTGAGTTGAATTTAGAAGGTGTAACCCTCTATCACCTCGATAAAATTTTGTGGAGATATTCATTATGATTTTCTGAGCAAGACGTTATGATTTTTTTCTGCAGCCAGACGCATACAGAATAACTATTAATTATTTTCAGACACCATGCGCTCCGTAACAGGGAGAGGTGTTTTCGAGGTGTGGAGAAAAGTGAGGGAAAAGTGAAATTCTCAAATACATTTGAACATTTTGGTCTCAAAAATTACTCTGAAGACATTTTACAGTAAGTAAAGAAATTAATTAGATTTATATTCTCGAAAATTCTATTACGGTGGGAAAAATACAGCATAAATTAGAAAAATTTCTTAAAATAGAATAAGTTACGCTATGTTTGAACCAAGGAGCAAAGTCTAAGAATGAAATATATAATGCTTTGTCATATACTACAAAACAATTACAATTTGAGTCTGCCAGTACAAGCATTCGAGGACGTCCACGTAAACTTTTCGGAAAAGATCAAAACATACAGTAGAAAAAATAGTTCACTTTTTTAAGAAAAGTCGCCAGAAGAAAACTTCTTGCTGCCCGTATGAGTTTCAGAGCTTCTAGGAAAAAAAGATGCGGCCAATATTGTAGGAGAGCTTTATTTGCATCACTTCAACGTGAAAAGACGTGAAAATTGATTTTGCAGCAACGATCAACAATGTCACCTAATAAGGATCTCGCTTTGATTACTGATTTACAGTTCACCTCTAATCAATATAAAAAATTAAGGAAAATGCAAAATCTTGTAACAGTTAATTTAGATACACCGTATTATTTAGTGCGAAACATTGAAGATATGATAGGTTGTTGACTACTTGTTGACATGATAAAACAAAACAGTCACAATAAAAACGATGCAAGTACCGCAAGAAGATTTTTCAGGGAGGTTTCCACTTCCGCACATATTATGGAATATATGGAAATCTAATATGACGTCTACACATTATTAGAAACTTTTTCCTGCGGGTTTGCAACATTGATAAACGGACATTTGGCATGTACTGTATGCAAGGGAGACAAGGGAATTATATTCATGCGTGCACAAGTAGTATTATATGCCTATAACCCTTCAAAAACTCTTGGTTCATGGACAGAAAGTCACAGGACACCATTACACCTACTGGTAAACTACATCTGAGGATGTCTAGGAGACAAGGAAGAAATATATTAGACTTTTCAGAGAAGTTTTCACAAAAAAACACCAAGAAAGACACAAATACCGATCTTTTACTCAGGCTACTTATTTCTTTGGGCCCTTATATTACCAGCTTAAAGAAATTAACGAGAGAAAATCGCAGTCGATTTCAAGAGAAGTGCTGCAGTTCTCTCCGAGCCTCCATTACTCGGTGCTGCCGAAGGAGAGACTACCAGCGAGGATACAGATTCTGATGGGGATGCATCTGACGTCTAACCGAGTATGATATGTAACAATAATCCTTCTTAGTCTTTCAATTTTAAGCGCATTCCACATTATGAACTTTAATTTATTTTTTCACTCAAATCGAAATTTTATTATTGCTATTTTCACTTTCATTATTAAAGCTTATCCACTTCAATAATGAAGGTACGTACCAAATTTTATGAAAATTGAGCGATTAGCTTTTGAGAAATTATTTTTGGCCGGCTAGACACACTAAATTACACACTGTGCAACGCTTCAATTAATGAAAATGATAAAGTGACAAATTCTTATTCAAGTTTTACTGATCCTAACAGTGGTTTCTGTGGTAACGAAGGAGTTCTTAATAACACGTGTTGTCTCCCGCGATTGATCCCAGCAATTAAGTTCTGAATGTCATTCTGACCGGTTATCCTACTCCGGAGCTAATGGAGGTTCCTGGGTGGAGATAGACGACTTCTAACACGTTTTCGCAACAGGTCCCAGATGTGTTCTTTTGAGTCCATATCGGAACTTCGTGCTGGCCATTCCATTCTGTTAACCCCAAACTTCCTGAAGTACTCATGCACAAACCTTGCTGTATGAGGACGGGCGTGTCGTGCATTAGTAAAACATTTTCTCCTATAAATGGAACATAGGGAAGAACAATACTCGCTGAGAATCTCTTCAATGTGTCGGAGTGCAGTCAGAGAACCTCCTTTAATGAAAACGAGGTCTGTGTAAGCTGCATAAGAAATACCGGCCCACGCCATCACTGATTAACCGTGGAAACTTAGTCGAGTGCTGAAATAACAGGCAGCGTAGCGCTATCCTCGTCTTCTCCAGATCCGGTCACGTCCACCTGGAGGTCGAAGACAAAATCTGCATTCGCCCGTGAACAGGGCTTGACTCCATTGCTCCGGAGTCCAATCGACATGATTACGTGAAAAGTGTAATCGTGCGACACGATGTTGTGCGAGCAATTCTGGCCGTGTTGTTGGTCTCCTTGCGTATAAATCAAATTCATGGAGTCTTCTTACAGTTCTCTCGCTCACATTGACATTTTTCATTTCCTGGGGAGTGTTCCGTATCCCTACCGCAGTAGAGTGGCGATCACGATGAAGCGATCATCGCGAGTTGTTGTTGCTCGTTTTCGTCCCGATCCAGGTCTCCTTACAATACCTTCCAGTCTCCCTGAAGCGCTAGACCACTCTCTGTATGAATGATCGCGGCATCCCGAGAGCTGCAGCAAAGTATCGCTGACTTCTTCCATCTTCAATTGTAGCTACAATTTTTGCTGCGTCAGTTGCACTTAATGACTTTTCTACACAAATTTAGTTAACGCGCTACAAGAATAAGAACTTAAAATTTTATAGAGGTGAATGGAAACGTGAAATTTTCACCAGATGTTTAAAGATTAGAACGTGACAAATCGGCATTTTATAACAATGATATTATGTACTATTCTTTTTTCTTGAGATCTGTATTGTTGTCAGATCTAAAGTCTCTAGACATTGTTTCACTGTTACTGAGCAATGAAGTATATTGAAAATAAACAAAATAAATCTTAATTTTTAGTTTTTGTAGTGGCCCTCTATTTTTCCCTCTCAGTATATTTCTTAATTGATATTGTACTTAATTAATTATAATATGACTATTTTGGTCCAGAGAGCACTCATTTGATTCAAGAATAATTCCTTCAACATGTCTCTTGATGTTATTATACGCAAATAATTTAAGTAGGATCATTTGGTGCAGGTAACATCCGTTTTTGGTACAATGATAATTCGTTTAACATTTTTATAAATTAGTCCTGCATATACTCTTTAATATATAATTAACTGCAAATGAATGTCAATATACCGTGGCTTGTGTATGAAGATAATTCTTTTTTGTTGGTCTCACTGTGCATCATTTTCTCCTTGTTAAGTTGATTTATATACGCTTCAACATCTGTGGTCATGTTGCGTGTTTAGAATGTGCGGGTATACCAGTAGCCCGTTTTTACTACTGTTGAGTTCCTGTTTCTATTGTGTGGTGTAGACAGCTTGTGTTCATGCAACTGATTATATATTTTAATTAATGTTTTTGGTATTGGTGATTGAGGCGTTGATAAATCATGACATGTAAATTTCCAATCCGGTATTTGTCTTTGTGACTAAGAGAAACCATGAAAGCCCCAGTCAGCTTGGTCGGCCATTGGTTTTGAACTCCAGACCTCCCGAATACGAGTCTCAAATTCTACCGTCTAAGCCAACTTGCTTAGTTGTGTACCATTGTTTATGTAAATAAAAAATGAAAATGAATGTGGTACATAAATATTATTTTAAAAAACACAGGAAACGAATATGGGTTAATTATGTGCGCAGGAACGCCATTTCGTAACACTTTGTAAAATGACTCAACTCCATTGAGCTCAACGGTAAAATACTAATTTTTACTTCATATGTGCTGTATTTTTTTTGTCCAGGGACAATACTCATCATTACGATAAATTTCTTAAAAATACTATTATGTTCTGTGGACAAAAAATTGAAATGTATAATGTTAGAGTATTTTATGTGGACCAAATACAGTTTTTTAACTTTCACTTAATTACTTTAATCAAGTAGCCGACAGAATATCAAGTTTTCTGTGCGTAAGGATTGTTTTCAATCCTACCTCAGTCCTCGATTCACTCAGGAATTAAGGCTACGGCTAGACGAGCTGTAAATGTGGCAGGTTTTCTGACACAAATGTAGCTCTCGTAATTGTCGCAAAATGGGTGGCCGGACGACGCTACAAATATTGCTCAGTTTCTACGTTAAATGTAGCTATGTGTGGGCAGAAGACGTGCCACACTAGCGACATTTGTAGCCTAATTCTTTCGCGATCTGCTGCACTCAGCAGTAACGGTTACAAATTGATTCTGTTGTTCTGAATACATTATAATTATTATCTACATGCTGAGAATTTCAACCATTAGAAAAACGAGTTTTCCTTAAAATTTAAGAATGCCTTTCTCCCATTCTACATTTCATCCAATGGAAAACAGACTTTACATTTTCTTAAACTTTATAGATCATGTTTCTCAAATTATTAAATTTCGGGAGAGGAGGAAACTGAAAGATGAATCTTAGGGTATGTTACTCTCAGTATCTCATAAAGTTTTTGAAAAACAAAAGATATTTTAACGCTATAACATAAGCGGGGTGGTACAAATTACGATATCTTATAACTAATTCGAGAGACAAATTTCACTTTACTTATCAATGTCACTTGTTTTATTTTAGAATACATTAGGTCTAAATAAAATGTCAAGTTGTTGTATACTTGGCTGCAAATTCAATTACCAGAAGGGAACTAAGTGGCGATATTTACTTTTCCTTCTGGTGAAGTAATGAAAACAGGAGTAAAGTTAAGAAAATAGTATTTAAATTAGCTTACGCATGTATCATACACATTTGTAAATTGATATTACACTAAATTATTGTAATTCTCTACTGTAAAATGAATAACTTCAATTTGTTATTTCACTGTTTTTAAAGTCAATCTGTATGTTCTTTACATGACATTTGATTTTTCGCTTTCTATCTCATTGCTAACAAATTACAACACGGCCATTTATTTTACATGGTTATTTGTACTTTCATTACAAACTTTTTTGTTATTTGCATGATATTTATTCTTTATTTAGGGGATAAAAGTTTTTTGACTTGTATATTCTTTGACTCTTCTTTGGGACCTACTAAAGCGGAAATAAATATATTAATATAAATTTCAATTTTGAAAATATTGATTTCAGAATAATTAGGAATTCCTAATAACCAACAAATTGTTAATTCGTTTAAGGGGGAAAATTAATTGGTCACGAATAGGTCTAACATGTCAGACGCTTGCCCCTAAGTTTTCTTTTATTATTATTATTATTATTATTATTATTATTATTATTATTATTATTATTCGGTCGTGAGCCGTCATGCTGTTCGGTTGTGTGTGCGTGTAGCTCCCGTAACTTGCAGCGTACAGCAGGTGCATCGAAGTTGTAAATTGGATATGGCGCCTAGTAAAGACGTCTGTCTTGTGTGTAACTTGCCTTTCTTTGGAAGGCAAAAGTTTCTGAAGTGTGCAGGGCCTTGTGGTCTTCGTTATCATCTCGATTGCCTAAATATTGATGAGGCCGAGTATGATATCTACATGCAGAGTGGCAGTTCTATTTTTAAGTGTAAAAAGTGTATGAGTGCAATGAAATCAACACAGGGGGACAACACGCCAGTGCGTCCTACTGCTCCAGGTGAGAAGAAGGTGATCTCACCTACAAAGAAAGTCGTTTCACCTACAAGGGATCTCAACCTACCGAGCCTGCCTTCAGTAGATTCACTTTCCGTCCAGGTTGAAACTGTTCGTTTAAATAGTGTGAACATTCTGGACACAGTGAGTGACATTTTGGAATATGTGAAGAGTCTCCAAAAGGAGATGATAGAACTTAAGAACGAAAATGCGGCTCTGAAAATTCAGGTGGCAGAAATTTTTGTGAAGACTAATTCTAATGTACTCACTAAAAAGGGTAATGTCCCTTCTGAATCAATGCAATATGAATCTGTGCAAGCTAAGGACCCTAGGAAGTCTTACGCTGAACTTGCTAATGAAAATTCGATCCTAAATGTCCAAATGGCAGAAATGTTATCAAAGGGGTGCTGCCCCCCGAAATCATCTCATAGTATTTCTCCTATGGGTCAGTCTAATGACCCCATTAAGAAATCATATAGCAAGGTAGTGTCTGTGAACAAAGCTGCTGACAACTTGCATACTTGCAATTCTGATGCGTCAGCAACAAGCAAATCTGTGTCAACAACTCCTCCTGCTAATGATAGACATAACAATATTGAACTAAATCAGGCCAATGCTTCAACTTCTGCCAACGTATCTGATGGTTTTCAATTAGTTACTCGCAAAAAAATATAAAAAAAGAGAACCTAAAGTTGGAACATTGGCCATGAGTAGCATTGAAATGGCCCCTGAGAGAATTAAAACTAAATCTCTATTTGTTTCGAGATTTAGTTCCAAAGTCAACACAAACAGTATAGAGGACTCCCTGAAGAATCAACTTCAGCTAAGATCTCTTGTTGTAACTAAACTAAAAACCAAATATCTATCATATTCTTCCTTTCACATCACTGTTGATGTGAGGGATTTCGATTCCATTAACAAACCTGAAGTTTGGCCTGCTGGTTGTCTAATTGCACCATTTTATGGTAAATTAAAGCCTGAGCAGCACTTTGAGCATTCTGCTAATTCGAACTCTGTTGATTCTCAGGGAAATGCCTCTTAGTCTTAGTCTTGCTCGCTCTCATTTTCAATGTTCAGTTCTATTAATCATCTCGAGATTTTCTACCAAAATGTTCGTGGACTTAACACTAAAGTTGATGAAATTTTTCAGAATATAGTGAGTAATAATGATCTCATTATCTGTCTCACTGAAACATGGTTATCTGAGTCAGTTATTAATTCTAATTTATTTCCAAATAACTATACTGTGTTTCGTGCAGATAGACTGTTTGAAGACACTAACAAAAAAAGAGGTGGTGGTGTCCTAACAGCGATTAGCAACCAGTTACCTTTTACAAAAAGACGTTTTGACTTAGAAATTATTAGTGAATGCGTTTGGGTTGAACTTAGAATGACTGATGGTTTTAATCTGTTATTAGGTAACCATTATTTCTCTCCTGATACAGATCACATTCACTTAAAATCTTATCTTAATTTTCTTGAAAAAAATCTCGACACTCATAATTTTAGAATAGTAATCCTTGGTGATTTTAATACTCCTGGTATGGACTGGTCAACTGGTTCCAATCTTAATGATACTCATTATTACTCTAAAATTAAGGCTAAGGATTTATATTCCTCGTCCTGCCTTCTTGGATTAATTCAAATTAACTCTACCGTTACGAGTAAAAAGCTTCTTGATTTGGTTTTTACTAATGCTAAAAACAGTACAGTTAAACTTGCCGATCACTCTCTAGTTTTAGAGGATACTTATCACCCATCTATCTCTATTTATATTGAAGTAAAATTATCGTTACCGGAGCACTCTCTAATCAGTTCTTATTTAAATTATTCTCAAGGTGATTATCTGAACCTTTATTCTATTCTATACAATTATGATTGGACTAGCATATATCAGACTACTGATGTAAACACTGCTGCAAATTCCTTGTCTCAAATTATAAACAATGCTATATCCCTTTGTGTCCCTGTCACCTTTGTTAAAAAATCGCACTATCCTAAATGGTTTTCAAACGATTTACGTCAGCTTATAAAGAAAAAAAATAAAGCTCATAAAAATTACAAAAAATATAAAACTGATCATCATTATCAAATTTTTTCTAATCTTAGAAAACAAGTCAAAGCCATGGTTAAATCTGATAAATTCAAATGGTTACAATCAATTGATGATAACCTAAAGCATGAACCAAATAATTTTGGAAATATGTAGAAACTTTTCGAAAAACTAATAGTAATCCCACAGAACTAATAATAAATGGCGTTCACATCACAGATGAAAAAGAAATTGCAAATGCATTTGCTAGTCAATTTAAATCTGTTCAACAAAATTGTAACTCTAATTTCATTACTTATGATTCTAATATTACTGACTGTTTGTCCCTGCCTAATATTACATTCGATGATGTAAATAAAGCTATTAAAAAGCTAAAGCCTAATAAATGTAAAGGTACTGATAGCATTCCTAATTTTATAATCAAGGGTTGCTCTAATATTTTCTTGCCTGTTTTAACTTTTTTGTTCAATCTTAGCTTAAAAACAGGAATTTACCCGTCACTTTGGAAAGAAGCATCCATTATTCCAGTTTTCAAAAATGGTAATAAAAACAGTGTTATTAATTATAGACCCATTTCTATCCTAAACAATTTTTCTAAAATTTTTGAAAAAATTATCCACAAACACATTTCATTTTATGTTAAAAATAAGATCAATTCGGCCCAACATGGATTTACAAGAGGGAAATCTACTACTACTAATTTAGTTTCCTATCTTAATCTCATAATGCCTATAGTTGAAAATCAAGGTCAAATTGACTCAATTTATTTTGATTTTAGCAAAGCATTTGATGTTGTTCCTCACAAAATTTTATTAAATAAATTAAGTAATTTTGGTCTCCCCACTAACTATGTTAATTGGTTTGAAAATTATTTAACAGATAGACAGTCTTGTGTTCGACTAGGTAATTCTCTCTCGGTTCCATTTAATAGTTTATGCGGTGTTCCTCAAGGGTCTACTTTGGGACCTCTCTTATTTTTATTATTTATAAATGATATAAGTAAAAGAATAAGTTCTAGCTGCCTTTTGTTTGCGGATGATCTCAAAATCTTTCGCAAAATTAATAGTTTGGTTGATTGTCAAATTCTTCAAAATGACATTAATTCAATTTCACAATGGTCTGTTGAAAATGGAATGAAAATTAATCAATCCAAAACTTTTGTTATTTCCTTTTCACGGAAAACTATCTCCCTAAAATTTAACTATTCTCTCAGTAATGTCGTAATTACTAGGAAAGATTGTATTAGAGATCTTGGTGTCCTACTTGATTCAAAATTATATTTCCATGATCATGTGCAATATATTTATACCCATTCGTTAAGAATGCTTGGTCTAATTAGGTCTATAACTTATTCTTTTTCCACTCCTATGTGTTTATTAATTTTATACTATACGTTGGTTAGATCCAAGCTTGAATATGCATCTGTTGTATGGACCTCCATTACTTCCACTGACTCGGCTAAATTGGAGAATATCCAAAGAAAATTTATTTCCTTGTGTTCTTATAGATTTTTACCAAATTCCGATTATAACTATGAGATTAAATGCAATTATTTCAATTGCGGTAGTTTGTTCACTAGACGTCAGGATCTTGATTATTTATTTTTTTGCAAAGTCATTAAGGGTGATATTGATTGTGAATCTTTCATAAGCAATATCAGTCTTCGTATTCCTGCTAATGGTTTAAGATTTCATAAATTGTTTTATAATAAGAATCCTAAATCTCTCTCTCCGGTCTGCAGATGCATTAAATATGCTAATCTGCATGGGTTCAACTTGGATCCGTTTAATGTGTAGTATATCTTTGAGTTTTAACTCACTGATCTAATTTTAATAATTATTTGTCCATATATTACTTGCATTTGGTCTATTGATTGTAGACCATTCCATTATTTCAATTCTCATTGTACTAATTTTATAATTTTATAATTATTATTAGATCAATGATTGATGTAGACCATTATATTGTTTGTATTTCATCTCATTGCCAATTTCTATCATTCATTCTCATCATCATTTGTTGTTTTGTTCTGTTTTGTATCGTGCAAAACTGTAATTGGCCTTGTGCTGTTGTTTTTGCACGTTAATATTCTAAATAAATAAATAAATAAATAAATAAATAATAATTATTATTATTAGTATTATTATTATTATTATTATTATTATTAGTTCTTGTTTCTACAATTCATTTTCCCCAATAAAGGATTATTATTACGTGCGGGTAGTCTACTGCGGATGTTTTATAGAATAACTTTAAAGCATATTTAAATAACCTGAAATTTTTTTGTTGAATAAAGAGACACACGAGTATCACTTTATTAATGGCTTTATCGCTGATTATTGCTATAATAATAATAATAATAATAATAATAATAATAATAATAATAATAATAATAATAATAATAACAATAATAATAATAATCTTAATATATAAAAGCGAATGTGGGTATGTGGGTATGTATGTATGTTCTCCATACAAATCTACACGCTTTCACTGATATTATGTGCCAAAGTTTGCACATTTAACCTTCATAACCAGCGAAAAACATAGGCTATATTAAAATTGTTAAAATGGACGCCAAATTAATTAAAAAATAAAAAATAAAAATAAATACTATTAAATATTCATGTGTAATACTAAAATGCAATCTTCTGTAGTCAATTGTTCTCTATTATTGTCTGTTGTATTCAACATCGACTTTCACGAGGCCATGGAAATTATAACACGAAACTAAATTACATTGTTGTTACATCATGAATGCTAAAATCTAGAAGACAAATTAATGCAATAACTAGGCTATATTTTCACAGACCAGAACCATATTATGAATTTCTCTATGCAGTTATACATTGTGAGTAGACTGTGTTTATCCAACTGAATTCTTCGAAACTACAAAGATTGCTATCACATAATTGAATACTTAATATTGAATCACTAATAGTACTATTGCGAAATATTGACCCATCAAAATTATGCAATGGAACGAGAATTGGTGAGAAAAAGCTCATGAAAAATGTAACAGAAGTGACAATATTAACTGTCAAAACGAAAGGAGAAGATGTTTTTATCCCATGTGTTCCTATGATACCACTGAAATGCCTTTCGATTTTGAGCAACTGCAATTTCAGTACGAATAGCATTTGTAATGGCTATTTATTAAAATGGAGCTCAAGGACAGTCGCTCAAAGTTTCAGACATTAACTTAAAATGCGTGTTTTTCACATTCTCAACTATATTTCATACAAAGGAGTGAAATAAAAATATTTTACACATATCAAAAAGCACTTCAATGATACTTTTGTCATGTTGCTAATGTAGTATGTGAATGTACGTAAGCCCACTGAAAATAACACTGTATTACTTACTTACTGGCTTTTAAGGAACCCGGAGGTTCATTGCCGCCCTCACATAAACCCTCCATTGGTCCCTATCCTGAGCAAGATTAGTCCAGTCTCTACCATCATATCCTACCTCCCTCAAATCAATTTTAATATTATCTTCCCATCTACGTCTCGGCCTCCCCAAAGGTCTCTTTCCCTCCGGCCTCCCAACTAACACTCTATATGCATTTCTGGATTCGCCCATACGTGCTACATGTCCTGCCCATCTCAAACGTCTGGATTTTATGTTCCTAATTATGTCAGGTGAAGAATACAATGCGTGCAGCTCTGCGTTGTGTAACTTTCTCCATTCTCCTGTAACTTCATCCCTCTTAGCCCCAAATATTTTCCTAAGAACCTTATTCTCAAACACCCTTAATCTCTGTTCCTCTCTCAAAGTGAGAGTCCAAGTTTCACTACCATACAGAACAACCGGTAATATAACTGTTTTATAAATTCTAACTTTCAGACTTTTTGACAGAAGACTAGATGACAAAAGCTTCTCAACCGAATAATAACAGGCATTTCCCATATTTATTCTGCGTTTAATTTCCTCCCGAGTGTCATTTAGATTTGTTACTGTTGCTCCAAGATATTTGAATTTTTCCACCTCTTCGAAGGATAAATCTCCAATTTTTATAGTTCCATTTCGTACAATATTCTGGTCACGAGACATAATCATATACTCTGGGCCGGTTTGTCCAAGTATTGTTAGAACACTTAACGACTGTTAAACCTTCAACAATTTGATAAATACAGTTTTTCCATTTGTTCAACACCAGTTTGGCTTAACAGATTCTTAACCGTTTGTTAACTTTAAATGTAGGATTTCAGGCCGTTAACTCATTTAACAAACAGTTAAACATGGCGGATAGCAGCACAGCTGTTCAGACAAAAGTTGTGAAAATAACATGTTATGTTTCTCTTTGAGGAATGTTTAGAGTAAGGGCCGGTTTCACCAAGCTTCAGTAAATCAGTCCAAATGAAAAATTAACTAGTAATGAACATTAAAATATTTACACGAGTACGTTTATATGTGCGCTGTCTCCGTAGTCTTCAAGCTGAGCAGCTATATGTGCCTCGTCGCGCTAGTTGCGTCATGACTCTTCCATGGAGTAGTCTGTAGAGAAGTTGGATTGCTATCCCAGGGGCCCGTGTTCGATTCTCGGCGATAAGTTTTTTTTTATTAACGTAACTAATTTTTATACATGTTACCTTTCTTCATTTATTTAATTTTGTGTACTGGAACGAATTATTTTTCAACTCTGGCTCCACTACGAGAATTTAAAAAACTCTTGGGAGATCAATTTTCTTCCCGAAATAAAACAAAGATAAACAAACAAATTAAAGAAAAATAAAATAAATACACATGCGGATCTAATACTTCATCCACATGCCACCGGCGTCTATCACTGCCTGGCATTTTCGGGGCATTGAATCCACCAGATCGCGGAAATATTTCTGGTCCTTAGCGAAATCTTTCCAGGTAGCCAGAACTTGATCCCAGAACTGATCTGGATTTTGAGGTGGGATGTCTCGATATTTGTCAATCCTCCTCTTTTTCATGCTTTTCCGGGAACCGTCTTTGAACGTTTATGGCGGTGTGCGCGGGGTGATTATCCTGCTGGAAAATTAAATTTCCATCGGAAAGAAAACGATTATAAATTCCAAGAATCCAGCTCATTCGCTTCTGTTTTAAAGCCAGTGCTATCTTACCGCTAGCTATAATATAATTCTAATAAATGAAAGTTAATATACCAATTAAATTTTGTTATGTTTGAATGCATATTATGTATTAATTTACTAATATTTCTTAGGTACCGGTATGTAGTTATAATAATCACTTTCATGTCTTAAAATAAAACTCAGTTGTATGCTACTTAGTTGACTAGTTTCAGCTTTGTCTCAGCCGTTTTTATGATATTCTAACCTATGATCAGTTTCTTCTAAAATTTTGAGTACCGGTACCACGATCTTCGTGACGCGGTATCTTTTGTGAATTTTTGTGTCATTCAAATTTTCAAAATGATCGGTTTTTAAATGGTTAACATTATCTCCATTGAATATAACAATTCTGCGTCGAAACGTTCCGCATTTTATATTGCAACTAATGAATAATTAAAAATTTAAAGACGGAAATTTCTATTACTAAATTTAATGATCGTTTTACTGGTTCGTTAGGCTAAAGATGCTTGGTGAGATATAAAATTGATTTAATGAATCAGTAAATAAATTAATGAATCATTAAAACCTTAATGCAGCTTTCTGAAACCGGCCATAAGACTGGTAATATATAATTTAAAAGGTATTTTGGAATATTAATATAGGGAAGATGATCTTTATAAGTCAACTGATTATCATACTGACGCTTATTTCGATGCTGAGCTATTATCCATTTAATATTGAGGAAATGTGCGGTCTCAACGTGGCAAGAAATTGAAGTCAGATATGAATATCCTACAAACAGAAATAGGCCACTTGTTCCAATTCACCAGCTATTATTAACTCTAGATTCTATGTTACTGGCTCTTCAACTATAGCCGATGTCAATAGTGCTTCAAAATACGCAGTGAGTAAATAATAAAATGTTTCAACAGCAATTGCTTCTTTAGGACTAAATTACATATAATTTATACATGGACCTGAATTAGAGAATTGTATATGATACGGAATTCTCCTCGGGGTTTTGTGTACAGTTGACTACACACACATTCGTGTAATTATTGTCACCTGGTGGTAATAATGCTGAGTTTTTCTAAACAGAAATTCATATTTAGCATTATAAAATATAACCATACTTATAATAATTATTATTATTCAATAGTAGTCAATGCAACTTTCATTTATCAACTCTCTGTACTGTATGAATCTTGGCTACTGTAACAGGTTACGATTTTACACATGTTTCATGACATACTCTACAGTACAGAATTTAAATAATAATATCAGCCAATAAGAAGTTGTCTTATATATGCAAAATCATTACCAACTGCTGTTGAGTAGTTAGAATAGTATTAACGACAGTTAAAGTTAAGTGTTGGTTATTTTAAACAAAATTATGTTGGAAAAATGAAAAAAATCTTAACAAAACGTTAAAAATAAACCAGCTGTTAATTTAACATTTGTTAAGCCAAATTAAACATTACTTGGACAAACCGGCCATTAGTCTTTTCGGGATTTACTTCCAACCCTATCGCTCTACTTGCTTCAACAAGAATTTCCGCGTTTTCCCTAATTGTTTGTGGATTTTCTCCTAACATATTCACGTCATCTGCATAGACAAGAAGCTGATGTAACCCGTTCATTTCCAAACCCTCTGTGTTATCCTGATCTTTCCTAATGGCATATTCTAGAGCGAAGTTAAAAAGTAAAGGTGATATTGCATCTCCCTGCTTTAGCCCGCAGTGAATTGGAAAAGCGTCAGATAGAAACTGGCCTATACGGACTCTGCTGTAAGTTTCACTAAGACACATTTTAATTAATCGAACTAGTTTCTTGGGAGTACCAAATTCAATAGGAATATTATATAAAACTTCTCTCTTAACCGAGTCATACGCTTTTTTGAAATCTATGAATAACTGATGCACTGTACCCTTATACTCCCATTTTTTTCTCCAATATCTGTCGAATACAAAAAATCTGATCAATATTCGATCTATTACGCCTAAAACCACACTGATGGTCCCCAATAATTTCATCTACATATGGAGTTAATCTTCTCAAAAGGATATTCGACAAAATTTTGTACGACGTCAACAAAAGTAATATTCCTCGAAAGTTACTACAGTTAATAACACTGTATTAATTCTAAAATATACATATTGTTATTCATGTCCGAATATTTATCACTGCGAAATTCTATCAGTATAATCGCGTTGCCAATGTAGTATGTTAAGCGTTGCGGAATTAACAGTCTCTTAACTTCTAAAATACCGGCATACTCTGTCAGAATATTAGTGTTTATGTTAAAAAATGACTTATTGCGAGTTTACATTGTATCTGTATTCTGTGTATAAAATAATAATATAATTAATAATATGTTCTGAATTTGTGAGATACAATTTCTCAAGTCATAATTAAAAAAGAAAAACTGGGTATTATATAAGCGGGCGTACGGAGACCAAGAGGTAAAAAAATCTTCCAATATAAACTAAATTATTTACGTATACATTGATTCTTTGGTACGACTGATACAGAGATAAATTTTGACTCACGATGACATACCAACGTTAAGGCGGGAACAAGGGAATTCTCTGTTCATCATCAGCTGTCTCTGAAATTTTAAGTGAAAGCATATATAGACATGAAGTTACGTGAAATGTATGTCAGCACAGCATAGCTCAATGTACAGAAAATTAAAGCAATGCTAACTCATTTAAAGTTTGTGTGCCTGTAGCCTGTATATATAAGCTTGTTACGAACCCTTCAAATAAGCCTCGGAAAGGGACTCATTCTCTGGCACGACCACAGCAAAGAAATAAGGTTTTGAGATTTGGTACTTGGAATGTTACAAGTCTATATAAAACAGGAGGGGTAACATTAGTAGCAAAAGAACAAGCTAGATATGGAATAGACTTTGTGGGAGGACAGGAGATTAGGTTAGATGGGAACGGCATTACACAAATAGGAGATTATTTATTGTATTATGGGGAAGGAAACGATAATCACCAATAAGGAACAGGACTCTTTATTCATAAAAGAATAAAATCAGCAGTAAAAAAGGTCGAATTTATCAGTGATAGGTTATCGTATTTAGTACTTAGGGGTACATGGTGTGATATCGCAGACTGTAATTCTGACCATTATTTGGTAATTGGAGAACTAAGAAAAAAACTATCAGTAGCCAATCGAGTAGAGCAACAAGTTAATATTAGAAGATTCAATATTCCGAAATTAAAGGACGAGGAAACTAAGCAACATTATCAGGTCGAAATTTCAAATAGGTTTGCCGTATTAGCAAGTTTCGACGAAGTTGAGGAAGAGTTAGATGTTAATAGCATGTGGGAAAATATCCGATATAATATCAAAATTTCAGCTGAACAGAGCATAGGTTATTATGAAACTAAGAAAAAGAAACCGTGGTTTGATGAAGATTGTTGCATGTTAGTAGAAAGAAGAAAACAGGCAAAATTGAAATTCTTACATGATCCAGTTGAGGCGAATAGAGATAATTATTTCAATAAAAGACAGGAAGCAAATCGTACGCCTAGGAATAAAAAGAGAGGTTACTTGAAGGAAAAACTAAATGAGGTAGAAACAAATAGTAAAAATAAAAACATTAGAGATTTATATAAGAGCATAAAGCAATTCAAGAATGGATATCAGACAAGGGTAAACGTGATCAAGGATGAGAATGGTGACTTGCTTGTAGACGCTCATTCAATCCTGAACAGATGGAAACATTATTTTGGGCAACTACTAAATATACGTACATAGGCCAAATAGAAATGATCGGGATGAAATTGAAATACAAACTGCTGAGGCATTTATACCCGAACCCACACTTTCTGAAGTCGAAATTGCGATAGAAAATCTGAAAAAGTACAAGTGTCCAGGTATCGATCAAATTCCAGCAGAATTAATAAAAGAGGATGGAAGCGCATTATGTAACGAACTTTATAAGCTTGTACTTGCTATTTGGAAAAAGAAAATTGTACCAGAACAATGGAAGGAGTCCATAACCGTACCTATCTTTAAGAAGGGGGAATAGACTAACTGTACTAACTTTCGAGGAATATCACTTGTGTTGACGTCGTACAAAATTTTGCCCAATATTCTTTTGAGAAGATCATCAGAGTGGTTTTAGGTGTAATAGATCAACAATTGATAAGATATTTTGTATTCGACAGATAATGGAGAAAAAATGGGGGTATAAGGCTACAGTGCATCAGATATTCATAGATTTCAAAAAGGCATATGACTTGGTTAAGAGAGAAGTTTTATATGATATCCTTATTGAATTTGGTATTACCAAGGAACTAGTTTGATTAATTAAAATGTCTCAGTGAAACGTACAGCAGAGTTCGTATAGGTCACTTTCTGTCAGTTGCGTTTAAAATTGAGTGTGGGCTAAAGCAAGGAGATGCACTATCACCTTTACTTTTTAACTTTGCTGTAGAATAGGCCATTAGGAAAGTCCAGGATAACAGAGAGGGTTTGGAATTGAATGGATTAGATCAGCTGCTTGTCTATGCGGATGACGTGAATATGTTAGGAGAAAATCCATAAACGATTAGGGAAAACACGGGAATTTTACTTGAAGCAAGTAAAGAGATAGGTTTGGAAGTAAATCCCGAAAAGACAAAGTATATGATTATGTCTCGTGACGAGAATATTGTACGAAATGGAAATATAAAATTTGGAAATTTATCCTTTGAAGAGGTGGAAAAATTCAAATACCTGGGAGCAACAGTAACAAATATAGATACTCGGGAGGAAATTAAACACAGAATAAATATGGGAAATGCCTGTTATTATTCGGTTGAGAAGCTTTTATCATCCAGTCTGCTGTTAAAAAATCTGAAAGACAGAATTTATAAAACAGTTATATTACCGGTTGTTCTTTATGGTTGTGAAACTTCGACTCTGATTTTGAGAGAGGAACATAGGTTAAGGGTGTTTTAGAATAAGGTGCTGAGGAAAATATTTGGGGCTAAAAGGGATGAAGTTATAGGAGAATGGAGAAAGTTACACAACACAGAACTGCACGCATTGTATTCTTCACCTGACATAATTAGGAACATAAAATCCAGACGTTTGAGATGGGCAGGACATGTAGCACGTATGGGCGAATCCAGAAATGCATATAGAGTGTTAATTGGGTGGTCGGAGGGAAGAGACCTTTAGGGAGGCCGAGACGTAGATAATATTAAAATGGATTTGAGGGAGGTGGGATATGAAGATAGAGAATGGATTAATCTTGCTGAGGACAGGGACCAATGGCGGGCTTATGTTGAGGGCGGAAATGAACCTCCGGGTTCCTTAAAAGCCAGTAAGTAAATAGGTATGTAAGTAAATAAGTAAGTAAGTAAGTAAGTAGCCTGTATATATTTTCGGTTGGTTTTATTTTATTTATAGTTTGATTTTTCTATTCTCTGATTTTCATTCTCTATTCGTCTGGCGCTAGAGTCCATAAAGGACCCTTGCCTCTCCTACAGCTCTCGTCCAATCTTTCTTGTCCGCAGCACACCTCCAGCATTGCCTTGAAGTTCAGGAAAACAAAAACGCAGCCCTCGATCTATATAACGCCTAGGAAATCTTAGTAAAGACAATTCGTTTTGGTTGTCTATAGTTGAGTTTCTGAGATTTCCGAAAAATCTAACAAGTGTAATTAAAAAGGAAGCAAAAAGGACAACCCCGGCAACGCCGGGTTCTTTCAGCTAGTAATAATAATAATAATAATAATAATAATAGTAATAATAATAATAATAATAATAATAATAATTATTATTATTATTATTAGTGTAAAATTATGAAATGTATATAAAAAGTTTATACAGGTTTTCCCACGTGTGATTAAAGACTACAAAATGCCAGGCCATGTTGGGTTGCAACAATTATGCGAAGAAAACCAAAAGTAGAGAAGTCAAATACTTTCAGTTTACAAGAAATGATTACCTTTCTACAATATGTAAACGAAATGACAAACATACTGATGCACCAAACTCACGTCGCGGCTACATTTGTAGCGACGTGTAGCCACTCAGCGGCAGTAATTTTTTGTCTCCACGTCTGGCCACCCAGCAGCAGTATTTGTCGCAGAAGAAATGGACCCGGGTGTATTTGAGTTGCGACACGACCTTGGAATGCGCCTAACAAGCTATATTTACTGCTCCCTGTCGCGACAAATGTAGCTCGTCTGGCCGTACCGTAATGGCATATAGCATTATGTCCATCTAGTAGAGAAACTACACTTTCCAATGGTGAAAGAAATATCCAAATCGATGAAGTAGCGTCTAAGATTACTTCATACAAACACACAAACATGTTCTATATATTAATATTGATAAACATTTATATATTCCCGCCATAGAATACAATTATAAAGAATAATAACTTGGAGATCATTTTCTAACAAACAACCATTTTGTTTTTATACAATTATAAAGAATAATAACTTGGAGATCATTTTCTAACAAACAACCATTTTGTTTTTAAATAAAGTAATATTTTTTATTTTATAAAATATTAACAGTTGAATTGAACTGAGTCATAGATACCAAGTAAGAATAATAGTATTCGTTTACTTTAGCAGTGTCAAGTTAAAATCCTCTCGTCTTACTCATTTTAACCTCATCACAGTCCCGGTCTCCTGTCAATTACATACTCCCTCAAATTTTTCGGACTCATGTCGCTTAGCTATCCCCCATTTAACTCACTCTAACCTTGTCACAGTTCTCTATCTTCTGTCGCCTAGCTTTACCCCTCATCTAACCTACCCTGTCCTGGCCTGACTTTTAACTTACAATATTTACAGAAATATAGACCTGCGGAGTGTTAAGACAGTGCAACACGAGACGCTACCACTAATATGTGCCAAATACAGTAAACTCACGGTTATGTTAAAGTAAATCATTATGGAGTAAAATCTATCCTGCCTTGAGAGGAAATCGCTGTATGTATACATACATAAAGCATGCTAAATTCACTTTATCGGCATCAGGTTAGTAAAAACGTACACATCAGCAAAAAACTCCAAATCAATTTTTGCAACAGTCTACGTATAACGACAAAGTGAAATGATAATTTGAAGTAAGAACGAAATAGGGAAATATAAGTTATAGAAGAAAACAGGAAAGAGGGAACATTTACCATCTCTAACTGAGAATGTCGTCATAAAATTTCTACACTAATATTCATTCATTGGTATCGACCGTTGTTATTGCTAAAGAATAATATAACCCCACTTATTGTTCCATTAACTATTTGAAAAATTAAAGTTAAGCATGTACATTTAAACGACGAAAGTGTATAACTATAGAAGTTCCTATAGATCTATCAACAGAATTAATGTAATGATTGATGAACAAGCTGAAATTTAAGTTCTTCCTTTCTAACTTCTAGTTTTTAGTGATTGTTTATTTTTATGGAACTGAAACACTCCAAGCAATTACAAATATATCAATAAAAATATCTTACAATTAGTGAATTTACACAGAACAAAGAAAGAGACTGGATTACAGGACCCATCTTATACTGAAAGTGAAAAAGATGCCTTCAAAACCTGGGAATGGAAATACTGTAATCTTTACATTGTGAAACACGAGTTTTCCCGTAACTTAAAACTAGAATGCAAACAAAATTATTAGAAATACAAAATGTGTACGACAACAGTCCATTTTCATAACTGTAGTCTGTGGAGAAAATAATGAATTAGCCTATTTTGCCCTGAACAAGACAACAGACGAGAACTATGAAATAAATATAATTATGAGGAAGATAATGTAAAGGAAACAGGATGAAAGTATTCAATTAATTTTTCCTTAAAAATAATTTGTGTTGCATGTACTGTAGATCATAACTTATTTTGAGATAAAAGTGCCGTATTGATTAAAGGTAATATAAGCATTATTTAACGATATATATATATATATATATATATATATACACACACACAAACGCACACGCGCACACACGCACGCACGCACACACACAGAGTGTCTGTCTCAAGCCGTTTATAATTGTTTTAGACATCACTGATCACACAATACGGGGGTGACACACAACACTTTTCGTCTTTGAAATTCTCTAACTTGCAGAGCTTTTATTTTAGTTTAAGTAACGATTGAGAACAGCTAACATAATAAATAGAAATAGGTTCGGTGGACTGTTTGATACATTAATTAAATCATACGATGCGCCTGAGTACAGAAACAAACATATATAATACGCTGATCTCTATAGGATAATTCATGGCTCTAAGCTAGAGTGATGTGTTCGTATGAATGTTTCGACTGCCTGGAGGGTTCAATACTAGATTCTTTGTTTCATACTCTTTAATTTCGAGCTACGATTCTAGGTGTTTCTATTAATATACTAGGAACAACTACTTTAAAAAGAAAATACGCAATCCGTTGCAACATCATATGAACCAGAATATTCCACAGCAGTAGCCATAAAAGTTCGAATTCTATAGTCGGTAACCATTCACGGTTTGAATATCTGAAGCTCTTAAGAGCAAAAATGAAAGATAGAGGGAGAAGAACTAATATAAGATGTTTCAGCGAACAAACTACATCGATATCGTTCAACTCCATGTTGGTTGTTATCGATCTCGTATGTCTTTCACCATATGATCCATCACAGTCTGAATCCAACTTTTTTGTCTACCCAGGTTTTGACGTTCTCATGATAGTGTCACTAGGCGTGACATATTCTAAATAAATAAAAATAAATTAATACATTTTGTTAAAATTCTGAGCTATCTGTTCTTTAAAGATATGTTGATGATTTCGAATAATAAAAACTAATAAATTAATTTGAAGAATTGAAGAAAACGATGTTACAGGAACTATGAGAAGAGCAAATTACTCGATAAAACATTATTCAAGACTGGAATACACGTTGAAAAGGAGACAGAAAATAAATAATAACATTAACATAAATATTCACAGCACATGTTCAATATACAATTATCATACGAAGATCAAAATTCGTAACATTCACGTAATGATATCGTTGAACATTATAGCCACCCCTGATTTCGCTTATGAAACCATTAAATACATCCCAAATGCCTAAGCAAAAATGAACGGTATATATATATATATATATATATATATATATATATATATATATATTTATGCAACTGATAGCTTCCGATTCCGAACGATAAAGCCGGTTTGTACAACCGTTTATATCCTTTAAGGTCCCACTCCTGCATTACAAGGAAATAAGTCACAGTGGTTTTACCAAGGCGCTTTCGTAGGATTTGAAAAAGAAAAATCCTTTCAAAACAGCTTAACGTGAGGCTGTATTCTAAGTCAAATACAAATATTTGGAGCTGGCGTATTTGGCAAAGACATAAACAATACAGAACACAAATCTTTCTTGTTATGCACTTCATTATTCTTGCATACATAGGCCTAATTAGATAATATCAAGCCTATACACTTGTCATCCTATTTCCTTTTATTGTATCTACTGTATATGTACCGCTGGCAACACTAACAGCACCACCTCTTTGAGTGTATAAATAATCACCACTTCACTCAAAATTATGTTTTCCGCTAGAATTATGATGGTAGAATGAAAAAGAATTCATTATTGACATTCTCTGTGAGAAGCCTCATTATATTTCTACTCCTAATCTATGTTTCATTCAACACATAACTTCATACGTAATTATAAGATAGATTAAAGTCACTATATCCTAAAAGTTGCTGAAATAAAATATTAAAACGCTGTGGAAGATATGTTGAAACACATACAAGAACTGAAGCGCAATATGTTCAATTAAATACTGGTTTGTTACTTCAGCATCACTATATTCCCTTAGTTTTACTTACCACTTGTTCCTGATAGCTATTTATGTAACTTTAGTAGTAAAATAAACATTTCATACATGTATGGTGAAAATATTACGATTTTATATCTGCCTTTTATTAAGCACAATAATAAACATTTTTACTTAATACAAAATCTCCAAGGTGATGTGGTTTCTGTATTGTATTTATAAGATAAGGTGCTGCTGTGTGAAGTCTGTCAGAATGAGTATCGGACATGTAACCTACATAAAAATCATGATAATACTTTTACAAAGATAGTTTCATCAGTTGAATCTTTATACGATTGTAAAATTATAAAATAGTTGCAATTTAAAACAAAATATTTATTTTAAACGGTAAATGAACTATGTAGCTGTAATAATTATAAATATCTCGAACTCAAACATGTAGGTAATTAGTGAGGTGATATCATAACAGGATCCAAAGATTACCGATATGTATTGACTCTTCAATTTTTTATATTTCTGTATCATTTTCGGTTTAAAGAATAGTGTTCTGCAGCAGAAAATTTTATTAAAATTTGTTTAAAATGTTCGAAATTGATTTGGCATATACAGAACATATGTCCCAATAGCGTACCAGTAAGGTAAAAAAACATAAATATCACTATCGCAATCATTTTAAGTAGAATCAATCACTATAGGCCCTAATGCTTTTTTATAACCTATAGAAATGGCACAGTACCGATAATATTATAAACCCATTATGAGAAATTTGTCAACAATACTTACATTAAATTTTGGCATACTTTTATAGTGTAATCATAAATAAATAAGCGTTTGTATGTATGTATGTATGTATGTATGTATGTATGTATGTATGTATGTATGTATGTATGTATGTATGTATGTATGTATGTATGTATGTATGTATGTATGTATGTATGTATGTATGTATGTATGTATGTATGTATGTATGTATGTATGTGTTTAGAAAGTGATGATAAAAAATTTAGGGATGAGAAATAAAAACGAAGAGAAGCAAAAAAGTTCCAGTAAACATGGGTCCACAAATTAACTGTTTACGAGATAATGCCATTTTTTGCTGGTTGGGGCCGCCAGTGATCCGAGCGCCTGTATACGGTAAAGCGGCAACGTTAATGCTTCGTACGCATGTCGCACTCTCCCCATCCCATTTCTTCTAAGTGTGAGACGATATCTAAACGGACGATATGGTGAACGGTGGATGGGTAGAGGAGGAGTTGTACCTAGATCAGAGAATTTAAGTCTTTTGAATTTTTATGTATGGTGTTATGGAAAGAGCCTAGTTTACACAACAGACATCACAACACCTGAAAAATTGCAGTATTGAATTGCAGATACCTTCCTGAAAGTGAAGAATGGCCCAGCATTGCTGGAGCGCATTCGCGGGTCTTTGCGAAGAAGACTACACGGATGCATTAAAGTGCATGGTCAGCATTTGGAACATATGCTGCAAAATTCTTCAGTTAACATATCCATACTATACCATGTTTATCTACAAACTTCACTGCTGTTCAAAGAAAAATGTTTCTTTTGTGTATGTTCAATCACATTTCCGTGATATTGAAGACAAAATTAAGATTTTCATTGTCTCGTGTTTGATAAATTAATAAAATTGTCACTGGTTTTGTTCGAATTAGTACTTAGTATTTAGTGGGTCCCAACGAGCACGAAATGACATTAGCTCGTAAACGGTTAATTTGCGAACACACGTTTACAGGAACGGTTTTGCTTCTCTTCGTTTTTACTTCCCATTACTAAACTTTGACCATCATTTTTGGAACATTCTATGTATAGGTATGTTAATACTATCACATGGGAGTATAAAAAGCCAGCATGTTAAAGTTAATCGTTTGAGAAAATAGATAAGATGTTTTTCCATAATTTAGTTATTTCATTAATTTCATTAAAAAAATGCTATTAGCAAGAATATCCTCCTGACAACTTTTACTTAATGATTGTGGAAGGATTTCTCTCTGCTCTGATATAGCCTATTACACGCACAACAGGAAGGAAGGAGTTAATGAAAGAACTCTTTGTAAGTTCGGAACTACTACGAGATAGGCTCACCACATTGGCGAATTCGGTATACCACTTGATCTCTTTACTGGTACCGGTAGATCTAAATGGTTGTAAGCGTTACACATAAAGTCTGTTATATTGTGAGGTTGCTGTCGTCGACGACAGGCGACGAGCTTCGACTTTAATCCGATGTCTCCAAAACCTATACCTGCCAGGAAGGCGATTTTGCATTATTTATAGTTTTTGTCTGTCGTCTTAGTTGGTTATTTAACAACGCTCTATCAACTACTAATTTATTTGGCGTCGATGAAATTGCTGATAGCGAGAAGGTATATGGCGAGATGGGGCCGAATATTCGCCTTAGATTACCTGATATTCACCTTACGGTTGAGATACCTCGGAAAAATCCAACTAAGTAATCAGCCCGAGTAGGAATCGAACCCACGCCCAAGTGCAATTCCGGAACAGCAGGCAAACGCCTCTGCCGCTGAGCTACGCCGATGTCCCTAATAATTTTCAAGAACAAGTTAAGGGACAATATAGAAGACAACATATAAACTTCAAACGGTTTTTAGCGATTCTGAGCTTCTTGCTAACAAAATCAAGAGCAAATTGGAGACAACAGTAAATCTCATAATGAAAGTGCTAGTGCTAGTAGACTGTATGAGAACTCGTAATAAACAGTGTCTGTATATAATTTATAAAATGTATACTCATTTAAAGAAAACAACAAGGGGAGAGGTTTCGTTCCTGAAGACAGTCAAAATTTGTAGGCAAAGAGTAAAATTATAAATAATGACCGATAATTCCAAAAAAAGCATTCGAATAAAAGGTGACAATTAAAAAAAAAAAACTTTCATCTGAAATTTTGTCCGTAAAGAGTTTTATAGATCTTTTAAAGAAAACATTACCCATAGTGCAAGAGCTTTTGAACAAACTGCGGTAAATGCCAGTTTCCCTATGAAGAAAAGCAACTAAATCTGCTTTTGAAAGAATATCATTTTAGATTCCTCACATTAGTTAAGTGACGTACTGTACATCGTTCACTTAGCAACAATAATGGCTTGTACTGTATGTACCGCTATTTGAGTAGACTTGATACACTGAGAGACGATGGATACACACGCATATTTCTGGATGAACACGGCTCAACACATACGATGTGATAAAAAGGAATTGGGACTATGGATCTTACTCCTGCACTCTCAAAGCCTCTGTGTAACCTGGAAAATGAATTATGGTGGTGATGAAGATTGGGTATCCTTTGTCTTTGCCATCAAAGAACATCAGTTCTTGTAAAGCAGACTCTCACGATGAAATGAACGGGGAAATATTCGAAAATTGGTTCCAGAACACATTAATGAAAAACATTTGTGCAATTGTAGTTGATATACAAATTATCATTGAAGATTGAGTTCGGAATTCCAATTATGTAGAGCAATATTATATGAAACAGGACACCAGAAACGAGGAGAGTCATCCATCTTCACGTTACCAACACAAATGAAGATGAAAACTAAGGTACGTCAGTATTAGCATAAAGCTTTGTTTGTAAATAAAATCATTTTAATTACACACATTGAAAGAAATACAGAATTATTTACATGTCAGCTCGTTTACATATTGATATGTCACGCTAAAATCCAACGAAAGATGATTTACAAATTTGTACTGTACAGTCTATGTCATATATAAAGTATATATGGAAAAAAGAGAACAGGTAAGTTAAATGCAGAGTACAGTGGGAACAAAATTTGCAAAGTATGATGAGACTCTCTGAGAAATTCAGGAAGATGAATACTCTGAATTAATTGATAGAATGGTAAATATATAAGACATTATTATTTGATCCATTCTCGAAGAGCTTCAAATGTTATGGACACCTTGCAAAGGATTAATTAGACAGGACCAAATATATAACCGGGCATTATGATCATGATCAAATATCCAGGAATTTTTCTACGGAACCAAATATTCTGGAAAACAATGTATATTACTAGTGATTTTCAAACAACCTGCTCATTGGCTTAAAAACTAGTTTCGCATTCATTTAACTCATGTTGTATAAAATGGTGAACTTATAGTATTCCACATTTTTTGTTTCGTTTTATATTTTATTTTCCACACATTTTCTATTTAAAATCAGAAAGCATATACTGCAGAAACACTGGTTTGTATAGAGTACGTAGCTCATTTTTTAATTTAATGATCCTTTTAAAGTCACTATTTAGCACTGATGACACGACAGAGCAATAGAAATATGGTTATACATCTTGATTATGCAACTTTTAACATTGTATCACTTCGGAATATGTATGATAAGACTTTCTTGTGTTAAATTTTAACGTACCTTGTTAACATGTTTCGATCTATTTTAGGTCATCTTCGGAACTGGTCGTTGTTGGTCTTGGCGCCTCTTGTTTCCTGTGAGGGTGCGTTCTTAGTGTAGAGTCAAAGAGTGTATGTGTTTTGAAATTGAGTTGTGTGTTGAGAATATCGTTGGGGTGTGTTTTCGTGTGTCTGTATATTTCATATTGTTCTAGTGTGTTGAGTTTCTGGCTTTTTGGTTGGATGTGCAATATCTGTTGATGTCTCTGTAGGTGTGGTTGGCATTTGTGATGTGTTCTGCATATGTGGAACACATCACAGCCATTAACAAAATTACAAAACATCTCCACATATGCAGAACACATCACAAATGCCAACCATACCTACAGAGATATCAACACAGATATGGAAATACTGCACATCCAACCAAAAAGCCAGAAACTCAACACACTAGAACAATATGAAATATACAGACACACGAAAACACACCCCAACGATATTCTCAACACACAACTCAATTTCAAAACACATACACTCTTTGATTCTACACTAAGAACGCACCCTCACAGGAAACAAGAGGCGCCAAGACCAACAACGACCAGTTCCGAAGATGACCCAAAATAGATCGAAACATGTTAACAAGGTACGTTAAAATTTAACAGAAGAAAGTCTTATCATACATATTCCGAAGAAATATGGCAGTGAATGAGAATGGTAGCAAGGAGCGTCTCATAGCCACTGCTTACATAATATAAGCTGGCATATGGGACATAAAATACAGCTCTCAACTGAATTCCGCTAATGATAATTCCTCCACTAGGAGCAGTGTTTCATACTGCAGAATCGTAGCAAACATCTGAATGACATTGACATTTTATGTCATTTAAAGGACTTACTCTTGCTTATTAAATGCTTCGTACAGTATACATGAATAATGGATGCCATCTCCTAACTTCTGTAAGTAAAATATATTAAAACAAATTGTTGTCATTGTTGATATTAAAATATTACTGTATGTTAAATATAAATACTTGAATACATAAAGCAAACATTTTGGGAATGAATGAAAGAAACTTAACATATTTTAATGCACGAAAAATATAACAGTTCGATTTTTTCTTCCAGTTATGAAAAAAGTATAATCCTGGTTCTTCTGTAATAATTATACATGCTATAGACCTAGTGTTTTAGTGTGTAAAATGTATTTTAAATTACATATTAAATTAAATTAAATTAAATTAAATTAAATTAAATTAAATTACATTAAATTATGAAGCCACTCTGATAATGTTTGTGTGATTAGAAATGGTTCATGGCTGTGTGTCATTTTTCAAATCAAAGTACAGTAAAGAATATATTTCGTTGTTTCATCATTCTCCACAATATAAACTAAGGAAGAGCCTCCGCTGTAGCTCAGACGGTAGCTTGGTTGACTGTTGTTCCGGAGTTGTGCTCTTGCGTGGGTTCGATTCTCGCTTGGACGGATAACGTGATTGGGTTTTTTCTGAGGTTTCTTCGAACTGTAAGGCGAATGTTAGACAATTAATGACGAATCGTCGGTCTCATCTCGCCATATACCATCTTCCTAATGTCAATTTCACCGACATTAAGTAAACTAGTAGTTTGTACATCGTCGTTAAATGATCCACTTAGAGAAAGAAACTTAAGGTGAAGTGCTGTTTATAATATATATTCTCAATTTTCACCAAGCGGACAAGTCAGGTACTCTTTGAGCGCCAAACACTGTATCACGTGTCTACAATAGACATTTCGAAGAACTGATTTTAGCTCTAGCAAAACAGAAAATGTCTGCTTTCTATCAGGATACCATTCGTGTTTGAAGATTTCCCAAAACACAAGCAGATTTCTTCAAACATAAGTACGGGACAAAAAATGGTAACATAAGTGCAAAAAGACATTCATCTTACGAAAAAAAAAATAACATGATATTGATCTAAGTACCTGAGCTCTTAGTCAAGCAAATGTTTGAATTGCAGAAATCTATGAATGCATAAGAATGATTACAGTCACGCGGTGCTCAATTGAAAATGAAATAATTCCAAAACCATTAAATTACTTAAAATGAATAGGTTAATCATGAAATAAAACCAGCTTATCCGACGGGTAAGTCCTGCAGTTTTGAGAAACGAAACCAGAGAGAAAAACACTGAATTGGAAACCAACTAACTTGCCAAAGTAAAAGGAGCTGAAGAAGTTAGTTTGAAACTGAAAACAAACATTTTAATTGAACAAATTCAGGCTTTCGGGAAACAAGCTTGTAAACTCTTTCAAAACTCACTAAAAATCTGCATACTCTTATTTAACATGTTATCAACAAATCTCAAATAATGCTGTAATATACTCGTAGCTGGCATATTTATAATCTTCGTACTTAATCAGTAATGCACAATAATTAATCAAACAATTTTTACAATACGCAATGCTTAGCAATAGAACTAATATTCATTTTATGGTACGTCGAGGTAACTGCTAAGTTCACAATGTTATTCCTAGCTAATTTTAATTGGCGAATTGCTTTCCAGTAAGTGGAATTTCATATTTAATGTTAAAGACAGCTATTGTCTTATTTAGAATCTGTCAAATGGTCACCTATATAATGGATACATACTTGAAGTCCTATATAATTTTTCTCTCCGGTAACAAGTTCGAGATATCTGAGTCACCTTGTTTTAGTTTTTGAAATAATGTTTGTATTCTGATACAAATGAGGAAATGTCTGAATAGTTTGATTTTTTACAATCAGATTTGAATGGAGAAAATGAGGAATTAAAATAATTAGTTTTTCCCGGTAAATTATTGGCATATTTTATGGCCAATAATTTTTAATTTTATATTTATAATGTTTGATTTACCTAAGCTAAAATAGAATAAATGTTCGAATACTCATTCTTTCAGACAATAGTTGCTAAATGCAAGTGCGACTGCTTATGTTTATTTACATGCTAACTAAGGACCTTCGCTATACATTACCTGTGCAATAGTGCCATCAGCATGGCTAATGGGCTATTGGTTGGGTGAAAACAGGACGTAATGACACAGTTAGTGGTGCAGCACAAGACACAGACATACAGAATATTGTCAATACAGTGGTCTCCAGCTGAATAGCAAGGCCTTGCACGCAGCTGCTGACAATCATCATGGAATGTGTAAAGAATAAAATAAATTCAGTGTTATTCTTTAAGTACAAGAAATGTGTAATACAAGTTGCAAGCAAACACAATATATAAATCTTTAAAAATACCTAGATGATATAAATTAATAGGAAAGTAATTTAAAAGAAAAATGCAAAGGACTACCGCTATTTCTTTTATTATTGATAGGTATTGACTGTTCATCATTCACCCATATGCAGTCAGTTACATAGACAAATTTACGGACGGAGTCGTTGCCCACGTTACGCCAGAGGAGGCTAGTCTGAGCTACACAGGATTATGAGTCCAGCGCTCTAGACATTGGACCGCCGACCGTGGCGGCGGGCTATCGGTATTACTTATAGAAATAATGTAATGTATTGCAAACGTATTTTCATAATTTGTCCTGTAAAATTCTGTGAAATACCGAGATTTATTTAATATGTACTGTATCTACTGAATGTCACATTGTGCGTTAGAATTAATGATATCACAATGTAGTCCATGTACAACATTTTCAAGTAATTTACCATTATGCAACATGTTACCAAAAATATTGATGTGTTGTGTAAATTGCATTCTTATATTTAGTATATATTGTGATGCAGAAGTATACACAATGTAACATTTGTAGGTATATTTTATTAAGACTAATGAAACTGTCTAATCACAAAATAAGCTTTCAAAATAATAATAGTCTAATAATCAAACCTACATTATGAGTTAACAACAGTGATTGGGCTGACACAAAGAAATTAAATATAATATCATATCTTTGTATTGATGCTAAGTATTTGTGATACTCATCTTCACATTTAATGGTAAGTAATTAACTACTGACAAAAAGAAGTAATTTAGAGTTAGAATGATTGTCAGCTTATAATGTTGGTGAACTATAATGATATGCAAGGCCTTACTTTTGTCATAACATACTAACTTTGAATCTTTTTATTTATTTCTTTATTGTTTTCATCTTGAGGGAGAATGATGTTTACAAGGCATGGCACAAGAGGGTCGTAAATTTGCATCTAAACATTTAATTGCTCTCTCAGGTTAAGAAAAACAAACAGTTTTGTCTACAAAACATATTGTGATTGGATCAATATAATAATATTACTTAATGAAATGGGAACCTATGTAAGAAGTTCTTGAAAAATTTTAGTTTAAAATTTAGAACAGTAATATACTGGTAGCCTTGATGTTATTAAAAAAAATTCCTTAATTTGTAGACATAAACACATTTTATTATCCCACTATGAAAGCCTTCTTTAGCCTTGTTAAGGATGAGCATCGTTTGTAGTTTAATTAAGATTTCTGAACAACAAACCACATCAAATTTTATTAAAATTAGTTATAATATATTAATTTTTCCCGTTATAGTAATAACAATTAGTGTGTTAATGTTATTTTACGCAAGGTTAAGAATTTCAATGTAATCCTAAGCGACTTTAACAAAATGTGTTGTAATGTCAAAAATAGTCGTCTTATGCATTCAAAAGAGCCCTGGCTCCTGAATTCACCATGTACCGGCAATATATTAATTACTGTAGTTAGTGTACTGCAAATGTTATTGTATTTTTCAATTTAAGCCAATTTTGTAATGACTCTACAAAATGTAGTAAGTTACATTTGAACACATATTAATTTAATTAATATTATCCGTTTACTTTTCTAACTTTTAATTTGTTGAGTTGTTACTCATATAGGCCTATATGCACGAAAAACTATAAACTATAAATTGTACGTGAAATGACGAATAAACCAAGCTATAGAAATTACTGTACTTCAGTTATTTGTATATGTTACAAATGAAAATTTTTATTCCTTTAAAATGAACAACATTGCAGAATATTATATTCATTCTCACAGTTACTTTCAAAACAGAAGTGTATTTTAAGTAATAACCCTACTCTCTTCGAGTTTTATAGATAAGTATCGATATTAAGAGTACAAAATTAAGTTACCGGTAATACTAATTATTGTTAGAAAAGCTAAAGAATGCTCCACTTGTGCAGTGACTAAAACTGTTTAGTATATGTAAAAACATTAATAACATTTTTATTTTTGTTATCTAAATATAAAGATGAATATTTATAACCCCCTTATAGTTAATGTTATCTGTCTTGTTGTAATGGTACTCATAATTTATTACTTGTTTGATATCTGTTATCATTAGTCAATTGTTGTGAAAGGTGTTAATTCTGTTACGCATTTCAACTGCTTTAATGCAAAAATCGTAACCATGTCTCATCACGCAACAGTGCATTGTGACTATTTAAATCATAAATACTCTCATATTATGACGTAATGAAGTATTATGTTGAAACTTGTGGAAGAAGTTACATACCAAAATAATTCATATCAGATCATAATAATTAAATAAGTACTGTATGTGAAGTCACGTTTAACTTGAAAATGACTTTAAACAGAAATAATAGTTTACTAGGGCAGACGTTGTTTTGTAGAAGTCATTTTTAATTTTCAAATAGTAAATAGGCCTATTTATGTTTGCAGCAATAAATTGAGATTAACATACTTTACGATAACCTTTATCTAAAGAAAGGTAAAACTATTAAAAAATACATAATAAGAGAGCATTATGGGTACATATGATTTGTAATAGATAATAATTTATTTGATATGAAATAATTAATGGAACAGAAATAAATTATACACGTTCACTCATGAAATGTTTATAAAATTAAAGTACATTTTAAATACAGCTTAATAACCATTGAGTAGTTTAAAGTTCAGTTTTTTGTGCATAGCAAACTATTTTAAATAATTGATAATTAGGGTAGAGCGAAAACATAGGTACTATAACTTTTATTTGATTTGGAAACTTTAATAGGCGAAAAAGTTGTGTTTCACAGAGACATTTTTTTAATATAACAGCTTTGATTTACTGAATGACTAACATCTTCAGGCCTCTACCGAATCTTATATTTTAGAAATTCTTGGTAAATTCCGTAAATTATTCACCAATAATTCTCCAATATACACAATCTTTATATAATGTTTTAATTCACAAAATAATAAAAACGTAATCCCATAAAAAGGAAAAAAGTAGCAAAAAATAATCACAAACTATCAACTACTTATACAGGAATGAGGGGAAAAGATATGGTTTTCCGCTCTTTCACAAAAAATGAATGCTTGAAATGTGTAACGAAAAGTATTAATATATTATGTTTTAGAGTTATAAATTAATTTAATAATTATATATAATAAATCATGCACGTGTTGTAAATATAATTTAGTTCTCACAATAATACAAAATTAAAATAATATTAAAAGAAACGTTTACAAATGAAATCATAATTTAATTAATTAATTATATAAAAGTTAAGGGGGAAATCATATTTCTCCTCTGCTTCACATGAATTGGATATTAAAACGAAATTAATATCAAATTATAAATTACATTTAATATACTGTATTTATATTTTTGTACATTCTGTTCTGCTTTTGTTTTGATTTCAAACCTCGGTAAAACTGCCCTGGAATCAATTTATATCTTTATAATCCATCTCAGGTTTCTTGATCTGTAACGGAACTAAACTTCAAGAAATCTCTCAACTGGCTGTGTGTGATGTTTTCGTCTGATATGTTTCTCAAGTGGTGTTGCAATTACATTTTCTTGTTAGCCAATGAGCTCATAATATTCACATGTGTTGAAATTAAAAATGGAATCGCACATTCCTTTAAATTTCTAGCTATAAAATTCTTCTTAAACCAAGTTCCCTTAAATGTTGACAACCAAATCCCTTTTCATGCGACGTAGTTCATGTAGGTCCAGCTTTTTAGCCACCCAGAAGAACACGAGCCATTCGTGCTTAATCTAGATGATGTTAATACTCAGTCGTTGTTAGTTATGATAAGTTAAATATTACATACGCCCAGACAAAATATTGCAGCCACAAAGATGACACGTATGAACTAAGAAGCGTGAAAACCATTATATTTTAATAATTGTTTTTATCAAGTTTTTGGATGCTAGAAATAGGCACTCTTTTCAATTACAGCATCGCATAGATAACAGCTTTCAGTTCACGATCCAGTGAATATTGGGTTAGTTTGAATTCATACTTTATTCCTCTTTTACTACTCTCCGATTAAATGCATTTCAATTTTTCCTCGGCACAGTGTTTTATTTTTCTGCTGTCAAAATATGATTCTTTCATATGTACAGTAAATAAGTAGCTGTAAAATTATTTGTATGTAAATTGGAATAATTCGGTTGGATCTTTAAACTTTACTCTTTTCAGTAATAAAATCTGTATTTTGTCTTGCAATAAGATAGATAAAATCGCTCCTGCTGAATGATCGGAGACACGAACTCGGTTGCAGACTGTATTTTTTCCACAGTAGAACCTGTATTTGACGTTATGAAAACCATAATGATAAATATTAACCATTGGTTCTTATATACCCGTGATAGTTAAATGAAAAAAATTCAAACATCAAACAGACTCAACAGTGAACGTGATCAGACTAATCAAATCATTAACTGGGTAATAACTGAAGAATTTAAGGAAGCGGTTTTTTGTTCAAAGATTTATATATACTACTACTTTAAAGCTTGGTAGAGCCCTCAAGATATTATATAAAATGGTTAAAATTTTACAGAATAATAGTACTATATAAGTCACAACTTTTGACGGGTATTACATAATCTAACTCAAAATTTAAAATTTTCACTCCATCCTATAATATTTATACACATGAATATACTTTGAGAAATCTAACTTTTTAAAAATTTTACAGCATTAAGGGATTTATATAAAGTCACAGATGAATGAAACAAATATCTCTCTCTCTCTCTTTGCTTTGTCTTACTTAGACGCATATAAACTCAGAATATGAATTCTCCAAAAACAAAACATATTTATTTTTTCCTTTCCATCAACCAGACTTTGAAACGAATAACAGTAATAATTTATATTGGGACTCCTTTAGCGCGTTTTATTATTTCGTTTTTTACTGATTATTTATTCGACAAAGATTACACATTTGGTACATATTCCTCTATATATACAATAAATTGACATTATTAGTGGAGTATTTAAAGTTCAACAACCTGCTTTTGCATTTAAGCATTTGAAATGTTTAATGTATATTCTGTATATATATTTCATAGTTGAAAATATGTATACACTTACCCTTATGTCTCTCTGACTGAGCTTTATGAATGTTAGGAGTAATGTGATAGAAAGTACATAATTGAAAAATGTTTGGTTCTACCAAAGTCAGTGCAATTGTAGGATTTTGTTACTAAGTTCCTCTGGAAGTATGTGTAGGTCTGTACGAATCATATTATCTTGTATTTAATTTAGGAAATCAGTACCGGTAATCGATGGATGTGATGAGCTATTATTTGAAAACTTTTAAAATATAATTATTTGATTATTTCATCTCTCGGAATACTGAAAGTCAAACGAAAGCATTTTTTTCTAATTTATTGAATATCATAGGCATATTTCATCTGATGTGATAGACTCTTTATTATTTTACATGTTGATACTTACGCTAGAAAAGATTATTTAAACCTTTTGGAATTTTAAATGAATATTTCAAGAATAAATTAATTCTGAGATAAAAAGTAGGGTAAATGACTATGATCAAATTTTGCTATGTAGAGCTTTGATTTAACAAGCTTTTGATGTGTAATACAAAACACATTTAAGAATAAAAATTGGAAATTATGTTTTATTTAACGACGCTCGCAACTGCCGAGATTATATCAGTGTCGCCGTTGTGCCGGAATTTTGTCCCGCAGGAGTTATTTTACATGCCAATAACTCTGCTGGCATAAGCCTGTTGCATTTCAGCACACTTAAATGCCATTGACCTGGTCCGGGATCTAACCCGCAATCTAGGGCATAGAAGGCCAGCACTCTACCGACTGCGCCACCCGCGCCGATTTTTAAGTAAGAGTTCTTAAGGAAACGAAGAATTGCTTCACCGTAACAGACTAATGAAGTCTAGTACCGGACTGAATGAAGAATAGTATAGTTTAATGAATTAGGCGCAGATTTAAATAAAACATAGCCTAGTGTTAAAGATGAATTCCATATTCTGTAAGGGGGAAAGTAATGATACTACTAAAATGAAGTAGGCCTATACAGTAGACTATAGGAAATATGTATTTTTGTTATATTTTGTAAAATATTTCTAAAACATCAGTTTTTGTTTCAGATATTCGAACTATAACAGATACATGTATGGATTAATATTGGTTAAAATGTAGGATAAGATTTTACTCTAAGGAAGATTTTTGTATTTATGTGAATTTCCATCTTCAAAACTAGTCTTTACCTTCTCATTTCATTATTGAATTTCGAAGGTATTTAAGGTAATTACGAGTATGACAAACGTAATTTAAATTTACAGTATTGTGAGATTTTCCGTACCGTAATTCAAACATGAAAATTTTGAGTTTCTTAGTGCATATATCTATACCTATGTAAAATATTTATTAGATTGTGTGGAGCTCGGTTATTTTCTTTTGCGTGAATATTGAATTGCACTCGTAATTAATTAATATAAAAAACTGTGTACAAAGATAATTTTGTGTTTAATGTACTCATTTAGCAATTTCCTTGTATTTACTGTCCGATATTCTAGATCTCCAACAGTTATATATTTTAACAATGGAATCCTTTGTCTATAAATGTGACTATCTATATGTTTATTATATTAAGGCGCTCGGATTCACTTGAATTCAGAACTTTCAGGAAGTAGTCTTTCACTTTTGCAATATTTCCTTAATATGATTATTCATGTACAAATTATATTCATTTCAAATGAGATTTAATTTAATCGGCATTTAATTTTCGCATCAAATGATGACAAACTCAAAAGATTAAAACTCTTTTACTGTTTTGCTTATACTGTTATCAAAATGAATTTTTAATTTGAAATTTGTTCGTCTTTTGAAAGTGGTACAAGAGTTTTAAATACAGTAATTATAAAATACTTTACCGTATATGATACATATTTTTAAATGTTTCTAAAGCCACATCTGTTGGTTAGAGAGGATTAAAAACATTTTGGGCAACAACAAGAACTTAAATTCATACACTTCTAAAAATAAAGCAATGTTGTAGCTTATGTTCTATATGAATTCAAAACGTATGGAACTTTTTATTGTCAAGGCTTATCCTTCAATTGCTGACTCAGGTACGAACCTGTAATGAACAAGTTATAATGTAAAAAACTGTGTATCTATATTTTTTATTTTAATTTGCTGGAGACCATTTTTCAAAAATATCAAAACCAAACTAAAAGAAAGTGCATCATCAGTCGTGAATATCATAACAACTCCATTCTTTAGAGTGTAGCTAATTTGACTCGTGCAGGACGAGGAAAGAGACGGTGGACGTGAAGACAAGGATGTGCTGGAGGTGGAGTGTAAGGTGATGGTAGCAACAGGCAGGCAGTAGCGAGCGCCATGCATGTGGTCTACTTACTTCTTGTCTTCTTTCAGGGTTGATGGCATATGTCTCTCCAGGCCTTCTGTCACCAACGCATCAAACACTAGTGACTGCACCAGCGATTTGTCACCTGAAATCCCCAACAATTTTGTATAGTCTACAAACGAACAATAAGTCAACAACCTATGATCGTACTACATGATTTTTTTATTTTAGTAGGTTATTTTACGACGCTTTATCAACATCTCAGGTTATTTAGCGTCTGAATGAGATGAAGGTGATAATGTCGGTGAAATGAACCCGGGGTCCAGCACCGAAAGTTACCCAGCATTTGCTCATATTGGGTTGAGGGAAAACCCCGGAAAAAACCTCAACAAGGTAACTTGCCCCGACCGGGAATCGAACCCGGGCCACCTGGTTTCGCTACCGGACGCGCTAACCGTTACTCCACAGGTGTGGACGTGTACTACATGATCAATTTAGTTTTTTATTAACATTACTCATAATTGGAATGTCATGTGGCTTCATTACGAACGTTATGTAATGTAAGTTTTGCAATGCGTTACCATCTCACTGCCTCCAAACTTGCAGGTTTCCATTCTATGTTACGTAGGAAAAGTCCGTCCTTACCAAATCAACAAGAACAATAGTAATAATCTTCAAATGTATAAATCACTTCAAACATAAATGATAAATAATAGGACAATTGAACAAATGATAATGGGTTAGATTTTAATATAGGGTTACTCAGTGTTCTTTTTCTAGAGAAAAGAGTGGTGGAACTGTGTGTAAAATTTATTGGAGCAGACGGGGAGATGATTACAGCCAAGTGCACAGGGAATTCAAGGCCTAAACAGAATTCAGAATAATCATGTTAAAAACTTAAGTAACGAGTATTTAATTTCACATCTTAGGCCGAATTCACCAATATGTTCTTAATCCACAATTAACTAATTGTAATTTAACTTATATACGGAAGTTAAATCATATTCAATTCGTTTGCATTTCTCCAAACTAATTATTATTTAAAATAAAGTAAATTAATTTAATTCCCAATTAAGTCATTACTGCCTTCGGAATCATAGTAAAATAGTAATTTCGAAGGCCATTTGCCTTGTTAATGTTATCAGCGACTTTTATAGTAAGTTAATTTGTTATGTTACGGCAATAAATCATCATATACAGAGGTAACGAAACATATTAAAATCATCGAAAACTGAAAGACGGATAGGCAGACTTCAGAAGAAAAGATTGGAAATAAGGAGAAAGAGATTTTAATGCAAAAATCTTCATCTCAATGTCTTCAGCAATATTGAAGACAAAACTGAATAACATGAAAGTAGATGCAAGGAAATATCTTGCAACAATCAAAATGCAAAGACTTCATGATTGACGCTATTTCAATGCCTTCAAATGTAATAGTAGGCGTATACAATACATTTGTTATCCATATTACTTTAATTGCCGTATTTTAGGCAACCAAAATTTGATTAAATGTTTCTTCAATGAATGTATCATATAAATAATTACGAAGTACTTAACTATCAGTTGGAAATTCTATATCACCTTCTGTACTGTTCAAAATATAGGCTACAATGCTTATATTTTGCTTAACCTAAACCGCATTTACAAATCTTTTACCTCCATGGTATTAAAATAATCTTCTCTTTCGGAAATTATCCTGGCCCGTATTGGTAAGAAATCAAATATCAAGTCCAGCATTGTCGTCGCCTTGATGAAAATTATCCTCGTTAATGCAAGGATTAATTATTTAAAGGACCAAATATTGACTAATTAACTTAAATCTAATTTAATGAAAGCTTAAAGTCCAATAATTTGTTTTGGTGAAATGTATTGTCTCTTTAAGTGTCAATTAAGAAGACTTTAAGTAACAGTTAAAGTTAAATAAATTCGGTGAAATCGACCTTTAATTAAATTTTGGGAAGAAATTCTAATATATCTATGTTAGTATAAACTGACTCAATTTGGGTTAACAAAATAATAAATTGATTTCCAGCAAAGACATTTACTAAGCTATATACCGGTATCCAAAGTATTAGAAGATTTTCCACAGCATAGCAATTCTTTCTGTATTAATTCCTCATTTTATCTTATGATATTTCCGTGTGAGGTCAGTTGCAGAAGATTTAACAATATTATAGATTTATTAATTTGTCACACAGAATAATATCTGTATTATTGACAATTAATGTTTGAGAAGAAAAATTCGCTCCGACGCCGGGGATCGAACACGGGTCCGAACCCGGTCCTTGGTTCTACGTACCAAGCGCTCTGACCACTGAGCTACGCCGAATTCAATACACAGCACCGGATCGAATTCTGCTGCTTCAATGTTTCTCTTTATGGCCTGACTCCATGTTAGGCATATGTATATTGACGTATATGTCCAGTGTCAACTGCCATTATACTAGGAGCGCACTCAGCTGAGTGACACTGGACATATACGTCGTCAAAATATATGCCTAACATGGAGTCAGGCCATAAAGGGAAACAATGAAGGAGGAGAATTCGATCCGGTACTGTGGATTGAATTCGGCGTATCTCAGTGGTCAGAGCGCTTGCTACGTAGAACCAAGGACCCGGGTTCGATCCCCGGCGTCGGAGCGAATTTTTCTCCTCAAACATTAATTGTCAAGATTTAACATATTTGTCAAGGTTGAAGTTAGCAAAGGAGGCACAATAATTCTAATAAGGTTTCTTATGGTGTTAACTAGCAGGTAGATGATGAAGTTCACTTGGAAGAAACCTCATAATATATTGGCGGCGCGAAATTCGAACATTTCTCGATTCCATGATGAAAAACATAACAAAAAAGTACTGGAACGCCGTTCAGGCGCGTTTCGTCAGAAAAAAAGCACTCGGGTTACAATAAATAAACAAACATAGTTGAAATTAATGTAACAGCCACACAAATTGATCTATCTAAATTAACTAAGCGGCTATGGACTGTGCTGAGGATGGGAATCAGTTTGGGTTAAATGCTTTAATCAAACTGAAAAAGTGTGGTAAACTCAATTTAAGTTGCTTGAATGAGGCATTATTCAGTAATTTGTATATTTCAGTTAACGTTAAAAGTTAAAACTTACAAGTAAATGTAATTTTATTAATTTATTTTCGTACCTACCTATAATAATAATAATAATAATAATAATAATAATAATAATAATAATAATAATTCGTGGCGCTACAGCCCGTGAAGGGCCTAGACCGACCAGCCGGCTGTTGGCCTCACGTCCACATGCCACATGGACGATTATCCAACCAGAATGGAGGTATCGTGTGGTTAGAACAATGATCCCCCCAACCATTATAGTTGGCATTCGCAACCGGATTTCGCTACTTATCGTAGCTCCCTAAGTGCATAACGATGCTGGATGGGCACCGGTCCTATACACTGGCCGTAATTTCATGAGAAAATTTCTTCCCCCATGAGGACTCGAACCAGCGCGCATTCCGTAACGCGAGTCCTAGGCAGGATGCCTTAGACCACGACGCCACGGCGCGGAAACGTAAATACCTACAGGAAATGGAAATAAAAATAACTTGCATTATTTTGCAAATCAAGCTTTCAGGTATAATTCCCTATAAAGTTGATTTGAATAATTTTGAGGGAACGCTAACCGACCCCGGAACAATTTTTCTCTCAAATTATTCAAATCAACCTTACAGGGAGTTATACCTGAAAGCTTGATTTGCATAGTACATATCACTCTTCGTTAATAGAAAACCACAATTTAAGTCACACAGAGTTAGTGTGCACTCAATGTTGGTTGCTTGACGGTTGTCAGTCCACTTTGAGGTCTGTGGATATAGAGGGAAAAGTTGGATCGGTGTCGGGTAGAGCTCCCGGGTAGCTCAGTTGATAGAGCGTTGGTACGTTTAACCAAAGGTCCCGGATTCGTTACCCGGCCCCCGAACAATTTTTCCCTCAAAATTATTGCATTATTTTGTTTCCCACTGTCTCAAACGTCACTGTTTTGTTTCCCACTATCTAAAACCATATTCATACTTCCATATTGTCAATATAAAACAGTGTGTATCTAAACATTAACTTAATTTTTAATGAATTAATTAATTTTTGTCTAACCTTACTACAGAACGTAGAAGAACAGTTGTATGTAACTCCCATATAATGACTATCAAGACACTTGTGTGATCGTTGCTTAAATAACTAATCACGAACAAAAGTTATTTATGACACTCTTAATCCACTCGAACTGTACTGTGGTGCGTTTTATAACAACGATGATACGAGCGGCGGGTGTGAACATATAAACAACGACTGAGTGCGTTATCGCAACTCACTCATGCAGCTCACATAGGACAATAGTGGCTCATCCACTGGGCAATGACATCGAGGTCATGCACCAAAAACGATGCCGTCGACAATATGGAAATCGGTGATTATAAATGGTGAACAGAAATTACATTTTAATTACGGTTATTGCTACTATGTTTTCGTAGCCAAAGGTTACTGCGTTTTTAACCGAGGTTGATGCACATCGCTAAATATTGTAAACATGCTCTAATACCGACTCTGGGCAGAAAACATAGCATGTGCGGGACTATGTCGAACAATCCCGAAGCGAAGAACCTAACATTCTCAATCTTTGGTTGATGTAGAACGTGGAGGAAGGGCGGGCGAAGAGGAGAGAAGCAGAAATTTCCAATCGGGTATGACTGACCAAATCCAATATTTTAACATGAAATGAATTTTGGACAAAACATTAATTATACTCTCAAACAAATATTGTTGTGAACTTTGTACTTTCAATTTATTTCACATTTATTTGACGGTAAGCACTGCTTATCTTGCGTCTATGGCAGGCAAGTCAAGGACACGGGCAATTGCTGTCCATGAAAGTGCACTTTGCGAGCGCTCTGGTTTGAGTGAATGTAAGAGAAGTGTCAGTTAAGGGTGTACGCTGTGCAGGGAATAAGTTACTACAGTAATGTAAACTTAATACTAGGCAATATACAGCTCTACTGGGATAATTTATTTAGGAAATTTATATTTCGACAATCACGTTAAGTAATATTTCTTTGTAGGTATACTTGACAATAATTATTATTAATAAAAATTATTTCACAACATAACACAAACAATTAGAAATATCACTGTATTGTGAATGACATTGCCCATTCATGAATAAATGCGCAGTAGGCTATATCATGATAACTATTCAATATTCTTACATATTGACGAATTTAAAAAAAATAAAACTAACTTAATTCAAATCTCTTTTGTTTTACACACACAGACATATGCATATAAACGTCCAGGTTTGTCCTTTTTCGTGAAAGTTTCTATCTTTTAAATTCTTGTAATGTTCTCTGAAATAATTCTTCCAATGTCAGTCTTGACGGAAACTCTCCTCATAATGGAGTCTATACGAGAATCTGTCGAAAGTGGTCTTTGCCTAGTTTTGTTGAGATTCGTTTGTAAAAAAAAAAAATACTGTTCGTGGAGTTCCCAAAAATTGACATTATATCTTTTGCAAACTTATGAGTGAGATGGAATTTAAACAAATATATAATAATCACAGTAAAATTTGTATATTTTGAAAACACAACGTTAAAACTTTTCGTTAGATTTGAAATATTTTTAGTAAACTTTTGGGCTACTTTTAGTTTCAATTAATAATTTCTTCGTAATCACCAATCATTTAAATTCTATCATTTTCCGTGACGTTCATGTAGTCTGAGGAATTATATAGGCCTACATAGTAATGTCGCTGTACATTAAATTTCTTACAGATAGTGTGTTTCTTACACGCTAGAAATTGTGCCTCTCCATTGTGATTGCGGCTTCAAAGCGTGAATAACCACTCTGCATGTTAAGATTGAAAAACAGCTACTGCTGATTCTAGACAATAGTCTACAATTAATAGTGTCTAACGTAATATAATTGTATAATTAATGAACAAAAATGGATTATTTTCTCATAAAAATACTTATAAATATAAAAAAGAGTTCGTGAATTATTTTCATCACCTCAACAAAATAAATTATACATTTCAAAATATAATAATTAAACATAATACATAAATATCTAAAACAGAGTTTAGTCTGTGTGTGATATGTCCTGGGAAAGTACTGTATGTAATAAGTCTGCATTTCATATATTGTGTATCTATTTCTATATATTATATCTATTTTACCTTATATCTTTAATATAAATACGATTTTTATTGTCATATACATTTAATGTAATATGTGTATTTTATGTCATAATTATGTACAGTTGTCAAAAAAAAAGTGGCCGCACTCGTCAAGAGCGAATATTTTCAAAGTCCACTTCGGGTCGCGGCGATGTTACACGATGCATGTGCTTGTACAAGCAGTTCCGGAACTATGAAAGTGTTCCATATTTGCGCCTCGTAGACCAGCGGTAGAGTGCTTGTTTAATGATTCAAAGGTTGTGGGTTCGGGCCTTCTTCAAGTTTTCATTTTATTTTTTAATCGTTCTTTAGCGATGTAAATGATATTCAAATTATCATTTATATCCAGTTATCGTTCTTTATGGATATCGCGTTATTTATATTTTGTTATCGTTCTTTAGAGATATGAATAAAATTCAAGTCATCATTTGTATTTTGTTGTCGTTTTATAACGATATGAATAATAATAATTATTATTGTATCTGCAATGGGGGTTAGCCCTATTTTACATATGTATGTTAGGGCTATAGTTTTATACACAAAAAAGATAAGCATAAAGAGAAATGGAAAAGAAAATTACATTAGCTTACGCGATGTAAACAAAACATAAACAATCCGTAAATTAGGCATTCCGATTGCAAAACAAATATCAGTTATCAATTTGAAACATACAAAAACATTAACAACACACATACGTAACACTTCTATAACACAAATATGCAGCTTTTCGTACCATACATCATAAATTAATACACAATAGTCACACAAACACAATCAAACTATAATTACGGCATTGCGACGACATCAAGCATCCCATAACTGACTCACATACATAACAAATCAAGCATCCGTTGCAACACATACACTTCAACATAGTAACCACACTTTTAAAAGTTACAAATTTGGCTCCAAGAAGAATAAATAGGACACTGTTACTAATTAGGGGAGAGTCGGGTAGTATCGGACATCGGGTAGTATTGGACAGTGCGTTTCTTTCATCTACCACCATATGGTAGTACCTGAATAACATGGTTACGTTTCTCTATGCGACATCACAGAAACGTAACCATGTCAGTCAGGTACTATCATCGTGTGGTATATGAAAGAAACTCACTGTCCGATATTACCCGATATCCGATACTACCCGACTCTCCCCTACTATTCTTCTACAATTTCTTAAATACATCTGTAATAAATCTGTGAAATTCCGATATGAATAATATTCACGTTTTTTATATTGTTATCGTTCTTTAGCGATATAAATAATATTCAAGTTATCATTTATATTCTGTTTTCCTTCATTAGCATTATAAAATAATATTCAAGTTATTTATATTGTTATTGTTCTTTCGCAATATAAATAATCTGTATTTTATGTAAGTAATTATTATAACATAAATAACCATCTTTCTTTGTAAAATAGGTTATTTTATTTAGATAATTAAATACGTATTATATAATATCATATATTAATTAAACAAACCGAAATTTATCAGTTATATTCTGTTATCGTTCTTTAGTGATACTGTATAAATAATATTCAAGTTATTTATATTGTAATCGTTCTTTAGCGATATAAATAACATAAATGTAATATTAGGTTTGGAAAAATCCAGTTGCATAATACTGGTATTAGTTTTTCTTTTTGTATTATTACATTATACTATCTTGAACCACAATAAAATGAAAAGGAGTAACGAGGAATTGAACCTGAGACGTTGACATCTAAATTCCAACGTTCATCCGCTGAGCTACGAGGGCAAAAGTGTGGAAACATTTTCGGAAAAATTGGCCCAATCACACTCTAAGATTTTCTGATGATTCGTAGAAGCTAGTCCAGGATGCGGGGGGCAAAGGCTAATTGAGATTTCCCTGTCTCTGATCGGGTCAAACATCCTGAGAGAATTAATATTTAACCCTAGCCGCGATTTTCGGTGAAGTCCGGAGGGCCCAATTAGTCAAATCCACTCTCCTCATCTCCACGCTTGGGCCCCCTGGAATTTTATAAGATGCGAAAGAGATAGTGGTGTGCGGAAAGCAACGGGATGTTACCGCATTTAGGCCTATCCTTCCCAAGAAAAACTTCAAACATGAACAAAGGAAGCTTTTAATAGAAGAAGAAGAAGGATCTTCTGCGGACCTCTGGAAAAAGAACTAAGGAAGAGACTAGTGAAGTGCTTTGTGTGGAGTGTGGCATTGTATGGGGAAGGAACATGGACATTACGACGAAATGAAGAGAAACGAATTGAAGCATTTGAAATGTGGATGTGGAGAAGAACGTTGCGTGTGAAGTGGACAGACAGAATAAGAAATAAAACTGTGTTTGAAAAAGTGAGTGAAGAAAGAGTGATGCTGAAACTGATTAGAAAGAGAAAAGGAATTGGTTCGGTCTCTGGTTGAAAAGAATAATAGACGACATTAGGATATGTGGATCATATGCGGAGACTAAGAGGAAGGCAGAAAATAGGAAAGATTGGAGATTGCTGGGTTTGCAATGAAAGACCTGCCCATGGACAGAACACTTATGTATATATGTTCAGAATGCCTGGAATATCGTGTCTAAGAACAGTCGCTATTTGCAAAGACTAGTCAATTCCATGCCCACTCGACTGCAAGATAATCGAGATAAGAGGAAGATAGACTAAATATTGAATTGTGGCTTTTTGTTTTGTTTTTTGAACGCTTTATTGTTTGAATGTTTGAAGGCCGACGCCAGTAAATTTGTTTTGTTTATGCCACGAAAGATATTTTTATTGAGAATAAAATCTTTTTTCTTTCCATTTGCAGCCACAATATCATAATGATATAGTCATGGCATAGTATAATAATGAACCTGATGTTAATTACTAAAATAATCGTAAAAGAGAAAGGAGCCATTATGTATAGTTTGTCTCTCTCAAAAACAGAACAAAAAAGAACATAAAAAGCATGAGGTTTTAGTCGAACGCAGGACCTCGTGAATAAGAGGCCTGAACGCTACCATTACGCTATCGAATAACACACAGAATACTTCAATTATAACTGTAGATATCAGGCAACGTGGTCCAACAACATGTAACATCGCCTGTCTCCGAATTGTAGCGAAGATACCCGAAGGGAACTTTGTTTCAGGAGAGGGGCCATTTATTTCTTTTGACAGCTGTACATATATTTTATGTAACTATTTGTACAGGGCTATAATATGTATGATTTAATTAATTACAGCCCTAATATACTTTCGGGTTAAATAGGGTTCTATACACTTGGAAATTCAATAATAATACTATAGGGTTTAACTACCACTTGGAATCGTATTGTTTTCAGTAGGTACTGTAAAGCAAGCAATCGTATGTTTAGTATACTGGTGTACACTTGGTCAAAATGAAAGTGGCTGGTCTCTTGAGCAGTGAAAATTTTCTAATTGTAAGTCCCTTCGGTGAGCGCGCAGTTCACTACCGTAAACCTCCGTGCGCCACTTTAGTTAACTCCATAACAAAGGCGCTGATTTGGGCTACCTCCGCAGCATGTTTCGAATCTCTGTAGAGAATGTTTTGTTTTGTCCTTTCTTTTATTTTTTTACAACTCCTTTCAGTGTAATATAATCAAATAATTTTTCTTACGTTAAATCATGTTACTTGCAGATAATTACAAAATTGTTGAAAATTTGTGGTTATAATTTCAGGAAATCAGGATATATTTTGTCATCAGAATTATGGTTTTTCTTCTTGTTTACAATTAGGCCCTGATGATCACGAATTTAGATTAGTATAATGATCATATTCCCTGTAGCACAACTTGATAATTAAGTATTGCCAATTATTTAATCGTCAACATATTTACTGAATGTTCCTTAGGCAATAGGCTAGAGTGTAAAGCAGCAGGGATTAATAAAATAATTAACACAGCATTTTAATATGAAAGCCTCTAATTGTCGTCTTTAGTGTTACGTCCATCTAGCGTTAAAAGTTTCTATTAACACGAAAAAAAAAACTATATCACTGATGCATTTAAAAGGCAACAAAAAAAAGTTTAGTTATACAACAAAGATTTGAACTTGCAATCTCACGAACTCTTAACTAACGTCCAACCAACTACGCAAAGAGTTTTACTACGGTCAGAATGGCATTGTAATGAGCAATGGTTGTACTCCACTTGAGAACCTGTTATACAGTATATAGTGTTTGTATTACAATATTCACTGTTTTAAACACTCTGAACGATCTGTGTGTTTTAAATCTCGTATATGAATTATTTTCTCGGAAGATTTTAGTGATGTGTAGTTGTGTTTCCCATTATAACTACTAGAAGAATATACTCAATCTTTTGAACATAGCCTGGCTCTCCCGAGCTGTCACGGAAATACCCGATTCGAACTTAGTCTCTCAGACGCCGGCCACTTTCATTTTGACCAAGTGTACTTATTCAATCCCTATCACTCCTCTTGCGACGAAAGAACGGATGAATAAGATGCCCGCAAGTTGTGTTGTTTACACGGTGGGGAACGTACTCTTGGCGAGCTGATGCTGACACGACTGGTGTAAGAGTACACATCACTGGCCCTCGACTAATTAACATGCAGAGATTCAGAACTGAGCTATATAATTATTTTAGTAGATTCTAAGGCAGCTATCCAGGCCGTAGCAAATATTTCGTACACAGCAGAATGTAGAAAAAAAAAAAAACTAAAACACAACTACGTATCCAACAAAATGGTTGCTTTCCAATGGATTCCGTTCCACTGTGGCAGTGAGGGCAATGAGACTGCTGACACAACTGCAAAAAAAGAACACATAGCTTCTGCAAACACAAGAAAACTGCATCTCCTTTCGCACTGCATCGCATATTATTCACAAAGCCATAAACAGGACCACGCAGGTAAACTAGCTCAGCTATCTCAAAATAACATTTGGAAAACGAAAATCTGCTATCTACCAGACTGGCCGCGGAAGGAGCACTACCTCTGTTCTAAATCTTCACAGGACAGGACTTCCTCAGCAAACACCTACAGTGTAGGTCCTACACCATGGAGTCAATGTGGGAGAGATATTGGAGAAGCATCACAAGTTCAGGAGTTACAGAACTTATTTTAACATCTGTGTTCTTTTGTTATGTTCGTTCAGTACTATTTCATAGTGTATATACACTGTTTCTTCATTTATAAGCCAAATGACGTGAGTCAAATGCTTTCTGTGTTACACAAATGCTTATTGACATCAAATAATAAATGAAGGAAATAAGTAAATGAAATTGTGCACAGTCAGACAGATTGGCGTTAAAGCATAAGTTAAGATTAATTTTGGAAAGAGGACCTTTAAACTAATCTATACTAATAATAAATCTGTAGCCGAATTTTTTCTGGTAATTTTCGATTTTCCAAAAATAATTGATCCTAACATATATAATTAACCACCCTGAAACCGAAAATCGCTTTTTTGACAATTTTGTTTGTATGTCTGTCTGTCTGTCTGTATGTTTGTTACCTTTTCACGCGATAATGGCTGAACGGATTTCGATGAAAATTGGAATATAAATAAAGTTCGTTGTAACTTAGATTTTAGGCTATATGGTATTAAAAATACATTATTTAAAAGGGGGGTTATAAGGGGGCCTGAATTAAATAAATCTAAATATCTCGCTTATTATTGATTTTTGTGAAAAATGTTACATAACAAAGATTTCTTTAAAAATAATTTGCGATAAGTTTTATTCCTTGAAAAATTTTGATAGGACTGATATTTAATGAGATAAATGAGTTTTAAAATTAAAATAACTGTCATCTAAGGCCGTGTAATGAATTAAAAAACAAATGACTTCGTCTATAAGGGGCCTTGGACAGCAACAATCGAAAGCTATGAAAGATAGCCTACAGAGAATGTTTCTGTGTTTGTATGAAGTAATATCGGAAGCTAAATTAACCGATTTGTATAATTAATTATTAATTCACCATTGGAAAGTGTAGTTTCTCTAGATGGACATAATGCTATAATGTTATTACAGTAACTTCTGAGTGAATCGAGGACAGGTAAGATTAAAATAGCTTCTTATGCACAGAAAACTTGATAGACTATTCTGTACATTCGTTTCCTGTATTTCCTAAAATAATTTTATGACCAAATTAGTGGTCTCTGGATCAAAATGATCGCATTTTAATTTTTAAATACAATTTAAATTAAGGGGATCCAATTTACCCTTCTATCAAACACGAATGTTCCCTGGATCAAATGTCCTATTTTAATTATGTAATTACTTTATATTTATTTCTAACGGGTGCAGCGGAGCGCACGGTTACTGCTAGTAATATAATATAGTACAATATAATATAATATAATATAATATAATATAATATAATATAGTATAATATAATATAATATAATATAATATAATATAATATAATATAATACAATATACAAAAATGTTATGTTTTATTTAACGACGCTCGCAACTGCAGAGGTTATATCAGCGTCGCCGGATGTGCCGGAATTTTGTCCCACAGGTGTTCTTTTACATGCCAGTAAATCTACTGACATGAGCCTGTCTCATTTAAGCACACTTAAATGCCATCGACCTGGCCCGGGATCGAACCCGCAACCTTGGGCATAGAAGGCCAGCGCTATACCAACTCGCCAACCAGGTCGAATATAATATAATATAATATAATATAATATAATATAATATAATATAATATAATATAATATAATATAATATAATATAATATGTAATATTATACAGTATAATACAATTTAAGTTATTTGAAGGGTTTACAACCATAGTGGGCCAAGCGCCATTTACTGAATACGTAGAAAACAAGGGTTAAAATTAAGTTATTACCATAATTCAATGGAAACCTATAACAAGTGAAATAAAATATACACATTAAATCTAAATGATGTCAGTCTTCATTAAACTATGGTTGCATGTAATAAAAATTAAGAAACAGGTTAAAGGAATTGTCATTGCACCAAATGAGTGTCTCTGGACCAAAATGATCGCATTTTAGTTATTTGGATGCAATTTAAATTAAGTAACATATTAAACGATGTAGCCTTCTATCAAACACGAATGTTCCCTGGATCAAACGTCCTATTTTAATTATGTAATTACTTTATATTTATTTATAACGGGTGCAGCTGAGCCCACGGGTACGGCTAGTTTAAAATAAAAATGAAGGTGATATAAAACCAAATAATGACATAAAATAGGTTGTTGATGATGACAATGACAATATAAGAGACGTATAAGATCAAGAAAAAGAGAGAAAATATGGGAAATGATAGTAATGAAGATAACAGATATGATTATAAAAAGAAAATTGACATTAATAACAATTATATTGATTTCAACAAAGAAAATGAGGAAAATAAAGACGACGACGATGATTCCATTCTGATAATTGTCGGAGGTAACACGACCGAGAGATGAGATTGAAGACTATCCAAAAAGCACGACACAAAATAATATCTTCAAGAATCTGCTGTCACACTATCATTTACGTTATTTCCTAGAATCGAAATAGGAGAAAAGCAAGTGTCATTCGAAGTTAGTATCAGGGGTATATTTAATACTAGCCTATCCTAGACTATAGCCTAGAGATTGCAAGTCCAGAAAAACCGCACGAAATGAAGAAAATGGGGTGCTAAAAAGATAGAAGTGAGAAAGCTTGTTAATAATAATAATAATAATAATAATAATAATAATAATAATAATAATAATAATAATAGGGTTGTAAAGGGTAGTAATGCGACTCAAATAGCCTATCCTGCCCAATTTCCATCCTCACCTTCTCGTGGCACAATCTGCTTTAACTAACGAAGCTCTGGGAATCGAGTTACAGCGGTATAGCTATTCCAACGACATGGAGGAAATGCTATGTAATGCCTGTCCAGAGGCTACATAAGGTGGCAGCCCCAACACTGGACTTACCTGGCGATAGTCTAGTAATCTATTCTGGGGAAATTCAAGTACAGTGAAGTCTCAAATGGTAGATAACCGAATGGATAAAACTGTCGACGACATAGGCGTGTTACGGACAATGAAAAAGAATTCGTGGAAGAAAAAAGGTTTAATAAATTTCGGAACTTGGAATGTCAGAGGTATTAATTATAAAGACGATCAGTTAGAAGAAAAACTGCTCAAAAAGAACACCAAGATGGCTGTGATCACAGAATCTCTTAAAAACTTAAAGCTACTAAAGATACTGATAACTTTTTAAAAATATATTGTGGAGTAGGTCGAAAAGAACGAGCTCATGCTGGAGTGATGGTCATGATACATAATTCATTGACATCCAATATTAACTATTATAAATTTTGGAATGAACGTATGGTAGAGGTCCGCCTAAAACTGCAGAGAGGATATATGACAATTGTAGGTTTATATGCTCCAATAGAAGGGTTAGAAGAGGAAAACGAACAATTCATTGAAGAACTCCAAACTGTTTTAGGTAAAATCAACAAATCTGACATAATGGGAGACCTAAATGCTAGAGTGGTGAACAGCCAAATAGGATTATCATGTTAGAAAATTTGGAGAAATAGTTTTAAACCAAAATGGCAAAAGATTAATTGATTTTGTACTTTACAATGACTTGCAAATAATGAATATAAAATTTAAACACAAGGATATCCACAAATTTACATGGTCAGCTAGAGGATCACGCTCTATTATTATTTTATCTGTAATAGAAAAATGTCTGAAATGACTTTAGATATACGAGTATTTAGAGGATTTTAAATTGAATCAGATCATCACCTTATAGTAAGTACAGTTAGAATTCCCCCAAAATGGTGAAAGAGAAATGTTAAATGTAAGAGCAAATCAGAGCAACTTTTCAAGATAGGTTTACTTCGCGATCCTAGTATTAAGTGGTTTTATGAAACCAGAGTGAGTAGATTATTAGAAGAAATAAAAATTAGCGATGTTGTAGATACTGAATGGACAAATTTGAAAAGTATCATTACACAAGCAGCTAAGGAGAGTTAAGGACTGAAAAGAAAACGGAATAGAAAAAGGCATATACGAAATTGGGATCCTGAAATTAGAAAGATTATCTACGATAAAAGAGAAGCTTATCTAAAATATTTGCAAACTAAATGTATCAATGATGAAATTGAATATAAACTTAAAAGAGCAATAGCAAGAAAAGCAACCCGAAAAAAAAACATAGAGAACAATGGGAGAATTTTATAATCACTCTAGAAATAGATGTAACGAGTCCAGCACCAAAAACATTTAAGATTTTAAAGAAATTAAATGGAGATATAAAGGAATAATGCAGAATTAACAATTATAAATAAATATACTTGGCTTAAATATTTTCAGTCTCTTTGGACACACAATGATGCTAACTTCGAAATGCAACTCTCTGAGAATGATGACATTGAAAATATTACATTACCTGAATTACTAGAAACAATAAAACAGGATAAAGGTAACAAGACTCCTGGAGAAGATGGTCTTAAGATGGAAATATTTAAATTTAGTGGCGTCCGATTTCTTCAGAGACTTCTCAAATTTTTCAACATTACTTGGTCAGGAGCAGATCCTCCAGGCTGTTGGAACAAGGCAATAATAACCCCCATTTTTTAAAAAAGGAGACATAAGAAAGTGTGAAAATTACAGAGGGATAAGTTTACTTAATGATGGATAGAAAATTTATTCATCTATTGTGAAAAAGAAGCTGACTACAGTTACTAACTGTACAACATTGATTACCGAAGACCAAAATGGTTTTAGAAAAGGCAGATCATGTGCTGATGGTTATTTCACTTTCAAGGTTATATTAGAAAAACGACGAGAATTTAATTTAGGACTACATATGGCTTTCATAGATCATGAAAAATTTTTTGACAATTTAAACAGAGAAAAGTTATTAATTGTATTAAAAGAAAACTAGATACCAAACCAAATATTACAATCTATTTATAATATGTAGAAGAAAACAAAAACTGCCGTTAGAGTAAATAATGAAGTAACAGATTTTAAAACTATTAACACAGGTGTACGACAGGGATGTCCTCTCTCGCCTCTGATTTTTATAATATACATGAACTCTATGATATGTTACTGGCGTTTCCAAAACCCAAACAGAGTCTATGTTCCCATAAACAGACGGACCAAAATAGATACAATCCTCTTCGCAGATTACCAGGTTCTATTGGCCACTTCAGAAGATATATATTTATTAAACACAGGAACTATAATATGACTATTTCTGTAGAAAAGTAAAAAGTTACAGCGTTTAAATGTAAATATCCAATAAGAAGTAAAATCTTAATTGAAAACAGAATTCTAGAACAAGAGAACACATTTAACTATTTAAGGTACCATCTTTCATTTGAAAAAAGAAAATGATATCGATTATAAAATAACTAATTTTTTAAAAGTTATCGGCATTATGAATTCAGTTTTCAAACCTAATTTAGTACAGGTTACAAGATTAAAAATGTACACCATTTTAGCACGACCTACTTAAGTCTATGGGTCAGAAGCCTGGACTTTGACAAAAAAGATGTTCAACGTATAACTACCAACGAAATGAAATTCATGAGAAAAACGGCGCAATACACAATTTGGGATAGAAAACGAAATGCAGAAAAATATTTGAAGAATTGAACGTCCAACCTATATTAAATTTTCTTCAAATCTATACATTTAATTGGAAACAGCATGTCGAGAAAATTCCAACAGAAAGGTGGCCAATTACAGTGCTACATTACCGCTCTTCTGGACAAAGATCTGTTGGAAGACCATTAAAAAGATGGCATGAGAACATTGAGATCGCAACAGACCAATAGGTCTAGTGCTTGAATTGGGTGATGACGATGATAATGAATAAATTATAAAACTGAAGCTGGCCCGGTCCCAAATTTAATAAATTCCTTCCCCTGTTTAATTGATGTGAAACATATAATTGGTTGGAATACAGCTTAACCCTGGACTCAGCCTTCTGTTTGTACTGAACACATTTTGCCTCAAATGTCACAGGGTTTGAAAGATTACACGATATTGCATTTGTTGGTATAGCTCGCGCAAGGAACGATTACCGAAAAGCAATGGTGACGTTGCAGTCTGTTTTGACGTGTATGTAGGCACGCCGATGGGGCAAGAAGTACGGCCCGATGGAAGTACTGTCTCTTCCAAGAAGATGAACAAATAAGGACATCGCTGTAGAAATAAAGAACGTAGCAAGAGAAAAATTCGAAGCTAATTAAACGCGCAACATATGTTTACGAATGAAATAATAATACCTTGCGATACACGTATTCACATGCAATGGAACAAACTAAAGTCATAATGTAACTATCACAACGCGACTGATTCTATCGATGTCATTTCTCTTCCGACTGTACTCTTGAATATCGTTCAAGCTATCTCGTGACCTTTCTCGTCGCCCGCTCAATCTTAGCGCATTGTTTCATACGCATGCCTTCCATCGGTATTCCCTGATTGCGAGACCTATAGAGGTTTAAATACTGACACATATAATGAATGTGTTTCAAGAAGTGGTATATTTCTAACCAAAAAAGCGCCCTGGTATTGGTAGTTGTCTTTGTCGCCGCCGCCCCCGCCATCATCATCATCATCGTCATCATCATCATCATCATCATCATCATCATCATCATCATCATCATCATCATAATGAATGTGTTTCAAGAAGTGGTATATTTCTAACCAAAAAAGCACCCTGGTATTGGTAGTTGTCTTTGTCGCCGCCGCCCCCGCCATAATCATCATCATCATCATCATCATAACCATCATTTCCACAGAAATAACTGTGGAATGTCAGACAGAAATATATAGGTTCCAATCCAGACAAAGAGATTGTTGGGTCTGTGGAGTGGACCTCGTTATGAAATTGTTTAAATATGAATACAATATGGGTTTATAAATGCAAAATTTGACGATAATATGGAAGTCATAAAAGTGCCCTGGCGCCGCCCGGCCTCGAAAAATAGCACCCTTGACGTCGCCAGGATCCGCCTAAAATATACCCTTGGTTCCAAGTCATGAAGAAGCACAATTATACTAGCACAGTAAAGATTCTTGGTCAACCAATGACAGAAACAAACGAGCTGATATATTGTTAGATGAAAATAAGTAAGCAACATTTTTCAAGCAGAAATAAATCCGCAGAAAACAAGCAACGGAACGCTTATTAGAAATTGTTGCTTGTTCAAAGAAGCAAGTCGACTATTTAAAGGTCACAATGGAAATCAAGAATCCCGTGACAGATAACTGTTTTCAGATTTACTTTCTGAATAGGATCCACTCTTAAAGATCGTCTCAATAATGGGCTAAAAATTGAACTTGGAAACCCGTAATCAAAATGAAATTCTGAAAAATCAATGCGTTTCAATTAATAACTGCTCATGGTACAAGTGACTGTGGCCATCAGAAACAATTATATGTACGGTTTTACATTTTTTCAACCGTAATACAGAGAAAAATCAAACGCATGGAACCAAGGAACCAGCACTCCTCCCGTCTTTTGACTCTACAGAATGGCAAGGAGATCCTCAGTTGTTGCGGCTAATTGCACTACTAGTGAATTATTTGTGTACGAAAATGAAGAAAGTCTAACCTCAATTTTGGAGAAGTTGGTTAAAATGTTTTCCATTGTCATACAAATGTTGCAACGAAGTATGAAGTTCTGAACACTCTGTACATAAGGTCGGGAAAATTCAACACACAATCTCGCAGCTCGGTAAAGGTCGATTCACATTATACGGAACGTCAACGTCACGGACCGTCACCGTCACCGTCATGTCCAATGCAAACTCATTCACATTTTAACTTACGTACAGTATAAGGTCGGCGCAGGACACAATGCGTGGGGTTTCCTTATCAGTTGTTGCTCCTCCCTCGCAATTGGTCAGGTCTCTGATCTCTATTGACACAATATTTTTAAACATGGTTAGATATACAGTATAACGATTTATTTCCATCGTTGATATGTACTTACTGAAGAAGGATTCGTTGGGGTATGTTTACATAAGTTCCGACTGCAATTTCCATAGACTATAACAAGCCTAGAAACACTGTGTTGTTAAAATAATTATTTAACAGGTGACTAGAAAGAGGTTTCGTTGTCGATAAGAACAAACGTTGTACAGGGCTAATATGCAATTGTATGTGAACATAAGCTTCAGCGAGTATATGAGAACTTCATACATCGCTGCACATTGTGTACAGACCGTAATAGAGGGCATTCTGTTCAACTGCTCTGAAATTCAGGTAAGATTCTCTCCAGTTCCGTAGATAAATAATTGAATAGTTACACGAAAGATCACTTGCTACACTGTAGTGCCTTGAGACAGCAAGAGCTGGTGACCTGCTTGCCAAATTGAGGGCTGATCGACCGCAGTGCAAAATTAAGCGTAAAGAGAGAAATAACACAATAATGTGTATGCATTACTATATTTTGTTCTCTAAACCTTATATCGGTAATTTCTTGTAACACGAGAATATGGAGAAAAAAAAAAAACTAGCTTCTAATTCTTTTGGGACTGACAGCTATTTGCTGAGGGTAGTACTTCAAGACATGCAGTGTTGAGAGGTTTTGTTAAAAAATTACTTACTTACTTACTGGCTTTTAAGGAACCCGGAGGTTCATTGCCGCCCTCACATAAGCCCGCCATTGGTCCCTATCCTGAGCAAGATTAATCCAATCATATCCCACCTCCCTCAAATCCATTTTAATATTATCTTCCCACCTACGTCTCGGCCTCCCCAAAAGTCTTTTTCCCTCCGGCCTCCCAACTGACACTCTATATGCATTTCTAGAATCGGCCATACGTGCTACATGTCCTGCCCATCTCAAACGTCTGGATTTTATGTTCCTAATTATGTCAGGTGAAGTATACAATGCGTGCAGCTCTGCGTTGTGTAACTTTCTCCATTCTCCTGTAACTTCATCCCTCTTAGCCCCAAATGTTAAGAAATTAGACTTTCTAAAAAAAGATTGAAATCCATATTAAAAAGTAGACGGGCTTACATAGCACAAAGCTGTTCCTTTCATGAAAATAACTTCAATGCTTTTTGTAGTAATGGCGGACAGTGAGTGAGAGCACTAGTAGATATTCCTGACTTAGTGGTGATTTTTGAAGATGTTATAAAAACCTGCATTAATAAAATAGTGTTTACTAGTGAATTATAAGCTAAATTCTATTGATTAGTGTTTGAAAGTGATATAAATGCATTCGAAGGGTAATAAAAGTGAATACATTGAATCGACTGTTCAACGTAAGATAAAAGAGTCAACCTTCGCCAAGTTGCAAGATACTGGCAACTTAATCCGAGACGCTGTGGTGTCGGAGCTGCAGAAGACGATCGACATGAATACAGAGGTTATTAATAACTAGAAAACCACTACTGCACAGACGGACAAACAAATATCTGACCTCGCGAATAAGATCGACAATCTAGAACAATATCAGAGGCGTCAGTGCATCCGGATTTTCGGCATCCCGGAAGAAAATGGGGAAAACACATACGGGATTGTTGTGGAGCTGGCCAGAAACATCGGTGTAGATATGCAGGTGACGGACATCGATAGGAGCCACCGGTAGGCCGCATGAAGGTCTATTCACACATTTCCGGGACGTGACCTATGCTTTCCGTGACGTACCAGTATCTTCCGAGAAAATAAAATATCGTCGCCTTGTAAACAAAACGGTGCGTTCCGACAACGGCATTCGCCGACAAGTTCAGTGTTTCTCCGTGATCCGTGCCGGAAAAACTTTTTCGCTCTGAACCGATATTTTTTTCTGTTTTCACGGACGTGCTTACTCTTCTTTAATATTAAAATGTAATGTAATATTTATCTCACAAGACCAATACAAACAAACTGATTTGGGGTTCAGACCTATCTTTGGACAGTTGACTAAACAACAACCATCATCCTGTTGCCCTAGAATTTTCCAGAGGAGGGCACCATATTAAAATAGAAAGTTTACTCATAATAAAATATTGAAAAACTAAAAAACGTATTTTTCCATTTTCGACCAAAATGACTGATGCATTGCCTTAAGTTTTCTATTCAATAGAATATTACTTTGATTTATGTGTAGCTGCATTCATTTTACTTTATATTAGAAGTCACATGTTCTGAAGTTGACTTAAAATACAAGTGCAGTTTATGAATATGAGTGTGATTTTGAATTTTGTTATGGGAAAGTAATATTTCTTCATTTCTTGTGTAAGCTTTTAATTTGATGTGTTGTATAAAATGTTGCGTTTGGTTTTTTGTCTTTTTTTATATCATGTGAACTTGTGGTATATATTGTGTAGAAGTTTTGTTGGAACAGTGAATTCTTCGGCGTTAAGGGGGGTGACCTCCGAAAATGTTGAAATTTGTGTGTATAATGTGCTATGAATTTCATGAAATGTAAGGAAATTGTGAATATATTACATTAATCCAATATGACCAACGTATAGCTTACAAACTCGTTCGCAACGTCATCAATGATGTCACGGCCATCCATGGATTCCAGGAAATTACCTAGAATTCTATTGGCCTTCATCAAATTTATCTGGCACGAGTGGCCACTGGTACATTCACTAGATATTTGTCTCTTATTGATTGCATTGAGGTAACAGTGAATTGATATGACGTGGCGGGAAGGCAAAAGAAGTGGAAATAAAAAATGAAACAAGAAGGAAAGTATAAGGAATTCTAAGAAAAATACCGGCTAGAAGCAAAAAAAGTAGAAAGGAATTTAAATTAAAAAACTATCCAAAGTAGATGGATAAAATATTGAAAAGAAACGAAGAGCAGAGGCCAAAAGAAGAGTTGCCAAGCATAAATTACTTATGAATACACAAAATAATGCTCCAAGCAATAATGGCATGAACATTCTCCCTTGGAGTCTGCAAAATCTTAAAAAAAAGCAATGGCAGAAATGAAAAAGGCAATGCAACAATCCCCACTAAAAACACTGGTTTTAAGAAAACTAGTAGGACTATCAGAAAAGATGTCACCTGAACAAGAGGAAGATATGACCGAAGCAGTAAACAGAAAACATGGAAATGACCTCTCAGCTATTAACATTAAATTGGTTCAGTAATATTGTATCAGAGATGACACACGTAGACAAGTTACTGGGATGAAAGATGACACTGTTATTCAAGATGCAAACAGAAAAATTAAACAGCAAATTAGACATTGCAAAAAATAAAAACTCTCTCTCATCCTTATGACAGGAGATGATATATGATATGATATGATATGATATGATATGATATGATATGATATGATATGATATGATATGATATGATATGATATGATATGATATGATATGATATGATATGATATGATATATATTTGTTGTCAACACTTACATCCATGTAATGTGGACTTCACAATTTTGTACCCGGTGCCAAAATTACATTCATTACAGATATATCTTTTGTAGACGCTCTTATAATTTAACTTTTGACCTCATTTATATTTATCAGTATTCCCACCTTTAAAACCTAACAACTTAATTTAGACAATTCAAAATTGACACTTTTACGACTCTGTTCTTGACTTTCAGTTCACTTATATCAAATACACACTGTTTATAATAATACTTGTTACTAAAACATACTACACCATCGTCCAATATGTTCGTTATTATGTCTGTTTCTTGTGTACATTTCATTTCCAGATCTCACTAATTTTCTACATATTATACTTCACTATCCTACTAGCCTCCCCCGCCATACTCCTCACCTATTTTCATTATCTCTGTCTTTTACTTAACTCTATTACACTCCTCTAATTAATTCAAAATTGACACTTTTGTCACTCCGTTTTTGATTTTCAGTTCACTTAGTCTATTCGAACACACACTGTTTCTAATAATACTTGTTACTAAAATATATTAAAAACATAAAATTACTTAGTCACACGTTAAAAAGTGTTAAAATTTTAAAAAAGGTATATACCTTCGACAGACGGCCCGTTTCGACGTGATGTCACGTATTCATCAGTATCTCCTGAACTACTGGTGATCTTGAATTCTGCGATGTGCATTTGTCGATTGTCGATTGTAGGGGTGGGGGTATGTTGTTCTTATTGTGGGGGCTGGTTGTTTGTGTGTTATTACGTATCATGACGTCGAATAATGTGTGGGTATTGAACTGTAATTGTGTGTTAAGTATATGTTGTGGGTATGTTATTGTATGTTTATATATTTCGATTGTTGACACTTTTGTCACTCCGTTCTTGATTTTCAGTTCACTTAGTCTATTCGAACACACACTGTTTCTAATAATACTTGTTACTAAAATATATTAAAAACATAAAATTACTTAGTCACACGTTAAAAAGTGTTAAAATTTAAAAAAAGGTATATACCTTCGACAGACGGTGTGACGAACTTTTTGGTGTGATATGTAAAATTTACATATCTGTTTCTATATTATTATAGTCATGATTATTGTTGATAATGTGGTCTGCATAATTTGATGTGATGTAGGGTTTGGTTATAGCTTTAATATGTTCATTATATCTTGTGTGAAAGGATCTTCCTGTTTGTCCTATGTAAAAATTTGGGAAACTATTGCATTTTAGTTTGTAAACCCCAGTTGAATTATATTTATTTGCATGTTTAATGTGATTATTTAGATATTTCTGTGTTGTGTTATTTGTTTTGTAAGCTATCTTGTATTTTAGTTTTCTGAATGAAGTTGCAATTTTGTGAGTATTGGTATTGTGATATGTTAATGTTATGTATTTATTCTCACATGGTGTTTATCGCACAAACTGGAAAGTAGGGAAATTGAAGAAAATTATTGGCATGGATTAATACCGACCAGCCCAACTAAACAGATGTTAAGCGAAGATCGGAATTCGAACTGGGACAAAATATACGTGACAGGTGATGGGCAGTCTGTTCAATCAGCAATTGGGGTGGAAAGTAACTATCATAACAAGATCGTTGACCAGGTACGTGTAGGCAACGTATTGCAGATCGCTCCGGAGGAAGCGAGACAGAACCAGGAAATGCTGAGATCAAGAATACAGAAAAAGAAAACATATGTGAAGAAATCAGATAAGAGCGGCTTCATTTTATTTTTCTCTTAACCATTCTTCTTCCTCACGATTGTAATTCCATCAGTTTGTCCATTCGTACTTTGTGATCTCGTGTCTTTAGATCTCCTCTGCTCTTTTGCATATTGATGTTCTCTCTTCTTTGTACTTAATCCAAATATTGGATGATCTTCATTTGCCTTACAGAATTCTACATCGTAGAACTTCCTATTGATTTTTAATTTGTCTTCATATAACTTTGCAAAGTGTCCATTCGCTCTTCCCGCCTTCATGAAAGGGAGTAGTAGTTTCCTTTCACATATGATCTCAGGTCTTTTTCAACTCTCATTCCCGTTCCTCGCACTCTGTTTAAGTTGCTTAATATTTTTTCTTCGGTTACTTATTTGAGAATCTTATCACAATAGGCCTTTTACATCCTAATTCGATCCTATAAGTCTCCTCGATGTATTCTGCTCTTACCTCGAGTTTGAAGATCTCGTAGTATACTCTGCGTACTGCCTTCCCGGTTTCTATTGCGAATTCACGTCCCTTTTCCTTTACTCCGAAGAACAACAATTTTATTTTTCTTTGACTTATTTCGTACAGCTTAATTTTCCTCTTCATTTGTTCTATTTCTTGTCTCAGCAATTCAATCTTCTCACTGTGTCCCTCTATGTTTATCTTAACCCTTTCAATCTCCTGTCTTTTGTCACTTGATTCATTATTAAAATACAAGGAAAGTGAATTTATTAGCATGATTTCCATCTTACTGTAGATATGTTGCACGTTTAAGTAATTTTTCTATCTACATATTTGTAACTTATGCATTTTTATACATATATGGCTCTAATGATTAGGCTACCTGTTTCTTTCACCCGCAGTCGCACTTGGGCGGTGAATGGGTCTGCAGCCGGGTCGCAGTGATGTATGTATTTATTTACACTGCAAGTGGGCAAGCACCCGGTGGCAGTGGTATACACAATACAAACAATACACAATAAAATGATAACAAATACACAATAAAATTTACAATACACAATACAATTATACAATACACAATACAATAAGAATACACAATACAAATTAATACAAAAATTACAATTAATAATAAAACATAAAATAACCTAATTTTACAATACAACCTACATATGTATAGACCCTACATAAGTTTCAATAGTCTTTCACTTTACTCTCATCTCACTCACTGTAGTGGCACTATGACGCATTTCACTGACACATTTAGGACACATTTCACTGACACTCTATAACATATTTCACTGACACTATAGAACACATTTCATTGACGCTATAAATTATCACTGATCGGAACTATTCACTGCACTGTAAAACCATAACTTCACTGAATCATCTCGCTTCACTGATACGACAGTTCAAATAAGACAAATAATTACACCCTTATGCATACTTATAAACAGAACTACATTTAAGCTAAACATTTCTAGTCTAAGACCCTCTTACATGCTATTTTTAAATAATTTACAATTCAAACGAATGGAGTAACTCGTCAGGCTAAATAAATACATGTCACCTTAAAAAATTAAGTGTTAAATGTCACCTTAATTTTAATTTGCACTTTATACACAACTTTTTAAGTTATTCTTGAATCTCCTTAAGGAAGGACAGCCCTCAAAGACCGCTGCAGGTAGGTCATTCCAATCATTTATGGTTCTATTTAAAAATGAGAATTTACCTCCATCCGTTTTCTGTTTCCTACATTTGATTTTAAAATCATGATCGTTCCTACCATAGTACGTTGGCTTTCCTAACCGAGCCGTTATGTCTACCCATGCTTTCTGACCTAGATGTGCTCTATACGATGATGTTATTCTAGTTTTGCTACGTCTGTTTTTCAAAGTTTCCGATTTAAGTTCTTTTATCGTATCGTTTCCGTCTTCTCTTTTACCTTTAACAAATTTAGCTGCCCTATACTGGATTCTTTCTAAGGAATTTACCTGATATATTCTATAGGGATCCAAACATGTAGTTCCGTATTCCATTAACGGTCGCACTAACGTTAGATATGCTATTTCCCTCGATTTGGGGCTAGCCTTTCTCAAGATTCTCATAATAAAGTGAAGTGCCCTCCATGCTTTACCCTAACATTATCAACATGCTCTCATCAAGAAAGTTTTGAGTTTAAATACACTCCTATGTATTAACGACATTGTTCTTGCGGAATTACAACACCACTCAATTCGTAATTTTATTTAGACTAGTTTCCTCTCGGGTTTTACAAAATGTTATAGATTTACTTTTAGAACCATTTATTTTCATCCTATGCATTAACGCCCAGTTATAAATTTTATTGAAGTCTGTTTGAATAGCATCCACATCTGAATTATTTCTAATCTTTCTATAGATAATGCAGTCGTCTGCAAATAGCTCACATCTGATGTAATATTCTGACATACGTCATTTACGTATATTATAGAGAGTAATGGACCCAGAACGCTGCCCTGTGGCACCCCTGAACTTATATTTCCAATTCCCGATATTTCATGACCTACTCTAACTCTCTGAGTTCTACCTTTTAAGAATTCTTGTATCCATAGCACCACTCTTTTATCTATTCCTAGCCTACTTAACTTATCTATTAATATGTCATGTGGCACCAAATCAAATGCTTTCGAAAAGTCAATCACAACTGCACTGATTCTTCCGCCTCTATCTACCTCTTCAGCTAGATCCTGAACCAGCGACGTAATTTGACTATCACATGAAAGCCTTCCCTAAAACCATGCTGGCGGTTGTAAAACCAGTCTTTCGCATTTAGAACATGACGAATATAATCCGATATCAAATGCTCCATGACTTTACATACGACAGATGTAAGGTTAGTCGGTCTGTAGTTTCCGACATCTAATTTATTTCCACCTTTATGTGTGGGTACCACTATAGCTGATTTCCAGTCACATGGAATAGCTGCATTGTTTATGGAAACATGAAATATACGCATTAAGTATGGAATTATGACCTCGGAACCTAATTTAAGAATCTCTGTAGCAATACTATCTGGTCCTCGAGACTTCCGATTTTTAAATTTCGTTATTCTCTCTCTAACGCCTTTGGAAGTTATTTTGAAAGTCGAATTCGGTTCACATTCACGGTCTGTGACACAACCACTCCTATCAGCGGGATTATTATTATTATTATTATTATTATTATTATTATTATTATTATTATTATTATTATTGAAAACCGAAATGAAATAGGAATTTAATCAGTCGGCCTTTTCTTTGTCATCAGTTATACTTTCTCCGTTTTGATTTCGTAGAAGCACTACTCCTTCATTTTTTCCTTTTCTCCTGCGTACATAATTATAAAACTGTCTCCAATTGTTACTTTCATCTTCTTTTAAAATGGTTTTTAGAAAATTTTCCTGAGCTATCCTTTTTTCACTCTCAAGTTTCGTAATTAATTCGACATATTTTTCCCAATGCTCTTGGTTTTGTTTACGTTTACTAAATGCGCGCCTTGTCTTTTTCTTTAAGTAGCGAATATAGTTAGTGTAATATTCTGGGTTCGGATTTTTCATAATTATTTTAAAAGGTACACATTTTACTAATGCCTCGAAAATTATACTCTTAAATTTATGCCACACATTTTCCATATTTCCTTTAATCCTTAGAAAGTCATCTTGCTTTTGTCGTAGAAACGTTTGTAATTCATGGACATCGGTTTTGTTGAAGTTCCAGACAGACACTGGACTTGACCTCGGATTTACTTGTTCTTTCTTCATTATTTAGATCTCGTATATTCCGATCTACTAATTATTTCGCCCCTACTAATATTTCCTGTTGTACACTCCTATGCATTTTCATTTTATTTGATTGAATCTTCTTCCGTAACATTTCCTGAGGGCAATGCCTCTCTACTTGCAACGTCAGAGCCGCGCTCAACTTGCGTCCGTTCACTACCAGTGCTTATTGACAACTCCACAGGAAATATTATTAATTTAGCAACCATGCAACTGAAGTTGAAGCAACTATTTGCTAAACCTAAAACTATGTCAAATTAGGTTATATTAAACAGAAAATTAATGGCAAACTGAATTTTTGCCAACTAACTGAAATGGAGGACCATGGTGAATAACCGATCAAAATTGGCGGAATATGCCACTTGATCATAACTGGAAGATATTTACATCATGAATTATCCAGAAGTGTAATTATATTTTCTTTCGCTTTGCTGTATACGTAATTTTATTTTATTTACGTAACATGAGTCACGGATAGTCTGCAACATGAGTCACATACGAAAGAAAATATATTGTTAATTCTGTAACTGATTTATTGTTTATTGTATGCATTATTGCCCTAAACCTATTTCCTTTCATTATACAAATGTGTATGGTGGACAGCATATAAACAGAACAGATTTCGTATCATAATGAAGGTGATATGTTTGAGAGAGAGATTCTTGTAACGTGAGTCATAGACAATAAATTTATATATTTAATACATAAGAAAGAAAAATATATGGAAATTTAGATTTAACACTATTTAGTGTTATTATTTCCCATCACTGGTGTATCAATTGTTGTTTATTTTATGTATTTATTGTTTCATTATCTATTAAATTCCCAACTTAAAAGAGTCGAACTGTAACGTGGGTCACATGGAATGATCCATATATGCTACTGAGATAGGAAGAACATATTTGAAATTAGTGTACATAAATGGTGCAGAAACTTTGTTTTCATCTCTGATTATTAAACAAGTTTAATTTTGTACGCTAGTGATATAATTAATATCAATTAATCATTAATATTATACCTGTAATCTGACATACAATAAACGATATATTGAATAGATTATAGAACCTTGGAGAGAAAGAAGTGTCAGTCACAAATGAAAATACACTATGAATATCACAAGCATCTCTCTCTGAGTCTTTTATATTCTACTTACAAAAATAAGAGTCCTTTTCCATTTTCTTCATGTTGTGCCCGTCCTTTAGTGGTGAACGTGGCCGAAGAGACATCCATTTCCATCCTGGCTTTCCGGTCTTTGACAAAAACCATAGCACCTGTTCTTCAGGCGTCTTAAATCGGTGCTCTGACATTGAATTGTATTCACAATACACCCTACAACACAAAAATGAACATGCTCTTCATCCGAATTTTGTTCTGTAATTCAGTTTAAATAATAACTGAGATAAAAACTTGCTAATTATGAGCCCACATAACGTAATGATTTTAGGTGCATTTCCATTGTGAAAAATTAACTATTTTTTAACTCTTAAATGGTCGTTTAATCATAACAGTTCACAGTGAACTTCAACTACAGTATAATGATCAATAATCATCTATTTATCTCTACCCAAAACACCGTAAATCAGTACATTAAGAAGTGGAAAACTTAGTATATATGGAATGAGATATATAGTCCTAAATCCATAATTATCACTATTGACTGACGTGAATTTCTAAATCTTGCTCGTCGTAAATAAATGTACAAAACGAAGTTATTACTTGAAAAGAAATCAATAAAAAGTAAGTCATGTCAATCGGCAATATAGTTATCTGATTGGAAAGACGAATCTAAAGACATTTCAAACAAGTATTAGGCCAAATATCACAGGATCGGTTTGATTGAAAGATTGTCATTACGGAGACCAAGGTTATACTGAAAGGACCAGAATGTCATAGAAGAAGAAGAAGAAGAAGAAGAAGAAGAAGAAGATTAGGCCTAATTGTGACCTTCAATAATAATCACATTCGGCAAGTATGTGATTTATATCATTCTCTTTGAAAATGATATTTTACCAAGTTGCAAGGCAGGTGATGTACAGTTTCCCTGGAAAAGAATGAGACGATTGAATATTCCTAAGTCTCAGATGTAAGACACTGCGCATGATCGGAGACCAGAGCACTGATACACAAGATAACGAATATTGAGTTACTTAAATTCAGGCTATTTGGTTTGTTACTAGCATCGTTCCGAAATTCACTTCAAAAACGGCAAAAAAAATTAATAATATTACGTGAATAAAAGATAAATATATACATAAATCGTGTAGTTAAATCGACAATGGACCTTCATGACTTGATCGACACTCCGCACAGAAAGGAAAGCTTTCTTGTCGTTTCAATAGCTCAAGCGCTGACTTCTGCGTGTTGTGTAGAAGAGTGGGAGTTCGATTCTTAGTCTACACAACGATTTTTTTTTGTCTAAATAACGTTGAAATAGGTAAGTAACGTTAAAATAGAGTTTTACAATGTCCTGAGATTAAGTGTTAATGATAGCAAACAATACAAAATTACAAGTTATAATATTATAAACGTTGATCTAATGAATGTCTTTATACACACATATACAATGTAAATGCATATATATTAAAAACCAACAATTAAAATGAAATTAAAAAATATTCCTAAGCCACACAGACAAACTTTTACAAAGGTTTAGAGTCCCTAGGCTATGTCATTTGTTGAGTAATTATTACAATAATAATATTAGTAGTTTTCCCATTTGTGTAAGAAATGCACTCGCACAAAACAATTTTTGTTAAAAATGTGGCTTTGGATTATTTCATTCTCACCCCTTCAGTTGATTTTAACTATTTTATCTACGTGTTTGCAATAGTGTTTAATTGAATGTGCATTCGATTTTATTCACGTTATGATTGAATGAAAAATCACTGTTGCAGTTATTGACTAATTACATATATTAATACTAATTATTAAATGCATTTGTTAAGTTACCAATTGCAGTATCTTTTGCAAAATCTTGAATGTTTAAGTCGTCAATAATATTTATGTACTATATCTATAAGACATTAAAATAATTTGCAATAGATTTGGGATCCTCTACTTTATAATCACTGATTTTAATGAAAAAATATTTTATTTCTTAGGATATCTACAAGTTTAACTTTAATAATATTCCGAATAGCTTTAATTGCATTATCTGTATTGTGTACGTTTCTATTCAAATGTATTCTATTTCCCTCTTTCTTAATTTCTGATAAACTGCACTGTACTTCTTGTAGTATTTAAGAACATAAGGATCATTACATATATATTTTTTATTTTATTGGGTTATTTTTACGACGCTGTATCAACATCTAGGTTATTTAGCGTCTGAATTATATGAACGTGATAATGCTGGTGAAATGAGTCCGGGTCCAGCACCGAAAGTTACCCAGCATTTGCTCGTATTGGGTTGAGGGAAATCCTCGGAAAAAACCTCAACTAGGTAACTTGCCCCGACCGGAATTCGAACCCGGGCCACCTGGTTTCGCGGCCAGACACGCTGACCGTTACTCCACAGGTGTGGACTCATTACATATAGATTCTTCTTTTTAATACATGAGATTTTTGAGTCCCTGCGTTATCTACATGTTTTTACTTTTGAATTTTTTCACAACATTGAGTGGAGAAGATCCACTGAAGTGATTCTGAAATTAAGTGAAAAATACAATACATTTACTCTTAATATCAGTAGTACCAATATCATATACATACGTTTTTTCCAAGATTCATTTTGTAGACATAAATGTAAATAACCACTAGATACAGCATTTACGATCCTTTTTTAGTTTTTAAATTAATATTTAAAATTGTTCAGTGACATTGGAAATACTTAGGATTTGTTTATCATGTTCATACAAGCCATTGTTTATAGGTTCTGTCGAATAGGAATTCAGTCTAATTCTGTGTACAAAACTGTTATCAATGGCTGTGATACTTCAGCTTGTATGCTGGCGGGAAAATAACTCTACGACTAAGGTTTCCAGTTTCAAGGAGTGAATTTAATTTACTTTTACGGAAAAGTTCCGAGAGATAATCTATGTTTATGTCACTACAGATCACAAATTCCATATGAGATTTCTACAATATTTCCTTTACAAATTCAATGTTGGCTATAAATATTAATAAATAATGTAAGAAATATGAATGATAAAAGTCTGATTTACATTACAAAAAGCAAGAAGTTACATTCCTCGGCAAGATTCGAACTTTCGATATTTGGTTTTGTCGTCCAACGCATAAGCACGGACCTATTCATTACTTATGTTAATAACCTACAATTTAGCTGTAGCAATGTGGTGTCATAACTTTGGGTTTGTTTACTTAATGTAATTAGATTTAATTTGATTAGTTTCGCAACAATTGGACTTCCTATTATATCCTGTTATTGAAATATTTAACGTAGGGTTGATTTATTAACTCCTACTGTGCAAGATGCCCCATATTTCAATAATTCTATATCACATTAAATAGTCATTGTCTACACTAAAGTATTATCGTCATCCCTCATTTCTCATCGCAATGGCGAACCGGCGTGACATGAGACAGCGAGTTATAGCTCTAGTTGAGGCTGGATATGGGGCTAGATCTGCTGGCCGTTTGGTCGGTGTTCCTGGAAGTACAGCCGCGAGGTGGGTTCATCGTTGCCAAAATTTAGGGGAGGTCGAAAATCGCCCTATTCCTGGGCTTCCACGGATTTCATTGGAAGAGGATGCTCTCTTATTCGAGACAGTTCGACAGGACCCCTTTCTGACTGCTAACGAAATAAGAGCAGCATCTAACTTTCCCGGTTCTTCACAGACTGTGATCAGCAGGTTGAGGAACCGCGGTATTAGGAGCCGGAGGGCTGCGGAATTGGAAATATTGAGGGAAGCACAAGCTGTCGACAGTCTTGTCTTCTCTACCAATCGAGTGGATTTCGATTGGAGAAATGTAATTTTCTCCGACGAAACAGCCATCTCGAGTGATTACGAAGGTCCAGTCCGTGTCTATCGTGAGGATGGTCTCCGACATGATCAGCGCTATGTGCACCGACGTGAAAGATCGGGGAGCTTTAGCATATCGTGTTGGGGTGGATGTCTTACGATGGACCTGGGGTTATAGAACGCATCGGTGGCCGGTTTAATGCGGGAACTTACGCGCACATTCTGGAAAATATATTCCTTCCTTCCGTCCGAGAACGTTTTCCCGAAGGAACATTGCTGTTCCAGCAGGATAACCATCCCGTGCACTATGCGCAAGCATTCAAAGCTGGTTTCAAAGGAGACCCGAGATCGAAATCATTCATTGGCCTCCGAAGTCACCTGATTTGAATGTCATCAAAAATTTATGGGCGGAATTCGAAAGAGAAAGATAGCCATCTATGCCCACCGACGCCCTCGAAGACACCTGGGAAGATCTCGCCGGGGATCAGAACTCATTCCACAATCTCGTGACATCCATGCCGGATCGACTTAGAGCTGTAATAGAAGCTGATGGCATGTGGACAAGATTTTGAGTTAACAGGTCTCTTTTGTGTCTTATGATTTTTGTTTGAGGAAGAATACTTTTAACTTCCAAGTAAGATTTATTTTTTTTGACGCGGTTCAGCCCACTTGTAAGATCCAGAAATTGTGCATAAATTATTCCATATTTTTCGACAAATTAGACAGTCGAGGAACTCTGAACAAATTAATTACACCTCGATAAAAAAGTTTTACCTGGGATCGAACACGAGACGTTTCAGTTATACAGTGGAATCGACACGATACTATATGAGCTACCGAGACAAAACAGTGACAGTAGCAGTTCAGAATGTAGATCCCATAGCAGGCATTTACCATTCGGTACAGAGAAGCAATGATATTTTGTGACCCGAGCTATGTTGTGAAATCGTGGCCTTAAATGGCTGTCTTCTTCGTGATCCTTATTCTGAGCCTTGTTCTTGTTGTGGTCCTTGTAACAATTCTTGCTGTATTTGTCATTGTACTTATCGTTACGTCGATATCGAGTGAACCGTGCTGTAGATCTTTAACTTCCGACGAACAAGAATCGTCTCATTCTTTTTAAGGGTAACTGTACTTATGCGCTTAGAATCGCCAGATTGCTATTTGATTTACTGCATACATATTATCCATTACGATAGTAACGAACTATTAAACAAAGCGTTATGAAAATCATCACGATAGAATTAGCAAATTAGCAAATGATTTTTTTTAACAAAGGTAGCCTATTATTTAGAAGAGGTATAGGCCTAGACTGGGCTTTTTCTTACTCATTGGGGCCGTTAGAAACAAATACATCTGCAAGATCCTTTCTCACTTCATTTGTTCACCTAAAGACGAAAACAGAGTCAATATTCGAAACATCATGAGTTTCTTATTCATGAATAACAATGACAAAATTACAATTTATAACTCTCCTAAATAATGTACAATTTTTTTTCCTGTGACGGATCTGGCATGAATAAAGATGTGACTCGCCAACAAACGGGTTTTATCTTTTAATATAGATTTATTATTATTTTTTTTTTGTTATTTTACGACGCTGTATCAACATCTAGGTCATTTAGCGTCTGAATGATATGAAGGTGATAATGCCGGTGAAATGAGTCCGGGGTCCAGCACCGAAAGTTACCCAGCATTTGCTCGTATTGGGTTGAGGGAAAACCCCGGAAAAACCTCAACCAGGTAACTTGCCCCGACCGGGATTCGAACCCGGGCCACCTGGTTTCGCAGCCAGACGCGCTGACCGTTACTCCACAGGTGTGGACTTTAATATGGATAAATTCGCTTCAAACAGTAACCTGTCGGTAAGTTACCGAACATGATTTAATATTAGGGTAAACATTGGTAATTTCGTGGCAGTGGTTATTGCGTGATATTTTTTTCTGGCTCTTTCGTGAACTAACCAATGGTGTTACGAGATTAAAACTTCCGCCAAGGGATTGCATATGTTGTCCGGTTTCCAGAAACATACAGCAAGGCTTTGTGTGGCTATTGTAGCTGCTGCAGCGAGCTTTTGTGTTTGGAGAGAGCAAGTTAGAGTCGATTTTTCAGGCGTGCAAAGTTTATGGATGTTTATAATTACATTACTGGCTTATTACTGAACGTAAGCATATGATATTTGGTACAATGATTTATTATATATTCATGAAATTTTAGATAATACTTTTGGAATTTTGGATACACTGTAGTCGCCATGTAGGCTTAGCTTTATTGATAGAAATCTTAGCTGTTTGAGGTGACATTTTATTGAGCATTACGATTAAGAAAGCTTTGTGCCAGTTTGGTTCCGAGGATGTTGGCAAAAGTCCACAAAGAAACTCGAGAAACAGTGCGCAGTGAAATTTCGGACCAGTATGCGAATGGTGGAGATGACTTACTTGCAAGAATTTTGCCAGGAGATGAAACATGGCTCCACCATTTTAAACCGGAGACAAAGAGGCAGATAATGGAATGGCATCGTGCAAATTCACCAAAGAATTACAAATTCAAGACTGTGCCTTCGAAAGGAAAAGTTATGGCTACTGTATTTTTCGATCCAGAAGGATTCTTGCTTGTGGACATCATGCCACACTGAACCACCATTAATTCTGAGGCGTATGTGGCAACTCTCAAGAAACTTCAAGCTCGAATGAGTCGTGTTCGACCACATCGGGAGAAGCAGGATGTTCTGCTATTGCACGACAACGCACGGTCACATGTCAGTCACAAGACCATAGACCAGATCAGAAAACTCGGATAGACAACACTGAAACAACCGCCTTACAGTCCTGATCTGGAACCATGCGATTACCATTTCTTTGGTAAACTGAAGGATCCCTTCGAGGAACGAGGTTAGAAGATGACTCCCTCGTGCACGCTATTAAAGAGTGGCTCAGACGTGTTGATTCAGACTTCTACCATGCTGGTCTACAGGCCCTCGTTCCTAGGTGGCGTGAGGCAGTTGAAAGGGACGGGGATTATGTGGAAAAGTGGCATTTTGTTCCTAAAGGATGTATCTACATTCTGTGAAAATAGCAAAGCTGTTAGATAATAATGTAATTTTTGAATAAATGTTATGCATTACTTTTGTAGTGACCCTCGTAATATACCGTAATAAAAGTGTTCACCCTTTCAGGGCAAAGAAGATCCCTTTTCAATTTCAATTTTTACTTTGATTTCATTCTTATTATGTGTTGATATATATTTTTATGTTTTATTGATAAGAATATTAGCCGGAATTACTATGTTTCAAGTCTTGTAATAATAAATGATAATTTCATTTGACTTTAATGAATTTTTCCGCAATTCTTCTATCTCTGACGAAATTATCAATGTAATATTATGAAATTACGAAAGTTATCACGCAAGAACCAACCAACTAGAGTCAATTATAAAAGTGGTTTTTGGCAATTGTTCAAAAACGTATCCAATCTCTTATATCCCCAGATTTGTACAGCACATTATCGTCTCTTAGATGGAAAAATCGGAATAAGAAAATATTTACACATTTGCATTTTAAATTAATTTTCATAAAATTATCACGAAATTACCAATGTTTACCCTACTACCAGTAACAATAATACAGACAATTCAATTATTACAATAAACATTAGAACTCCAATTAAAATTAGAACTAATCTCATTGTCCTTGTAAATGGAAATTAAGAGTACCGAAGTCAACGTGCTGTTGCATAGGCTTTTTCTTAGATTTCTTTTAAATAGAAAAAGTTTCTCTCTGCAGAACAACAAATTCATGGAACCATTAGAATTAAGATGGATAATTTGTACTCTTCTGCCAACACCTCATCCATACTGCTTTCTTTGAGGGATCTTACTAAAGTGACTAAAGTTTCAATATCCATATTTATACATTGCATCTTGAAATATCAACATCAAGTTCATCTTTTAGTCTTTCTGTTTCAAGGAAGTACTTTGGATAGCAAAATTTTAAATTATCCAAACCATCAATGTCTCTGAAATGTTGAATCTTTGAAATGAACTGCCGTGATTTAGCCAACAGAAATGACAAGCCTAATAATAATAATAATAATAATAATAATAATAATAATAATAATAATAATAATACTATTATTATTATTATTATTATTATTATTATTATTATTATTATTATTATTATACCGTGTCAGGGCTAGAGGTATCAAGAAATAATTTTCACCATTTATTAATGGAAGAATATTTTATTATTATATGCTTGGTAGGCCTACTTACTTACGTACTTATTTACAAACTGCTATTAAGGAACCCGGAGTTCATTGCCGCCCTCACATAAGCCCGCCATCGATCCCTATCCTGTTCAAGATTAATCCAGTCTCTATCATCATATCCCACCTTCCACAAATCCATTTTAATATTATCTTCCCATCTACATCTCGGCCTCCCCAAAGGTCTTTTTCCTTCCGGCATCCCAACTAGCACTTTATATGCATTTTTGTATTCGCCCATATGTGCTACATGTCCTGTGCTACAAGCCCTGTGCTACATGCCCTGCCCATCTCAAACCTCTATATGTTTGGTACAGGATGTAGAAACTCTAAAAGATTTTATTTTTATAACAACAGTACTAGAAATCTATAAAACAAAGCAAGAAAATTAAAAAAAAAAAGAGATACAATTTATCATTGCGATTTTCAACATTAATAATCATTCTAATAGGCTATATTGAACGTGAAAATGTGGACACCACAGCAAAAAAGTGAAGTGCGACTTTGGCTTTCTGAATTTAAATTTGTTACCATAGTTCGACGCCGATTTCGTCTAGAATTCAACGTGGATTCACCTACGTCGAAATCAATTTTGCAGTGGGATAGAACTCTTACAGAGACAGAATCCTTGATTCCACAAATAGCAAGTATTCGAAGATAAAAATAACAGACGAAACGGACGATTGTATACGAACTGCATTCAACAGGAGCCCAAGGAAGTCCAGTAGGCTGGCAGATTTCCAAATCAACTGTTCATGACATTCTTCATAAAGGACTCAAACTACGTGTATTCAAGCTGCAGCTTCTTCACCGCATTCAGCCGAATGACAGATGATTAAGACAACATTTTGTGACAATTTCTGCAACGTATTGACGAAAACCCTTCATATCTTGAGGAAGTGGTATTCAGTGATGAAGTTTCATTCCATCTCTGCGGTAAAGTTAACCGCCATAACTGCAGGAATATGGAGGTCCTCGAACCCTCGAGCTGTAGTGGAACACCAAAGAGACATGGAAAAAGTTAATGTTTTTGGATGGGGTTACTGCACAAAGCAATTATTGGTCATTCTTTTTCTTGGAGAAAACAGTGACTGGGCCCAAATATGCTAGGAAACTTCTCTGTGCCCCAAATTCTTCTGGAATCAACATTTCAACAAGTCGGTGCTCCACCACATTATCACCATGATGTCACCAGTTTCCTTCATAGACATTTTCCTTGTCGTTGAATTGAAAGAGGCGAACCGAAAACTTGGCCACCAAGGTCTCCTGATCTGACTCCGATTAATTTTTTTGCCTGTGGTTTCAACAAGGACTTTATGTATTAACAACATCCAATCCAAAATTTGTTACAATTGGGACAACGCATCAAGTTAGGAATTGGCCGCATAACGCCTCAAATGTGGCAAAACACTTGGTGGGAATTGGAATATCGGTTGGACATTTGCCGAGCAACAAGAGGTTGAGATATACTGAACTGAATGTAAAACTCTGAGCGTTTTATATAACATTAAAATAAATTTTCAGTTAATCACTCTCATGGTTAAGTCAAGTTTTTCTTTTATTTCTTGATACCTCGAGTCCAGATACGGTGTATTATTATTATTATTATTATTATTATTATTATTATTATTATTATTATTATTATTATTAATTCGATATTCATACCTTCATTCGTACTGAAACATACGATATAGGAAGTAGGCAACTTTGAAATAATGGAACCAAGAATGAAATGAGGAAATGAGATGTGCAGTGGCTAGCAGCTGACGAAATAAAATTCATGCGCAAATCAGGGGGTTAACACAATTTTAGACAAAAAGATAAATGAAGAAATATGAATGGAACTTCAAGGACGCAAATTCATTTTCCCTCAACAAATATAGGCTACACATCTTAAGGAAAATTCTGCAGTGCCTGGGAAAAGTGACACAAGTCAGTTTTCACAAACCTTTTTTGATAATTTATTGACAACTTACGGAACATCTGCTCGCTTGGAAAAAGAGACATAAGCATTCCTCCCATTATAATAATTCATACAGAAAAAAATAAAATCGACATAACCAGTGTAAGTTGTCAATAAATTATCAAAACAGGTTTGTGGAAACTGACTTATGTCACTTTTCCCAGGCACTGCAGAATTATTCTGGAAGAATGCTGTATTTCAGATTTATGAAACCAATTTACAATTGGGAAAGATTTGTATAGATGGTTCGTGATAATCAATATCACAACATATCTGGATGATGATGACGACGATGATGATTGCGATGATGATGATGACGATGATGGTGATGACGATGATGATACTGATAATCAAACGTTTTGAAATTTTATAGGGCTATATGTACAAATTCCAGGCAAGCAGTAAACTTTATTCATTACTTTTATATTTAGTAAGTTATGTTGATATAAAGTTTAAACAACGTAAATAATGTCATTTTCAATATTAAGAAGCATGTTTTATTTTATTAAACTTTTTTATCATTATAGTTTGCATAGTTAATACAGTGACAACATAATATTATACATTTTTATACTTATTTTATGCTAATAGCCTATAAAGTATTGCAATTGTCATTTGCCACAATGTCTTGCGGGCGGTCCGAGTTCGTGTCCCGGTTAGACCTGAACTTTTTCTTTTGAAAATCCAAAGTAACATTTGCGGCGGACACGGTTGCAATTAAGTTTTCTCTCGGGGTTCTCCCATTAATTCACTTTAGATATTAAAGCAATTCTCCAAATACCGGCTAGTGACGCACAGTAAGCAGTGAACTTCATTATCTAGGGATAAGTGAAGTTTCCCGCTCGAAACTTCGTTACATGCCAAACTTCTTGTACTGTATGGGTTGCAAATGAGTCATTCCACGTCAAATCGCACAAAATTATACAAATTTTGACCTTCATATTTCTGATTGCGTTTATTATTTTTATCAACTCTATGGGTCTAATAAACCAACAAGTGTATTTTTATTTCCTCCTAAGTCCACATATTTTTAAAATATTGCATGTTAAAATCCGTTAAAAATGTCGCACAATGAAACATTTAAAGCGTCATATTTCCGAGGATATTCATGTTAAAAATTTTTTTGGAAAAAACGCATTTAAAAGCTTAAAGTACTGTCTTTTATTAAATATTTACTAAATAATTTTAATATAATTATTACAAATATTTTTATGATTAAATTTTTAAAAGTTTGAATTCAATGTGAAATAGCCGTACTAAAAATCTAAAAAAATGCATACTAGGTGCACTGAAGTATTCTTAATAATTCCAGAAAAAATCAGAATGGGATCTCCAATAGTTTAATGAAAATTTAATTACTTACGACACAATGTGTAGCGGTCGGTACAGCAGCAGTGGACGGGAAGCGTTGAAGCGCGCTGGATGATCGACTGAACGTTGCAAGATTACACCCAGTACGGATCAAGTCACTCGAGGAAACACTGCTAATTTACTTATTTTGATATCTTCAAATATTTGTACATTATGCTATTTAAACGTTTGTTTTCATTCACACTACAATTTAAATTTTCATTTGCCTACCTTCTTTCTTGAAAGAAAATTGTTTTACTAAATATTCAGTTTTTGACAAAGGAATGAAAGAATGTAAGTAAAATGTACCAGTTATTGGTTTTAGATTGTGATATCTGGTCTGCAAATTTTCAGTGTGGTTTTTGTGCTTATTCAATGGACAAATTATAAATGACACTTTAGAAATGTTTTTTGTGACCAATCAAACAGTTTTTTTGTTGGTGTTGTTAGGCTATAGGATCTTGTATAGGCTGCTCTCGTGGCGAGTCTTTTAACAGTTCCTCCAATGCCATCACATGGACCTTTACCATGCGACGTTGCAAAGAAGTGTCATGCAGCACTAATTCCATAATCGTCTTCATGTAAGCAATATTTTTTTTTGTGTTTTTTATTGTTAACTTGATCCATCTGAAAAGTAAATGATTTTTTTCATATCGTTGAATTCTTGCTTTAAGAAATTGATTGCTTCGGATTGAAAAAAGGTGAAAGGAATCGGTGTCATGTTTCATGCTTTCTGAGATGACAGATGACAGAGATCAGTTATATGCAACGGGGGATTTCGTAAAACTTTCCGCGGGCAGCCTTCTAGTCTGTGGCTACAAGTAGTTCATTAGCTGGGAATCGCGAGCTCGTGCATGCCTCCGGAAAATAAATTGTTACAAATGTATGTATGCAGATCGCACAATTATAAATGCAGTAGTTTACAGATAATACATCAGGGAACAAGTCTATAATTTTTTCAGATTTTTAACTTGGCTATTTAACATAGTAAACAAATTTATTTGTGACGAGCCTAAAGTAATAAAAAGTGTTGTATTTAGTCTCTAAAATGCGCCAAACCGCAAATCTCAATTATTTGTAGACACAGAGTTCCAAGTGAGTTTATGTAAAAGTGCGCGCATAATTTGCGTAATATCAGATAGTCATAACTACACAAATAATTGTGAAGATAAAACAATGCGGTCCTTATTTGATGTCTGGAATTCATGAAAAAAAAATCGACCATTTCCGAGAAGGTCGTGTTTTGTTGCTGTGCGATTTGACGTGGAATGACTCAAATGCGTCCAACTCAAGATAAACGTAGAACTAGGTCTCAGTTGCCCTCTCCCAAATACAATACAATAGTGTGGAAAGATAATACAAGTCATTGAGTATGCACTGTTGCTAACGCATTTTTTAAAATGAGTCGCAGAATTGCCTACCTTAAAAATGTTACATTATGTCTTATATAAGAAATTTTTCTGAAAGAAACTGCTGAAGCTATATAGCTAATTTTTTTTACAGATCATGGACGCATAACTTGACTTCATGCTGAAACAGTAATTTTTCTTTGATTTATATGATTACTGAGAAATAACTTTTTCCCCATTGTGCATTCTTTGGCACGATTTTCAGTACAGTAAACCCTCTAAAAATCTCCAAAAATTTAACAAATTTCAGTGCTTGTAAAACATCCGAATTCTTGAAAATATTAGCTTTCTAGATTAAGTTGAAGCTGAGAAAAAGTTCGTTTTGTATATAATAACTAAACTTACAGAAAATAAGCGTTCAAATAAGACGTACATACATACATACATACATACATACATACATACATACATACATACATACATACATACATACATGCATATATACATACATACACAAATATTTATTTAAAAATGGCCTTTAAGGAACTGGAGGTTTATTGCCGCCCTCACATAACCCCGACATCGGTTCCTATCCCAAACAAGATCAATCCAGTCCCTAGCATCATATCCCAACTCCTTCAAATCAATTTTAACATTAATCTCCCATCTACGTCTCGACCTCCTCAAAGGCCTTTGTTTCGCCAGAACTTCCAACTAGCACTCTTCATGCATTTCTGGATTCATCCATACGTGCTACATGCCTGTCTATCTCAAACGTCTGGATTTAATGTTCTCAATTATGTCAGGTGAAGAATACAATTAGCTCCTAATATTTTTCTAAGCACCTTATTCTCGAACATTTGCGTGCGGCGTTGTCAATATGCACCGATCGAAGCTACAGAGCTGTTCGGCTCGCGCGGCGGGACAATCGAAAGTGTTTCGTTTACTATTACCACCACCCACCGCCTGGACTCCTGGCAACTGATCACGTCGTTCTGTTCCGAGAGACATGATAACGCCAAGCCGTTACCATGGAGACGTTTATAATTCCCCGCAACGGGATAGCCCAGCTCAAGATATTTCATCTCTCTCGCTTCCTCTCTCCATTCCAAACGAGAACTGTCAGAGTCGTTCTCTAAGCGGATATAGTAAAACCTTTGCAAGTCTGGCTTTCAGGTATAGCTCCCTGTGAAGCAGACTTGAATAATTTCAAAGGAAAAATTGTTCCGGCACCGGAATTTTGCCTTGAAAATTTTCACTTTTAACCTTTGTTCATCTCTCAAAGTGACAGTCCAATTATCACAAGCATACAGAACAATCGGTAGACTAATATAACTGTTTTATACATTCTAACTTTCTGAATTCTTGAGAGCAGACTCGATGACAAAATATTCTCAACCGAATCATAACAGGCATATCCTAAATTTGTTCTGCGTTAAATTTCCTCTCAAATGTAATTTATATTTGTTACTGTTGCTCCAAGATACTTGAATTTTTCCACTTTTCTAAATGATAAATTTACAATTTTTATATATCCATTTCGTTCTGTGTTCTGGTCAGGTAATGTAATCATATATATATATATATATATATATATATATATATATATATAGTTTGTATATATAATCATATAATAATGTAAATGTAGATACACAGGGTGAAAGTGAAATAACTCTGCATATTGAGAGGGATGATAGGGTACACTTAAATAAATAGAAAACTTGTATTACATTTGTGATTAAATATGATGTTAATTAGAGGATTAATTTGGAAGTTTCAGCAGTCTCGAACCATTGCCGCTAACACACCCTTCTTCCTTCTCTCCGTAATAGAGATGTAAGAGATCAACGAACTCAGGTCTGTTTCCCTAAGTCAGGCATGTTAAGTGAGCCATAGATGGCATTTGCCGTAGCCGTGGTTCGTCTTTTCTACAGTAGCCAGATGATTGACAGAAAAGCTGAGAGTTCGATTGCTCGAAGTTCAGTTGCTAGTCTCTTGTCATACTAAACATACTAAAAGTATAGGTTGTATTTTTTTTTGTTTTGCTATTGATTGAGTTTACTTACTTTAAGGTGTAAGGTGTAGTGCCCAATATTCGTCCCCTTGCCTAAATTCGTCCCCCATAGTATTTCGCCCATAATGTGTCGCACCCTGGTGATGGTCAATATAGACTATCCCTCTTTATGCAGTAGCAAGCGTGCTTTCAGTAGGAGCGAGTGTTATTGTCTGTTTAGTTGTTATTTAAGTTTTAAATATCTGGAAGGTGGAAAACTATTCTTCTTATATATTCTCAGCAGTGTTTCACAACCTAAGGTACGTATTTTCGTAACATTTTTTGCTTCTATATAGGATAAACTAGGGTCTGTTGGACAGTCGGGCATGTTGGACACTCCGTACTTTAACGTGTTACCACGCCACTTGTGGGCACCACATTCAGCTAGAAGTCAATGACGGAAGTAGGCACGAGTGGGGCTACTTCCGTCATTGACTTCTAGCAGAATGTGGTGCCCACAAGTGGCGTGGTAACACGTTAAAGTATAGAGTGTCCAACAAACCCTAGTTTACCCTATAGAGTAAAGTGTGTAGTGTAAGAATATATATTAAACGGATTGGACATTGCAGCGTGCTTAGAATAACATGCCGCCATACGTTTGTGGTGCACATGCCTATATTTCGTCCCCCAGGGTGTGTCTAAATTTCGTCCCTGGGACGGATTTCGGAATCCTATTCCCATATCATGTAATTTCAACAAGTCTCTTGTCATTTATATTTCTGGTGGATTTCAGATGGGAAAACGGAACTTTGAAGCAAGGACGAAATTATAGAAACCGTAAAAGCTGTTAGGGAGAAAAAGGTGGGCTACAAATTGCATCTAATCGACATTAACCCATCCAAGTGATAGTAGGAAACTGAATCTGAAACTTAAGATTCTGTGATCAGTGCAAAAGATATTCGGAAAGTTCCAGTGATAGAGCCATCGTCTTCCAATATGTGTGGCACAGCACTTCTAGTAGCGAGTGCACCCCATAACAACAATATCCAGACAACAGCAGAAAAGAAAAGCTAATGAGTCTGAAAACCAAAAGCGAAAGGAGACGAGAAGAAATCTTAATGTCGACTTCTGCACCACTATCGCTTCACAACCTGCAGCCTGTTTCAACGAGAAAAAGTGCACCGAAACAAACAAACAAACAAACAAACAATAAAATTTCCTGCGAGTCTTCTAGCGACAGAGGAAGTGATGATGAAGACAATGATGATGAAGATGTACGAGTTCTTAACCTCTGCCCTTACTTTATATTTTACCAGTTTGTGAAAAAAGTGTCATTTTTTATTTTCGTAAAGAGGTAATTTAATATTGCAGAATCACTGTACATCACTAATTTTCTTACATACTTAAAAAATCACTATGAAATAGACAATGGGATTCAAACGAGTTAACTCGGGTTAATAAATTTTGACACATGTTAGCAACCCGAGTCAACTCGGGATAATAAGGGAAGTGGTTAAATTAAGTTCCAAAAGGGTGTAGTAAGTAAACGGGAAGATATTTAGAAACCATTTCTGTTGCATTGTATTCCTCACACGTCAATTACTTCTCAGCATAATATCCACCATTATTGTGGCATTTATCGAGTCGTGGCACAAGTCTTTCTATCCCCTCATTGTAGAATTGCGATGCGAACCACTCCCGCATTCCTGTTTTCACTTCATCGTCGCCATCAAAACGTTGACCATCGAGGAACTTCTTGTGGTGCAGAAAGAGATGAAAGTCACTCGGAGCCAAATCTGGGCTGTAGGGGGGAATGGTCAATTTGCTCCCAGCCAGATTTCGAGATGAGATTTTGGGTGTCACGAGCTGTGTGTGGCCGAGCGTTGTCATGAACAACACAACACCATCGGTCAGCATCCCACGTCCCTTGTTCTGAATTGCGCGACGGAGCTTCTTCAAGGTCTGACAATAGGTTTCACCCCGAGGCAAGAATTCGATGAGGAGGACTCCTTTTCTGTCCCAAAAAACAGTGCACATGATCTTGCGTATTGACATGGTTTGTTTGAATTTCTTTTTCTTTGGCGATGCAGTGTGCCTCCATTCCATGGACTGCTGCTTCAATTCAGGTGTCATGTGAGACACCCAAGTCTCGTCACCTGTCACGATATGGTCAAGAAACTCATCGCCTTGCTCACTAACGTGTGAGAAAGCTCAATGCACTGGAAGCTCGTCTGGTTTTGTGTTCCTCGGTGAGCATCTTGGGTACCCATTGTGTGCACAGTTTTCGATATCGTAATCGATCTGTCACAATTTTGTAGAGAACACTTCGCGACATTTGTGGAAAATTCAAGGAAATCGAAGAAATTGAGAACCTCCTGTCCTCATGAATTTTTTCATCGACGGCACGCACCAAACGTCATTGATCAAAGCTGGCCGATCGATACTCTGCTCGTCATGCACAGAGAGCGGCCCTCGTTGAACTTCCTAACCCATCTCCTGACCATTCCATCACTAATGGCATCATCACCACACACCTCACAAAGTTGACGATGAATGTCAGCTGGTCTGATGCTTCTCGCATTCAAGAAACGGATAACAGACCGCATCTCACAGTCGGCGGGGTGCTCGAGCACTTTAAACATTTAAACTGATCACAACTAACCACACACAAGGACTGAAGCTCTGACACTGGATGCACAGCTTGCCTGAGGACTCAAGAAGAAAACATGCATGCGCAAAATAACGATTGCAGTGATGTGACGGCTATAATTGAAAGCGGAACTTACTTTAAGAACACGCCTTGTAGTATGCCCGTTTTGTGGAAAAAAAATTGTATACGAAAAACAAGTACAGGAATTAATAAAATGCACGCAATGCTGACGAAATGTGTCCATCTTATGAACGCAAAAAAATTATTTGTGACTTGTGTCTGAATGGGTGAAACATCAAATTGAATGGTTTTAGTTCTATTGGACGCATCTTAGGTTAAAGTGTTAAACTATGTAATTTTGTTTTGAAAGTGCTAAGAAACTTAAGAAAATATCATAGGAAGAATTTTTTTTTACAAAATGTAATTTAAATTATTTTCTAAATGCTCTCTCACGTACTTTATATAAATATTAGTTATTAATATACATCCTTGATGTTCTATGTTTTCATTTCATTGTACTATTGAAATAATTGTCATTCAATATGTTAAAAAGTATAGGGGACGAAGTTTAGACCGCTTAATTGAAGTGTCAAAAATTGCACAATTTCATTCTTCATGTTTTATATTCTATTTTGTTTCCAAATTTATGAATTTCGAATTCTGTGCCTTGTAGTTAAATGTTGAAAGTTCTTAACTAGATTAGATTCAAGTCTTCAACTTTAATGGTCTATGAATGGTGAGACAAAACAAAACGGGGAACGATAATTGGGCACCCTACCTTATCATTTTTATTTATGATTTGTTATTAAATATACAGAATACAGAAAATAATTACAATATAAATAGAAATAAAATAATACAATCTGTAATGTTATAATAATGTTTTCTGGTGGAAGCAAAAAATACAATCTTGATAATTTGTGAATATCGAAAAATTTTTAAGTAGCCTACAATTACGTGTTCTACAATACTTATGAACGAAGTAGACAATTTTTTGTGCAATACTTGAAGTGTAAATAATTCAATTTCAGTGATTTAAAAAATGGAATATTTATAAACCTGTTTTCCGTACTTCAAAATATTGAAAGTAGAAATAGTTTAGAATGTATTATTCATTATATACGGGGGAAAATAATATAATATTACGTAATTAAATAATTAAATGTTTTTTGTAAGCATGTTTAATATTACAGTTTCGGAGTAAACCTCTTTTGGAATCCATTTCAATGAGAACATATTGTATATGGATTTTACGTATAGTATCATAAATTTAACATTTAACGTAAGAACGTTGTAAGTATTCAAAGGTTGTAGTTCGTAGTAGATTATTTTAAAGGAGACAGCTGCTACAATTATCACGCGAGCCACTGCCCTCTCGTAGTCGCGAGTGACCTCCACAAGACTGCCGTGGTGAACATCTCCTTCACTGGCAGATTTGTAACCTCTTCACATGTTCAGTGGCTTAAAATTAAATTTACACGAAAACAGTCTACGCTATGGAAATACGCCAGAGCAATAAACAATTCTTTACTACATTTCTATCGATATGGACAAAAATTACGATCCTACTCGCAATAGTTATCGAATAAGAGGGTATTACACATTTGGGATAAAACATTTTTTTGTGAGAAAACTATGAACTTTCCACCACTCTGGTATTACACTTCTTGTTACATACAACATTAGCTATTCGCTCTGAAAAACTGCAAGGGTTAGTTCACTTATACTCTGTATATGTGGATATAATATATGTAAATAAATGATTATATATAGGTATATAATCATATATACATAATTTTATATAATTTATTTTTCGGGATTTACTTCAAAACTTATCTTCTTACTTGATTCAAGTAAAATTCCCGTGTTTTCCCATATAGTTTGTGTGTTTTCTCCTAATAGATTCAGGTCATCCTCATAAACTCGTTCAATTCCAAATCCTTTCTGTTTTCCTGGACTTTCCTAATGGCATATTCTAGAGCAAAGTTAATATTCAAAGGTGACAGTGCATCTGAGGCGCCTAAAATCAAAACTCTCGTCCATAAAACAAAATTTGTAAAAAAAAAATGAAAAAAAGAACTATTTACATATGAATAAACATTCTTGGGATATAAAAATGCTTTTATAAAGTTTTATTAACATTAGATACATTCAAACAAATTACAGGATTGCCTCTTCTTGAAAATAACAAATTCATGAGGTTAAATTAGCACTTAACTGATTTTAAAACTGAAAAGTGTATTTGAAGGCTTTTGAAAGTAAGAGAATTAATTCTAAGGATAAAAATGAGTTAAAGAGGACAACATTTTAACTTAAACTCTACAAATTATGTCGAAAATGAAAATCAGACATGAATTTTGATTATACTCATGCTTTAAACATAACAGCAGTATAAATTTCAATATATTATACTTCTTAAATTCACACAGATTTTACATAATATTGTCACATTCTTCTTGCTCCAGATGAATACTTTCTTCTTCTTCTTCTTCTTCTTGTTCTTCTTTACTTTCAATAGTATTTCTTGAATTTATAATCTCCACATAAAATTTTAATGTAGGTAGATTTTGCAATTAGGCCCAAAGTGCTTCTCCAAAAGTTTCGTCACATTTTTTACCTTAAGTGCGATCAAAGGCACTCCAAGGCTTAGAATTTTAAGATAGATCGTTGAAATTATTTTGTTTTTGTTGTTACTACCTTTGGAACAAAGGTGTCAGTTCCATAGTTAACCTCACCTTGCATTGTTACCTGTTCTTTCAATGCAGTTCGTCTTAAAGTAAATCTTTTACAGGGACTGAACTTGAAATGCCAGTTTGTAGGGGATATTAAAATTCTGTTTGCGTCTTTCTTCCAGTCTTGAAGAGATACATCTTCACTTCCAAGGTTAAAGACTGTATCATGTTAGCTGATAATATATTTGTATTCTTGAGGATCTACAACCACTTCCTTCTACCTTATTTCTTTTTCGGTTGCTCCAAATATGCAATCGGGAGAGAGAAATTAATGTTCCACAACAGGAAATGTAATTTTCATTTTGCTAATGCTTAGAGGTGCTTCAGTTACTAGACATTTAGAGCACATTCCAATCATTGTTGTAGACTATTTTTATTTTGTGCAGCACATCCATCTGCGCAAAGTCTCACAACATTTTTGCCCTTAAGGTCAATTTTTAAGCTGGTGATGTACGCAACTTGCTAAGGTACTGGAATTTTTTCCATATTCATTCTCATTCCAAATATAGCAGTGTATATGGCCTGATTGCAATTCAGATTGAGTTACCTGTTACAGAAGTGAAGCTGTAAAGAATCATCTGGCGACTGAAATACATTGATTGATCTGTAAATTTTGGAAGCATTAGGTTTTTTTGACAATCAAACGATTTATTATAAGAACTTCTTGCTTCTCTTTCTTGAGGAAATCATAAAATGCATCAGCTTCCATTTTATGTAATCGTCTCTTTGTTTCCAAAGCTGAAAGTTTCTCTTGATTTGTTCTTGTTTTATAAATTCTTCAACTTGACTACAAAAGGAACAAGAATCTGTTTTACGTGTCCCAATTCAATACTGTAAATTTTACCAGCATATATATGAAGAAAGATTCTTTTACTTGTAACTCATCTAGCACAGAATTATTGTACACTTCCCACATCTTCTTAATATTAAGATCTGGTGAGAGATATTGTCGGCAAATGGATTTACCTGGAATTCAATTGCCTTAAATGCTTTGAATAGCTTTTTTACAGTCACAACTTTTTAAGCTTTTCCTATCACCACCTCTGGTATCCTTGGCTGGTTTTCCGTCACCCATGTGATGTCTTTTTTTATACACCATTGAGCCTATTTTTTCGTAATGCCTAAATCCTCATGAAATCCTCACGGCATACACAAACTTTTACACCAGTCTCTTACGAACAAAATAATTAAAAGTTAGAGTTGTCGGTGATATGAAGTGATTGCTAACTCTACGTTGTTTTACTGGTTTAGCTAGAGAATGTGCAATAATGCAATTCTCTTGTTGCTGTTTATCTGATGAAGAGTAGAAAATGAAATGAAATTTCTTTATCTCCAACAAAGTGAAACTGTTGCAATTTCATTTACTGCCATCAGGATGATTACAAACTGATATAGCAGGAGGGCTACAGAAGAAGTTGGCCTACCTACAAAACTATGTAATTATTTAATAATTTGTTAGAATAGGCCTACAGTATGGTATAATAATTGAATACTATATATAATACTTCTATTCATCATATTATGTTTTCTATGTAATGCAAATATAACCTCAACCACACATACCTTCCTTTCCTTGTATTTCTCTTTTCCATTTCTCCCTATTTGATGTTTTCATACGAGCTTTTCTTGGTGAACATTTTTTTAACTCACTACTCACTGATAGCTATCACTCCACTGAATATAATTAAAGTATAAATTAAACTTAATAAGGTTTAACAAGAGCTTAACCACACAAATAGTAAATCAACATCGCACAGCTGACTGCAATATGGAGGAATCCTGGGGAAAGCAGTCCCACAACCTGATTCGCAGAAAGGGATTTGGCGGTTTTTGAAACTAACAATGGCCGAAATTCAGTTTGATCTAGCAGATATTGAAACTAACCCTGATTTTCGTCCAGCATTTTCAGAGGAATCCAGCTGATTTTGCAGAAAAATAACGCCAGCATCGGATTGACCATGCGATAATAATAATAATGATAATAATAATAATAATAATAATAATAATAATAATCATAATAATAATAATAATAATAATAATAATAATAATAATAATTTATTTTAGCTGTCAGATTTAAGGCCGTAAGGCCTTATCTTCCACTCAACCAGCAAAAAGTATACATACATATGTATGAATTTACAAATAATTCAGCAACTTGATTTAGATAAGAGTTACATATTTACAAGAGATATGTTACATGTATACAAGAGTTACACAGAAAACAACTTTATTTCTTTTTTTATTCGATGGACTTGATGGGTTTTGATTCTAGGCGCCTCATCTTCTCTTTGCTTCAGCCCGTTGTGAACTGGAAAAGTGTCAGACAGAAACTGACCTATACGGACTTTGATGTACGTTTCACTGAGACACATTTTAATTAATCGAACTAGTTTTTTGGGAAAACCAAATTCAATAAGAATATAAAAAATGTCTCACTTAATCGAGACATATGCCTTTTTGAAATCTATGAATAATTGATATACTGGTCCCTTATACTCCCATTTTTCTTCAATATCTGTTAAATACAAGAAATCTGATCAATAGTCGATCTATTACGCCTAGAACCACATTGATGAACCCCAATAATTTCATCCACATAAGGAATTAATTTTTTCAAAAGAATATTCAACAACATTTTGTATGGCGCCAATAAAAGTGATATTCTTCGAAAGTTACTATAGTTAGTCTTTTCCTCCTTCTTAAACATGGGTACAAATATGGACTCCTTCCATTGTTCTGGTACAATTTCCTTTTCCTTACAAGCTTATAAAAGGTCGAATATTGAAGGGTTGAAAAGTAAACTAGGCAACAAGGACTTTTATGACTTTTTGGGCGAATTTGACATTATGTGTATGACTCAAACATGGATGAGTGCTAGTGGTAGGGTACAGTTTACGAACCATTGTAGTTTCAATGCATATAGTAGATAAAGACGGAAGAGAGGGCGTTGGCCGGGAGGAGTTAGTATGTTTTATAAAACGCATGATTGGATGAAGATTAAAGAAATTTATATTAATGTAGGTGTGATATGTACTGCCGTAGTATAGCCTACTAATAATGATACTGAACAACAGTGAAATGTTTTTTTTTTCATGAAATAAGGTCCTTCTAATTCATATTTTAACACTGAATTTAATTATGCAATGCAGTCCGTTTTTGTCTGGCGCCCTCAGTTTTTCTGGTATGTGTATGGTAATATAGAGTTAATCTAACAGTTAGAGAATAACAGCACTAATAGAAAGGCTTACGAATTATATTTTGGTTGTAAAATAGGTAATAAAATATGAGGTGGGCACCGCATGTGTGCTGTGGTAATTGTGCTAGGCGTTTAAGAGGGTGGTTAAAGAATAAACGAAAAATTTCCGAAATTTCGGAATTCCGATGGTATGGAGAGAACCAACCGACCATATTGATGACTTATTTTTGTATGACTAAACTAATGACTAAAATAAGGGAGCCTAAAAGAAACGATAGAACGAAAGTTGAATACCCAAATATTCCATCAGCCATTAGACCTGTTACTCACAGTGATAAGTTACTGATTCTTATTTCTCCTGATACTTGAACACTGGAAGACGAGAATGAAAAAAGTTATAATCCAGAACAAGTTCCATCAAGCTCTGGTTCAGAATTTGAAGGCACACTTTTTCGAATGTGTGTCATCAGGTAACTCAAGGAGAGCTAAACGATCTGATCCGAGATTTACATTTTTCAAAAGCAAAGAAAAATTTTTAGGTTCTAGACTGAAAGAATGAAATTTCTTACAGATATTTGTATTTCGAAAACGAGAGGACCAGTTGGTTAAATACTTCAAAATGGCGGATTCTCTGTTTTATTGTTGTGATGAATGTACTACTACATAACAGTAACTTAGTCAACTTTATTTCTTGCTCTCAAGGAAGATAAAAATGATATTTACTAAAAAAAAAACTGAGAGTGCTACATAAAAACTAAAGGGATATTTGAACTCAACGCATCAAAATACTCAATAAATTACATATATTGTCCAAAAATATTTTTTCAAGGTCAAGTTTGTTGTTCAGTGTAATTATTGGCTTATACAAACATCCATCATCATCGAAGTATTACAACCCGTCCTTCTACGAAGACCTGGCGGAGAGAGTGGTAGATTTGCATGTAAGCCAGGCTCGGCCAGGTCGACTCAAGATTGCGAGAGGGCGTACAGGCCTGCTTACGGCTTCCACTGCAGTCTATCAGTGGTGGAGCCTATCGAGGTCGCTTGGGGGCACCGGTGCACGGCATTTTGCACCAGGAAAATTATGTGCTAAAACATGAACCTTAGCAATGTAATGGATGTTGTTGTGCGAACAATTAATTTCATAAGGTCTAAAGGACTTAATCACAGGGAGTTCAGGGCACTGCTTGATGATATTAACAGTGAGTATGGGGATTTACTCTACCATACCGAGGTAAGGTGGTTAAGTCGTGCAAACGTTCTGGAACGTTTTCTCCCACTTAGGAATGAAATTGCCTTATTTATGGATATACATGGGAAACCTGTTAGAAGCCTTGGGTATGGAAGAATATATAAGAATAATGCAACAATTGTGCGAAGACTTCGAACGTAGATATCAGGAAATTAGAGAACTTGAACAACAATTTAAGATATTTGCAACACCTTTTTCAGTGAGTGTCCTGGATATTCCTGCTGAACTACAATTAGAAATACTTGATTTATAAAGCGATATTGAGCTAAAGGATAGGTATCGAAACAGAAAAAGTATTAACCATTTCTATACTTGTTTTCCACGAGAAAGGTTTCCTAAACTGCACAATCTCGCTGCAAGAACGTTGTGCATGTTCGGGACAACCTACGTATGCGAAACACTGTTTTATTTAATGAAGTTTACAAAGTCACGTCACAGAAGCCAATTAAATGATGAACACTTCAAAGCATGTTTGCGATTGGGTGATACTAAAACAATAGCTCCACGAATTGAAAAGCTGCTTACTAACAGAAAACTGCAAAAATCACCGCAGATCTCTGATGTATAAGAAAAAGTAGGCCTACTATTACTAGATATTTGAATAACAACGTTTGTGCTGTTGTTTTATTTTGTTAATTGAATTGTATAGCAATGAGAAGAAGACAAACAGTGAAGAGTTTTATTTCGTAGTATGTTAATCTGTATAAAAGTGTAGCTTATATTTTGTTTTGTTTCATTGTTGTGCAAACATGCAAAAATGTATTTCGTACTAGCCGTACCCGTGCTCTCCGCTGCACCCGTTATAAATAAATATAAAGTAATTACATAATTAAAATAGGACATTTGATCTAGGGAACATTCGTGTTTGATAGAAGGATAAATCGTTTAATATGTTACTTAATTTAAATTGCATCCAAATAATTGAAATGCGATCATTTTGGTCCAGAGACCACTCATTGGTGCAATGACAATGCCTTCAACATGTTTCTTAATTTTTATTACATGCATCCATACTTTAATGAACATTGACACCATTTAGATTTAATGTGTATACATTATTTTACTTGTTATAGGTTTCCATTGAATTATGGTAATGACTTAATTTTAACCCTTGTTTTCTACGTATTCAGTAAATGGCGTTTGGCCTACTATGGTTCTGAATCCTTCAAATAACTTATATTATATTATATTATATTATATTATATTATATTATATTATATTATATTATATTATATTACATTACATTACATATATTATATTATATTATATTATATTATATTATATTATATTATATTATATTATATTACATTATATTATATTAGAAGTTACTGTAATAACATTATAGCATTATGTCCATCTAGAGAAACTACACTTTCCAATGGTGAAATAATAATTAATTATACAAATCGGTTAATTTAGCTTCCGATATTACTTCACACAAACACACAAACATTCTCTGTAGGCTATCTTTCATAGCTTTCGATTGTTGTGTCCAAGGCCCCTTATAGACGAAGTCATTTGTTTTTTATTTCATTATACGGCCTTAGATGGCAGTTATTTTAATTTTAAAACTCATTTATCTCATTAAATATCAATCCTATCAAAATTTTTCAAGGAATAAAACTTATCGCAAATTATTTTTAAAGAAACCTTTGTTATGTAACATTTTTCACAAAAATCAATAATAAGCAGATATTTCGATTTATTTAATTCAGGCCCCCTTATAACCCTCCTTTTAAATAATGTATTTTGAATGCCATATAGCCTAAAATCTAAGTTACAACGAACTTAATTTATATTCCAATTTTCATCGAAATCCGTTCATCCATTATCGCGTGAAAAGGTAACAAACATACAGACAGACAGGCAGACATACAAACAAAAATTTCATAAAAGCGATTTTCGGTTTCAGGGTGATTAATTATATATGTTAGGACCAATTATTTTTGGAAAATCGAAAATTACCAGACAGATTTCGGCTACAGATTTATTATTAATATAGATATAGATGTAGTTGGTTAACTGTACCAAATTGTATAGAGTACTGTTTTCAGTAGAGTGCAATTAACAGTGAAAGTGTGCTTCAGTTAAAAGCTGAAATTAATTTACATTCTTGTCACAAATTTGGTTCATATACAAGTTGTTAGCTCCGCCACTGTGGAAGCAGCTACCCTTGCCCGCAGCCGTACGTCAGGGCTCGAGGGTTTGTACGTACGCACGAGAGTGTAGTCACTTGACGCTCCCTGGTGTAAGCTATCCCGATGCGTCATTATTGTTAATTGGGGATTATAATTAGAGTATTTGAATAGAAAATATTTCTTTCGAGGATTAGGTAGACGGTGAAAACGAAAAGAGAAAAGCGAAGAGATGTAGTAAAGATAAGGTGGTTAATGCAGTAGGTAGGGAAGTACTTGCATTTTGTGATGCATTTAGCTTTGAGATTTTGAATAAAAAATATGGGCGAGACCAAAAGGGGAATTAACGTTTGTTAATATGAATGGTGGGAATGTTATAGATTTTATTATATGCAGCGAAGATATAATATCATTAATTAAGAATTGCTGGGTGGGAGAAAGGACGGACTTTCATCATTTTCCTGTATGTCTACAGCTAGAAATAACAGACGAGACCAGTTTAACTATGAATGGAAGGAATACAGAGAAGGTGGGGAGATCGGTACCAATATATAGGTGAGGGAAGAACATAAGGATGTGTATACAGCATATAAAGACTGGAAGAACGACTGAAGGACGTTGACTCAGTCACGCCAGGACAGATTATGTTAATTATTCAGAAAGAGGATTCTGTAATGAAGTTAAAGGGGAACCGAAAGAAGACAAAATAAATTACTAATTTATATGGCAATGACTGTAGGAAGGCTAAAAAGGAAATGGATCAAACATAGAGGGTTTTTAGGTGAATAGGGGGCGATGAGGAATGAGAAATATACGTATAGCACGTAGAAAACTGTACAAGGACATTGTATTCGAAAAAAAGACATAACGACAGTGTAACATAGCGCAAGAAATCAGACAGGTGCGGCAGAGCGAGGGAATGAGACGGAGGTATGGAGATCACTGAAGAAATTGCGCAAGGGCTCATATGTGGGAAACAACATCTCGCCAAAGGCATGGAAGAGCCGCTTCCAGGGGGTATATGAGGGAGGTGGGGAATTACGAGGTGTAGATTTTAATTTGCATTCAATGCTGCAAGTGCAAGATATTGAGATATTAAATGCAGAATTTACAATTAACCACGTGACAAAAGCCAATTGGTTTAAAAATATAACAGAGCACCGTGTCTTCTGAATTTCTACAATTGACGACGTGACAAAAGCTATAAGTAGTTTTAAAAAATAACAAAGTAAAATCATGGACATGTTTAACAAAATTTTTATGAGAGAAAATTATCCTAGTGAATGGACATCGACAATTATATGCCCGGTGTACAAAAAAGGGGAACATGTCAATACCTGATGATTATAGGAGAGTGGCGCTTTCACCAACAATGGGCAAAATTTATTTTAAAATTATATATGAGAGACTGAGGAAGTGGATATTTCAATATGATAGGCTCTCTAAATTTCAGACTGGTTTCAGGGAGGGTTACAGTACAAAAGATAATATATTTGTTTTGGACAAATTAAGGCTGAAAGAAACATAGAAGAAGAGGAGAAAATTGCATTGCGTATTCGTCGACTTAAATTCGGTAGAACGGGAAGCATTGTTGTACAAGCAGTGGTAAAAAGGAATGTCGTCGAGAATGATTAAAGCTATATCAGCAATATACGAAAAAGAAATGTTTTGTGTAAAGTACGATCGTGACAAAGTTTCAGAAAATGTGGCTACCCGTAGAGTGGTTAGACAAGGGTACATACTCTCATCTCTTCTTTTTAATATATTCGTGGATGACATACCAGAGATGGTCGATATGGTCAAATGGGAAGCTTCAAACTTAGACGAGCTCTCCATACCTGTACTCTTATATCCAAATGATCTGATTTTGATATCTCGATCAAATAATGAACTGCAACAGGAACATTGTAGTCAATGGGGTACAACTGTTAATACAGACAAGATCAAGACAATTACTTTTAAAAATGGATCTGTATATAGCAGGGATGAGACATGGATATACACTGGGTACATATTGGAAAATGTGAAACATTTAATATATTTAGGGGTTACTTTATCAATGAATGGGAGATGAACTACAAACAAATATTGACATAACGAAATTCAAGTGCGGGGTAAAGAACTCGGAAGTATTGAAATTGAACACTAAAGTGCCAAATATATCTGCAGTAACATTGGAGCTGTGGTAAGGTCATCTATGTTGTAGGGGACGGAAATTTAGGGTTGGCAAAATGCGAGAAAATTAAATATGGTAAAACGGATTTCCTAAAACGAATACTTGGCATTGGAAGAAGCAGAGCTAATTGCGGAATGTTAAAGGAGTTTGGGCTTTAAAACGAAGCAATTAACATGAAAGTCAGAGTGATACAATTCTAGCTAAGAATTATATTTTGGGACCAATCGCTTTATCGGACGATTAATTACAGTGTTCAACAAAGAAAGAAAGGGTTTATAAACTGCAGTGAGGGCTGAATCATCTAGGAATAGGTTCGGTGTGGGAAAAGGAGCAAATAGAAGAAATGAATGACGTAATGTGTAGATATGTTTAATTGATATCGAGAGGCAAGAGATTGAGCTCCAGTTTGGAAAAATCCTAACTACATTTACAATCAGACATCATGCTTAATTGGGGAAGGGGTGACTTCATAAATTCTTGTGGAAAAGATAGTAGAGAGAGTTTGGCGTGGCTAAGGTTGGGGGCACGGAAGGGTCTGGAAATTCTAACCGAAGAAAGAGACCGCGTTTATCCATTAACTTACTTACTTATAAATGAATTTTAAGGAACCCGCAGGTTCATTGCCTCCCTCACATAAGCCCACCATCGGTCCCTATCCTGTGCAAGATTAATCCAGTCTCTATTGTCATATCCCACCTCTCAAATCCATTTTAATATTATCTCCCCCATCTACGTCTCGGCCTCTCCAAAGGTATTTTTCCCTCCGGTCTCCCAACTAACAATCTATATGCATTTCTGGATTCGCCCATACGTGCTACATTCCCTGCCCATCTCAAACGTCCGGATTTAATGTTCCTAATTATGTCAGGTGAAGAATACAATGCGTGCAGTTCTGCGTTGCGTAACTTTCTCCATTCTCCTGTAACTTCATCCCTCGTAGCCCCAAATATTTACCTAAGCACCTTATTCTCAAACACCCTTAATCTCTGTTCCTCTCTCAAAGTGAGAATCCAAGTTTCACAACGATACAAAACAACCGATAATATAACAATTTTATACATTCTAACCTTTCAGATTTTTTTGACAGCACACTAGAAAACGAAAGCTTCTCAACCGAATAATAACAGACATTTCTCATATTTATTCTGCGTTTAAATTCCTCCCGAGTGTCATTTATATTTGTTACCGTTGCTCCAAGATATTTGAATTTTTCCACCTCTTTGAAGGATAAATCTCCAATTTTTATGTTTCCATTTCGTACAATATTCTGGTCACGAGACATAATCATATACTTTGTATTTTCGGAATTTACTCCCAAACCTATAGCTTTACTTGCTTCAAGTAAATTTCCGTGTTTTCCCTAATCGTTTATGGATTTTCTCCTAATATATTCACGTCATCCGCATAGACAGGAAACTGATGTAACCCATTCAATTCCAAACCGTGTCTGTCATCCTGAACTTTCCTAATGGCATATTCTAGTGCGAAGTTAAAAAGTAAAGGTGATAGTGCGTCTCCTTGCTTTAGCCCGCAGTGAATTGGAAAATCAACAGATAGAAACTGGACTCTACGGACTCTGCTGTAAGTTTCACTGAGACAGATTATTTGTGGAAACATAAAAATGGACATATTTTGGCACATTGTGAAAAAAAAACATAACATCTCCGTAGAAAATAACTACCACCTCGGATGCTAAGTCGAAATAGGGACTCCCTTGCAAGTCTTTACCTCATAGGGAATATAGAATATGAACAAAAAACTGGATTGTTCTTTTTCAAGGCGAGACTGCTTAGAACATCTGCTGTTGAAGTTTATGATTCGAACTGACGAAGGCATAACGCTGACTATTGAATTATACACTTTTATTCTGTTTGTATGTTAGATTAGGATATATGATATAATATGTTTTGTTTGCACCATTTTTATATTAATCTGTATGTTTTATGGAGAATGGTTGGACATAATCATAGGTGAGGGAGGCGAAACCTACAAAGTAGGACCTGTTTTGTGAAGCACGTACGGTCAAAAGACCCGTGCAGTGGATTTAAGGGTAAATTTTGATAGTGTAGTGCATCTGTATGTATAATATTGCTGAATAAATCCATCAATGTATCTAAAAAAAAATCACTAAATAATGCGTTTCTATCTTCTTGTATTAATTCTGCTGGAATTTGATCGATACCAGGAGACATGTACTTTTTCAGCTTTCCTCAGAATGTGTGGGTTCAGGCATATTTGGCTCAGCAATTTGTAATTAGGCATCGTCCTGATTATTTCTATTTGGCCTATGGACGTTTAGTAGTTGATCAAAATAGTTTTCTCATCTGTTTAGGATAAAATGAAAGTCTACAGACAAGTTACCATTCTCATCCATGATCATGCTTACGCTTGATATCCTTTCTTAAATTCCTTTATGCGCTTATATAAATCTCAGTAAAACGAAAAGTTAATTTAATATGGTATAATCTTACGTCATATATAATTTTAAAGAGGAAAATTAAAAAAACGAATTAGGGGAAAAATATATATAATTTTCCGCCAAAGATCCGTAAATTTATGAGAAATTAGGGTTAAAATTAAAATTGATATACTCCTCAGAAAATGGAAAAATTAAAATGGATATAAATTGAGAGAAATGAATGATATGATATACCATTTTCTAAAGGCCTACTGGAAACTTAAAATATAAGTAAAAATTTTCACCGAAAATCCCAATTCCGTTCCCCCTTAATAAATGAAATGTTCTAAGAAATGGACAGATAGGTGAGTTGGTATAAGTTTTCATTTCCATAACATAAAAAGGAGGCTAATATTTAGACTATTTGTTTATTGGCATATGACTATGTGTGTCATGAATTAGTTCTGTTAAATTAGGGCAAATTCGATTTCTAAATGTAATGTATGTAAAGTGAAAATGAGATAAATGAGAAAGACTGTTTCATCGTAGCAGCAAAACTAATTTATTAAGGGACACTACTGTAGAGGTTATTTCGCGTCAAAATTCAATAAATGACTGAGAAATATTTTCTGGATCTATCTATAAGGGACAGATTTCTTTCACGTGTTTCCTAACTGTATTTACCTCGGCAGATTTTACGCATTTTTTTTTCATTAAGATTGTACGCATTTTGAAATCCATCGCCCTGTGGCGGGTTTGTCGATTTGGTTCCACTTAGGAACTTCCTCCAGCAACATCCAAAGACAACTACGACACTTTTAAAACAGAAAATGCACATTTCGCTATAGATATTACAAAAACTACAAAAAGTTTGTAATTTCATTTAAAAAAAAAAGCTAATTTAAGTATTTGTTAAATTTAATAAATATCTTTGATGGATTCTGGAAAAAATTATGCAAAAGTTGACTATTTACATGGATAAATATTACTACCATCTACCTTCATTATAGAAGCTTGAAATATACTCAGTTGTGCATGATACGTTTCTTAAAATATCCTTGATGTTGATATATTAGCAATTATACTTTTTAATCTCTCTTCAGTGATTCCTAAAGAATTTCTGAAATAGTTTATATTTCACACATAGAAACATCCCATCTTCTTTATCTTTATTAAAGAAGACTTAAAAATGATTATATTTGTGAATGTTTAAGCCATAAATAGATTTCCAAAAGGAGTGAATAAAACTAATATACCAACTTATAAAGTCGCAATAATGTGGAAATATCCAAAATTTAATTTAAAATGAGCAAAAAATAAATGGCCAGAAGTGGACTTGAATGGTTATTGATCTCACCGCTTCAATTTTTGAAAGGACAAAGCATGATTTCAGTACATAAAATACTACAAATTATGTAGCTCGATTCAAATTAAATCACCGAATTTTTTAATGTTTTAATTTTCTTTGGTATTATAATATATTCATATACCAATCAAAAAATTTTTAAAGTGTATACAGTATATACTATATGTATACGTATACGTAGAGAGAAGAATGGGAGAGTGGGAATGAGGTAAATGGGTGAGAAAGAGTAGAGGAGAAGAGAGGCGGAGAGAAAGGAGGGGGAGAATGGATATATCAAGACTCAATGCAATGAATCCACTACGTACAAACAAGGTCTAAAGAAGAGTTTTTTTAATGTCTGAAAATATTATTAGTTTCTCTATGATTTTCACCTCCAATTTTTTTATTAGAGTTGTACTCTCCAAATGCAATAACTATGAAGGGGAAAAGGAACTGGCTATCATATCTCATTATCTCCTGGCTTAGTGGCCTCATGGGTGGTGCCTTATTGGTATTACTTGTGAGGTTCAGACCTTCTTTGAACAGTTGACTGAACAACAATATACTTCTGATATGCCTACTATTTCAGACACGACCTTAGCTACATTTGTAGACGACACAAATATTCTAGCAGTTTATGATAATCCAAGTATTGAATCACAACATGTACAAAATTATCTGACCCAATTATAAAGCTGGCTTAAAAAGTGGAGAGTTAAAATCAACGAAACCAAATTCAACGTATTTCATTTACACTACGAAGAAGTTCCTATCAACTTTTACAACTCAACAATGAAATTATACCCCAAACTGAAGATGTGAAATATTTAGGAATGCAATTAGATTTCCGGCTAACTAATGAAAGAAATATATCTGGCCTAAACGAAAACAACTAAATCTTAAATTCAGCAAATTACAATGATTAATCAGACGTAAACCACAACTGTCAGCAGGAAGTAATTTAAGCCTCTACAAAGCCATTCTGAAACCTGCCTGGACATATGGATTTCAGTTTTTGGATACTGCAAGCAACTCTAATATCGAGATACTGGAGCGATTCCAAACAGTTTGCAACATCCTTTGCTTTATCAACAACACATACATCTACCATGATTTTCATATCCCAATAGCCAAAGAAGAAATAGAAAATTACATTATTGCCTATCAGAAACGTTCAAATAATCATCTAAATTCATTAGCAGTGAATTTATTGTACAGCAATACCCTTCATCTAAACAGATTTAACAGACATGTTGTCATATCTAATCTACAAATTAAAACACTAATTTTAATTTTAGAAGCGATTTATGTGCCAATGGGCTACATTTTGTAACTGTTAAGATTTTTCATCACCGTTACTTATTGTTTACATTGTTGAACAGATTGTAATTTTGCTGACAAGTTATTAAAAAAAACAACAACAACAATTTTTCAGAAACTTAAAAATATTTATTACTCGATGTAGTATCAAAATACAGTATATAAAAACCATCACAAGGAATATGAAAAGAGATGTGCAACGAAATATCATACAAGCAATATGAAAATACGTACGATGGATTTGCGCTATTCAAATGGCTTAAATTATATCTATACTAATAATAAATCTGTAGCCAAAATTGTTCTGGTAATTTTCGATTTTCCAAAAATAATTGGTGTTAACATGTATAATTAACCATCCTGAAACCGGAAATCGCTTTTTTGAAATTTTTGTTTGTATGTCTGTCTGGATGTTTGTTACCTTTTCACGCGATATTGGATGAATCAATTTATATGAAAATTGGAATATAAATTAAGTTCGTTGTAACTTAGATTTTAGGCTATATGACATTCAAAATACTTTATTTAAAAGTGGGGTTATAAGGGGGCCTGAATTAAATAAATCGAAATATCTCGCTTATAATTGATTTTCATGAAAATACTACATAACAAAAGTTTCTTTAAAAACAATTTGCGATACGTTTTATTCTATACAAAATTTTGATAGGACTGATATTTAATGAGATAAATGAGTTTTAAAATAACAATAACAACGCCATCTAAGGCGCTGTACTGAAATAAAAACAAATGACTTCGTCTATAAGGGGCCTTGGACAACAACAATCGAAAGCTATTAAACATAGCCTAAGAGAATGTTTCTGTGTTTGTATGAAGTAATATCGGAAGCTAATTAATTGTTTAATTATTATTTCACCATTGAAATGTGTAGTATTTCTAGATGGACATAAATCTACAATGTTATTACAATAACTTCTGAAACTTATAGCAAGTAATATAAAGTATACACATTAAAAATAAATGACGTGTCAATCTTCATTAAGCTATGGTTGCATGTAATAATAATTAAGAAACATGTTAAAGGAATTGTCATTGCACCAAATGATTGCTCTCTGGACCAAAATGACCGCATTTTAATTATTTAAATACAATTTAAATTAAGTAACATATTAAACGATTTTTCCTTCTATCAAACACGAATATTCCCTGGATGAAACGTCCTATTTTAATTATGTAATTACTTTATATTTATTTCTAACAGGTGCAGCGGAGCGCACGGGTACGGCTAGTTGCATAATAAATTCGTTATTCGCATTACTTTAGTTGCTGTATTTTAGACAAAGGAATTAATTATGAAGTATAATATTTACCTATCAGTTGGAAATTATAAATAACTTTCTATACCATTGCTAAATCGCATTTGCAAATCTGTCTCGTCCGTTGTACTAAAATAATGTTTCCTTTCGGAAGTTATCCTCGCTCATCTTCGTAAGAAACCATTATCTTTAAATATCAGGGCCATAAATTCTCTTCGCCATGATAAAAATGAATGTCGTTAATGCATGATTAATTATTTAAATAACCAACTATTGACCAATTAACTGAAATGCAGTTTAATGAGAGCTCAAAACCCAATTTTTGTTGGTGAAATGCATTGTCTCTTTAAGTGTCAATTAAAATGACTTAAACGGCAATTAAATTTAAATATGTTTAGTGAAATCGGCCCTAAAATGTTTATGATGTTTCTCACTAATATTTCGGCGTAGCTCAGTGGTCAGAGCGCTTGGTACCTGGGTTCGATCCCCGTTCGCCGGAACGAATTTTTCTCCTCAAATATTGTAGGTATTACAGATATTATTCTGTAGCACAAATTAATAAATCTATAATATTCTCATAGCTGCAGTGCATATGTCTGTACAGATTACTGTGCACTTAAATGCGGAATTCCCGGTCAAACAAGTCACTCAACTGAGTGCGCTCCTAATATAATGGCAGTTGACATTGGACATATACGTCAACATATATGCCTAACTTGGAGTCAGGCCACAAAGGGAAACATTGAAGGAGGAGGGTTCGGTCCGGTGCTGTGGATTGAATTCGGGTGCGATCCCCGGCGCCGGAGTGAATTTTTCTCCTCAAATATTAATTGTCAATATTACAGGTATTATACTGTAGGACAAATTAATAAATGTATAATATTAAATATATAGGCTAATATGAGATATATAAGAATATGGTCCCATATATTGAGAGGATGATGATCTACTACCAAAAATTGCTTCTCATGATTCATCTATATAGTGGAAACGAGACCGTGAAGACAGGAACATCTGAGTTCAATGTAGAGGACTAAATAATCCTACACCCTCTTACTTTAATATTGCTAACGATTATTATTACGATATTATTATAATTCTTATTATTTCATAATGTATAATATAATAATTTGCAAGTGAATTTATTGCTATTTTATATACTATTTGTATCAATTGAGGGCTTTGCCGGAAGAAAGGCGGATAGACCTATATGCCCTTCTTCGTGAAAACGGTTTAAAATGTAGTGAATAATTATAGTAGCGAAATTTTGTTTTGATTGTACTGTACATACCTGCAGGACAGGGCTGTGTGCGTGTATAACATTTTATTCAGGTGCATTTTAAAATCTTAGATTGCATGTATCTCAATTCGCCATATTGACGTATACGCCCTTTTTCCGGCAAATCTTTCAATTATAACTTACCAGTCTGGGTGAACTTTCCAATTAGAGCCTTTGAAATATTCGGTAACTGCAATACACAAGAACAGAAATTAGAATGGTATACACTAACATCTAAAATACATTATACATTGATTAGAATATGAGGTATGAAATCGACTTGTTACACAGTGTTTAATGTTGATATAATATTTATCATATTTCAGTATACCAAATATTATATGTGTACTCACACAATATATCTCTTCTTAATTAGCAGATACTTTATATGAATTTACTGAACATTAATCTGATATTCATCACAGGTCTTTATGTTTTTTCTTAGAAGTACTTACAAATTGGCATTATATTTTACTTCTTTAAATGTTAATGAATAGGAAATCAACACAAACAGATTTATACTTGTTATATAAATTATTTAGTGACCAGTGTTACTTGAAAAATGACAAAACGAACACTATTTTCTCTTATCTCTATGAATTATTTATTAGTAAATAAAAAGTAATTAATGGTTAAATAGTATGTACTAGAAGAACTGTAATCAAATATGAATGTATGTTTCCCATGTTATTGAAATAGGATGTTTCATAACTTCATAACTATTGTAAGACAATATTCTAACTCAATAAAAATAAATACTATAAGCTTTTTTGTAGTTTCTCGGTGCCAGATAATTATGCAGTTAGGTAACAGAACTTAACGCAGCTTGTAGACTAATTTTAGTATAAAATTGGTATAGCTATAGTATCTGCAGTACAATTAAAAATCTACATCCATACATTATACTATAAAAAATATGCAGTGCATTGTATAAATATACATTCATACATATTCTTTATTAAAATGACATATAGACTTGTTTACATTTCATTATGTAACAAAACAGAACCCAGCAACCAGCATTATATTTTCTTCTTGATTAATAGGGTTGCCAACTCTGTCACAGATAATCTGTGACAATTCAAATTATATAAGTATAAAATGTTTCCAATACACATTATAACACTGACCACAGCATACATATGTGATGAAATGAGAAAAAAATAATTTGCAATTTAAATCACTTACCAGACATAGTGTCGCTGGCTGAAATCAAATTAATTGATTCTGCAATAACATGTCTTCACTTTGAATACCTAAAGATGTTTATTACACATATGATACTGGTAGAGAAGGTCATTGCCATGGTGATTCCAAAGTCGTTGTTAATTCCGGCAGAGTCTCAAAGTGTTGGCAACCCTAGTATGAGTAATAGCAACATGTATTGTAAACAATATGAGGTTCAGGGATCTCTGGTTTGCTTGACACTGGAGAAAAGGTTATTTGTGAGACTTAATTTGTTTCAAATCATTATAACGTTCGACAATGTAGGATCTCATATCCCTTAACTCTCTATTGCACACACCACTGTAATTCAACACTATTTTCTGTAGCTTTCAGGTAAATGAGAATAGCATTTCATTCACTACGGAAGCCTCTTTTCCTTAGAAACTGTGTGAACTCAACTTATGGGTGTTTCTTACCATTCGTTGTTTGTGTATGTGAAGTAAAATGTTGTAGGCCTGAGAATTCAAATAGTAGTGAACCAAAATATTTCTTCATCATCGATATTATCAGTCATCGTCATCAATGTCATTGGAGTTTTCGTCATCATCAGTCATAAATTAAGCCTTGTCGAGTAGTTTTTCAGAGGCCTTCTTTTGGTTTGTTATTATTTGTTTTCTAACCTACAAAAATTTGATATAAATCTACAGAAATTGTTATATCAGGACGGACACCAAAATAAGAAATTCAGAATTGCACACCTCCCATCTTTGTTCTAGCACGCCATTGCTGTATGCGGCGTGTGTCTTGACTGTAGCATTGACTATCTTTGCAACTGTACCAACTGAGAGCATTTTCAAAACGTGTATGAGGGCTGTCTGAAATGTAACTTCGTCGAAAATATCTATCGTTGAGTCATTAAAAACATCAATATAATTGTAGTATTTTCATTATATGCATCTTAAAACTGTGATTATTTACTGTTTTAATCACAGACTCCAGCCAAATTGAGACTTATATGAAGCTTTAGCATTATGTATATATTTATTCACAATGAAAATGGGTAAAAACCCGTTGGCAGTGGAGTGAATACCCAGTGGCAATGGTGAACTTCATCTTGCCATCGTCAAAGCGCTGTGATGTAAACCGTTCCTTCATGCGGATGAAAAGAAGATAATTAGTAGGCACCAAATTTGGGCTGTATTGAGAATGATCAAACAATGACCAATGTTGGATTTTATCAGGGTGATTGGAATACGCACGACACCACGAGAGAGAGTATTATCGTGAAAGGATACCACTCTGAGATAGGCTAAACATCCCTAATATTTGGTCTGAAAAGTCTTCCTTATCTTGTTTAGAGTCTGATAATTTTTTTGCATAATTACATATTAGACCAAAGTCTCTTCATCTGTAATAGTATGATCCAGAAACGCTTTACTTTCTCCACGGTAACGTTCTTGGGAAATAAATGTCTTATGTTGTTTGGGAAGTAGTTTAATCACTCGTTGGGGAGAAAACTTCATGTAACAACGTCTAATGATCACTTCATGAATATCTGTACTACAGTTCTGCGGAAATTCACGAGAAAACTGTGAATTTTTTTAATTAGCGGTTCTCTCGAGTCTTTTCATGTCTCACATTACCCTCATTCATTTTTTTTCCACGTAACTTCACAAAACTGACGACAAACTTCAAGTGCTTTACAGTTTTTGGCTAAGAGTATTCTCAATTGTAGCACATATTTTGAACAAAAATTGGTAACTTCACTCTCCCAATGCTGGAAACATACTGGATCACGCTACACTGTGTGTGTAAATATGGAGCCGTTAACTCACTACTTTATTCACCACAAGAGACCGGAAATTACATTGCGGTTATTTTTCAGAGACCCTAATTACTTTATTTTTTTTAGATGTTACTGTTTTTAGATGACACTGATTACGCTTTCAATTCTTATAAAATTTATTTTTGTTTTCTTCCGGTTAATAAGTGTTTTTTTTTTTTTAAACAAAGCTGCAGTCCACCTACTTTCAGTCTGTCTCTGCCTTTTGTTTGAGATATCGAACTTCACTGGCTTATAACAGACTGTGGAATACTCTACGTATATGTTTAAGATTTCCATTGAACTGTTCATATACAGTAGTATCTGATTAGCTTTAGCAAATATATTACTGAAAAACATGCAGTTTGTCGTTATAAAAATTTAATTATAACCTAATTTTTAAAATTAGTTCCTTCATGTGAAAACGTATTATAAAAATCTGTTTAGAATTTTATGTAAGTAGATACCGTCAGGAGATTGACCATGATCTAAGGCTGCGTTCGGGCTTGGGTTTGAGTTGTGCTTAGACTGATCGGGACTTATCGGTGGGGGTTTACCCCAAATGTAAGACGAATATTATGTAGCCTCATGGCGAATCCTTAGTTTCGTTTCGCTATTATCAATTCCAGTGAAACTATATGACTTCGTACTTGACATAACGTCATTAGATAACAAATTTAAGAAAAAAGTACTATGGCAGCAGAAAAGAGTGAGCACATTAGTTTGTCCCACACTTACAGTATTTACAATTAGGGTGTTTATAAATAATGTCCGTTTTAAGAAATATGTAGTAGTATTTAATGAAATCAAATTAATGATTAACCAAATTAATAATGGAATAAGAAATAATGAAATGAATTTTCGAGATGCTGCTTTTTTCTGATATGAACGTACTTTATTATTATTACATATAGTGAACATACCGAAAAAAGTTAGTAAGACTCATTGCTTTCCTATGTAGGCCTGCCTAATTACCAACGTTTCCCAGTAAGCCTACGATATTTAAGGCGGAAATCTGATGATATGTCAAAATGCACTTCCTTGCTGTCAAGACATGCAACAAAACATACTCAGAAAAGGAAAAGAAATGAACGAACTCTTGAATCACGAATATTTCTAAAGTTCCCTAAGTGTGAATGCCTGATTCACAAGTGATTAAATATTAAGCGTCATGAAAGAAGCCAATACCATTCAATCGTAATTTCGTACACCGAGAAACTACATTCCCGTTCAATAACACCTATAAAGCTCAGCAGTAAAGAATGTGTTTCCGCAAAAGAGCGGAGTTCAAGATTACCTTCGTGATTTCGCTATTTTTAAAGCAGCGCGCGCGCCACACACATACACAAAATAGGACTTAACTGTAGAGCCGGTTTATATTCCACCGGTCAGAGAACATCCGACCGAATGTTCGACCATGAAACGAGGACTTTTAATCTTTTGCAAGCTAGACGGCTAGGCACAACACCAGACACACTTCATCATACACGAATAGTAACATTTTCTGAGTATACAGTACAATCGTAGTAATGATTGGAGGAAATTTACTTTGTCTAACTTAAAAAAAAGATTGCTTGAAATAGGCCTATAATTGGTTGTAATTGTACAGGCTAATTGTAATATTTTTATTACTTTTAACTTGTAATATAATAACTAATATATAAATGAACAAACGGCCGTCGGTAATGGCAATATCATAGGCAAAAACAGAGTAGTAGTAGTAGTAGTAGTAGTAGTAGTAGTAGTAGTAGTAGTAGTAGTAGTAGTAGTAGTAGTAGTAATAATAATAATAATAATAATAATAATAATAATAATAATAATAATAAAAATCATCATCATCATCATAATCTAGCTGTCATCGAATTAGGCCATTTGTTGACCTGTCCAAAAGTCTTTTCCTAGGTCTTCCTGACTTCTCCATTCTCCTTGGACATACTGTAGTTCTTCAAAATTTTGGGTAGACTGTATCTGTCCATTCTGTGTACATGTTGAAACCATTTTGTTTTATAATTTTTAATTGTTTTCTAATACTGGAACTATTTTTAATTCTTTTGTAATCTCTGTAGTTCTTAGCATGCATTTCATTTCTGTTGCTCTTATTCTTGATGAATCTGCTGCTCTGATGGTCCAATTTTCACTGTCGTACAAGAGGGTGAGGAGAGCTAGTGTGTTGTACAATTTGAAACCGGTTTTATTTAAGGTTTTCTGTGGTTATAAACACATTGTTTATAATTCCTGTTACTTTCAAATAATCATTTCATTTATAGCCGATATTTTTTCTTATTGATATGAAATCAAATTTCCTAAATAACTGAAAGCATTCACTTGTTTTATTATCTCATTTTAATAATTATTTTATTTCTTAATGGTTTGAACCTTTGAATACAATTGGTTTTGTTTTCTTGACTGAAATTGTTAATTCGTATTCTGTTATTTTGTTTAATACAAAACAACTTTTTGCAAATTATCTTCTGAGTCCCACATTAGGTTTATATTTCTGGAGAGTGAGATATACGAAATTTCTTCATTTTGCCATGTTGTTATTATTTCATTCATATATAATATGTTAAAGAGCATTGGTGAAAAGGGACATCCTTGCCGCACTACTCTATTAATCTGAGCTGGTTTCGTGTTTTATAATCATTTTATTCCTGTTGTAGATGTCCATTACATCTTTGATTATGTGATGTGGTATACCTAAATCTCTTTTTCATTATTCCAAATAACTGCTCTCTTTTTATGCAATCAAAAGCTTTTTCATAATCAATTCATAAAAATAAGTGTTTAAATTAATTTCTCTTCTCTTTTCTATTAATAATTTGAGGCAAAGTGTGCTTTGTGTGTTTCTGTCATGAACCTCTCTGAATGAGCTTGAAATTGTATGTTAAGAATTTTTGAGTATATTTTATAACAAGTAGCAAGAATACTTATTCTTCTGTAATTTAGTGGGTCTCTTCTCTCTTCTTTCTTATGTAACGGTATAATTATTACATTTTCTTCATTCTTCTGGACTAGCTTTTGTCTATATACTTGGTTCAAACATTTTAGTAATTGTAATTTAAACTCTATTCGTACATATTTGTAAAGTTCTGAGTTAATATTATCTTCACCCTGGCTTTTACCATTTTTAATTAGTTTTAATATTATACTCAATTCTTGTTAGGTTATGATCTCATGATTATCTGGATCCCACGTTTCTTCTCTTTGGTTTTCATTGATTGTTGCATTAACCCTTTAATGCCGAATTAAAAAAAATACCGAATATGATTCCACCGTAAGAATTATGTTTCTAGTTGTCTGCCAACGATATTCACAAAATATTTTATTCGTATGTTACGCCATTTGGTCACTAAGGGTTGTGTTCATATGATCACGCTAGGCATTAATGTTAGAAAATGTGTTATATTTGTCTCGGAGTTGACATCCAGCAAAAATATTATTAGCAACATTTATACATATAATATTTGCAACTAATAACGATTTCAGACCACAAAATACTTTATAAAAACATTCCTTTCGAAACAATTTTTTTGTAATTACGATTTTTTTCGGTTCAATTCTCAAGAAATAAAAGAACACGTATTTGTCACATTTTGTAGTGTAGGACAAGAAACTCGCACTTTCTTCTTTAGTGCTTGTGTCCCAGTGGCAACATAACCGCGGATCTTGAGGTGAACAAGTAGTTTCACTCCTGTGAAGAGGTTGTCAAAATAAATCCGGAGCGGTAGCGGCTTCAGTACTTCTGGTAGCTCGTCCAGCATCGATACCATCGGAGCAGCATATTTCCCAAAGTTTTCTTCGTATTCGACATTGCCATTAGGTTTCTCGTCTTGGTAAACATAAAAATGTATCAAATATTCGATTGACGCATTGAGACACTAGATTTTTCAGCCAAACCGGATGGATTTTCCACGGATAAATTGTTTGCAGATGTGGCGTCTGTAATATTCCACCATGCACTCATCAAAATCAAGACACTGTTCTGGCTGGAACAATTCCATGAATCGACTCTTCAAGTGGTTCATTATTGGATGAAGTTTGCACAATTTATTATTTTTGTCGAGTTTATTGTTGCCGGCGCAATGAACGAAACGACAGATTTCCAAAAAGCCATCTCGTCTCATGGCGTTCACAACTAGTTCATTGCGTACATCACCTCCTACTTCCCAATATGATCTCTTGCTGGGAATAGTGCTGTATCCGGAAAGAAGTAATATGGCCAGGAATATCATCTCCTCGGAAGCTATCTTGGGATCCATGCATTTCTTGAATAATGCATAGTTGCTTGATGCTTCTGCTTGCAAATTCATAAGTTCATCATTTACAATCATCTCAAAACAATCTACAGGTGACTTTCCACGCGCAATGTATAGTCCGCTTAAGGGAACACATTGCTTCTATCGATAATATCCTCCTTACTCCACGTAATGTTCCTTTTAGACTGTCTCTTTAGTTTTTTGTTTAGAGGTGGTGGCACTGAGGAAGAAAGTAAATCTAATCAACTCTCCCAACACGTTCGTTATTAGACAGAACTATTTAGGCTCTGATAGATATTTGACGCTCTGTTAGATTGTCGACAAGACCACTGCTGTCCTCGTCACCTGAATTTTCATCAGAATCGATGTGCACAGTAAGAGGTTCAATAAATATGCTTTCCATATTATTTGGAGTGTCGTCTGATTCAATAATATCGATGTCTTCTTTCAGCGTTAATCGCCTACTAAAAAACAACAGAATATCGAAACTGATTTCAATATAGTATAAGAGAATAGTGTGTTTATATTTGAAATGAAGCAATATTAGTTATATATAATACAGTGTGTCCGCAGAAGCATCCCGGCGTTATAAACTGCTATAATTCTGTCACTATGTGTTTTACGAAATTCATACCGGTATCATTAGAAACAACAGCTCAAAGAATTTCAGGAAATGCGTAATTGATAATTGTTTATGGAAACAACAGTTGCCATCACAAGAAGAAAGAAAAAACACCGTTTCCGCTATTTCGCTTGTCATAAAGACATTGTTGGATATAAGCAAATTGTGTTAAATGATGTGAATGTTAAATTTTCAAGTCTGTGTGAATTCTGCAGCATTTAGAGTGTTATTTAGGTTATGGCGAATCCACAGGAATGTAGTTGGTGTCTATTGGAATATAATAGTACTCGGAGTGTAGTGAGAGTACAGTGTGTTTTCAGACGGAATTTTTCTCTTGAGGCACCTACCGACAAAACGATTCTGAAGTGGTATAGAGATTTTGTAGAGCATGGATACGATTGTGATAAAAGGAAAGGCCATTCAGGGAAATGAACTGTCAGTGCGGAAACTGTAGAACAGGTGCGGGAGGCGTTTGTACATAGTCCTCGAAAGTCTGTGCGTAGAGCTAGTCTGCAGTTAAACATTTCTAAATCCACAGTTTCCAAGATTCTACGTTCTCGTTTACGATTTCATCCCTACAAATTGCAATTAGCATATAAGTTGAAACCTGATGACCATGAAAAACCACGTGTGAAAATTTACTGACACTAATGGCGGAGTGGGAATGTCATCTTGATGTCTGCAGCGTGACACGTGGAGCACACGTCGAGTGTCTTTGAGGTAGGTACAAACATTTTTGAGTTTCTCTTTCTAATGGTACGAGTTTCGTATAAATCCTGTAACTGACAACGACGCTATATCAGTTTATAACCCCGGAATGTTTCTGCGGACACACTGTATGTATACGCATATTATATAACCGTTTCTTACTGTCCATACAATCGTTATTACAAATTACACAGATACAGTATGCATTCAATATATGAAGTTGACTAAAATTAATTTTATGGATCACTTATCATGACACACAGGTTCATGTAAAATAAATGGAACGATGGAAACTATTATATATACAGTATATACTGTAAAACATATTTTAATTTCTAAATCAATGCTATAGTAGGAGCCAGACGGATTTTGTTAATCGGAACTCCAGAGCGAGTTACTCGTCGATGCAAGGTCGCTGATATCTCTGCAGCAAGCAAACTGAAGCCGGAATGAATAGGATATAAGGGTAAACATACGGGCTCGACATCCAACTGAACTTAGATGGTCAGTCACTTCCAAAAACTATACACATATAGCTAAATTACAGAACTACAGTAATGTATAATGTGTGCATGTACAGTTTCCCCAGAAAAGATTGAGACGATTGAATATTTCTAAGTCTCAGATGTAAAACACTGCGCTTGATCGGAGACCAGAGCACTGATATACAAGATAACGACTATTGAGTTACTGAAATTCAGGCTATTTGCATTGTTACTAGCATCGTTCCGAAATTCACTTCAAAAATTGCAAAAAATATGGTAATGTGACGTAGATAAATATATACATAAAACATGTAGTTAAATCGACATTGGACCTTCATGACTAGATCGACACTCCGCACAGAAAGGAACACTTTCGTGTCGTTTTAATAGCTCAGACGCTAAAACTTCTGCGGGTTGTGTAAAAGAGTTCGAGTTCGATTCTTAGTCTACACAACAATTTTTTTATCTAAATAACGTTGAAATAGAGTTTTACAAATTCCTGAGATTAAGGGTTAATGATCACAAACAATACAACATTACAAATTATAGAAGCAATGATATTTTGTGACCCGAGCTATGTTGTGAAGTCGCGGCCTTAAATGGCTGTCTTCGTGATCCTTCTTCTGGTCCTTGTCCTTGTTGTGGTCCTTGTAACAATTCTTGTTGTATTGGTCATGTTACTTATCGTGGTTTTGGTCATTATCGTGGTTCTTTCGTATTCCTAGTCATGAACCATATCGTAGTCGTTATTGCAATTCTTGTCGTGGTGCTTTCCGTTGTCCATGACGTCATTATCGTAGTCATTTTTTTTCTAGTGATTCTTATCGTCATCTTCTTACCCTAATCATTGTCTTTGTTGTCTTTGTCATGGTTCTAATAGTGGCCTTGGTGCTTGTCGTAATGCTTGTCATGGTCGTAGTCGTAGTCCTGATTGTTATCCGTATCGCGATGCATGTCCTGATCCTTACTGCGGTCGTTGTTATTCTTGTCTTTGTGTTCGTCCGTTTCGTGGTCTTGTAATGGTTGTTGTTTCTTTGTCGTAATACTTATCGTGGTCATTATTGTTGTCCAAGCTATGGTGTCTTATTGCGATCATTGTCGTGGTGCATGTCATGGTCCATGTCATGACATTTATCGTGGTCCTTGTCCTTATCGAAGTCCTTATAGTGGTCATTGTCGTCTGTTGTGGTTATTCTCTGCTTTGTTGAGCAAATGCTAGGTAACGTTCCCCGGTTGGACCCCGGATTCATTTCACCGGCATTATCACCTTCATCTCATTCAGACGCTAAATAACCAGAAATGTTGATAAAGCGTTGTAAAATAACCTACAAAAATAAAAAAATAAAAACAATTCTCTGCTTTATTGGGGTCCTTATCACAGTGCTTGTTTCCATTTTAATGACCTTTTTCGATCTTGTTTTTGTCATGGTCCCTATCGTGGCCTTGGTCCTCATCGTGGTATGTGTCGTGATTCTTATAGTTGTCTCTGTCTTTGTCATTTCGCGTCCTTATATTGGTCCTAGTTGTCTCTAGCATGGTCCTTACCGTGATAATTGTTGCCTTTGTCATATTTTTTTATTGTGAACATTGTTGTCTTTGTCGTGATCCCAGTTGTCATTGTAATGGCCCTTATCGTTCTTTCTATTTTTGTCATGGTTCTTATCGTGGTCCATGTCGCGATTATTATCGTGGAACTTGTCTTCGTCCATGTGACGCTTCTTACATTGGTCCTTGTTGTCTCTGGCATAGTCCTTATCGTGGTCCTCATCCTTCTTGTCACCTTTTTCTATCGTGATCATTGTTGCCTTTGTCGTGATCTTTGTTTTCATTGTAATAGTCCTTACCTTACTCCTTGTCTTTGTCATGGACTTGGTCTTTATCGAATTGCTTATCGTGATCCTTATCGTAGTCAGCGTCGCGATCCTTAAAGTGGTTCATGTTATGGTTCTTATCATCCTGAACCTTGTGTTGCGTGTCGTGGACTATGTCGTGACCCTTATCATAGTCCTCGTCTTTATCCTTATCGTGATTCTTATAGTGGTCCGTATTCTCCTTCGCATAGTCCTTATCGCTGTCTTCGTCTTTATGAACCTTATCGTAGTGTTTTCCATGGTCTTTATCGTGAAACGTATCATACTGTTTGTCATGACCCATGTCGTTATTCTTATCGTGGTCCTTGTCTTTGTTTTGTTGTTGTCATGGGTCTTAACATCATCCTTGTCTTTGACGAAGTCCTTATGGTGATTATTCCGTGGTCCATGTCATGGTCCTTATCGTGATCGTTGCCGTAGATCTTGTAATGATCCTTGTTGTCTTTGCCACGGTTCTTATCGTGGTCACTATTGTCTTTGTCATGTTTCTTATCGTAATCCTTATCTTTGTTGTGGTCCTTATCATCGTCCTTATCGTGGTATTTGTTGTCTTTGTTACGATCCTTATCATGGTTCTTGGTCCTTATCATGGTTCATGTCGTGACTCTTATCATGGACCCTGTCCTTATCGTGGTCTAATTCGTAATTATTATCATGGCCCTTGTCTTTAACCATATCGCGTTTCTTATATTGGTTCTTGTTTTCCTTGTCTTCGTCCTTAACGTGATCCTTTTTATTTTTTCGTGGTCCTTGTTGTCTTTGACATGTCCCTTATCGTGATCTATGTTGTCTTTATTGTGGTCATTGTTGGCATTGTAATAGTCCTTATCGTTTTCCTTGCTGCTTTTATCATGGTCCTTAATAAGTATTTATTGTCTTTGTCATAGTCCTTATCTTGGTAAATTTCGAAGTCATTATCGTGGTCCATGTCGTGGTATTTATCGTAATCCTTGTCGTGGTGTTTGTCTTATTTCTTGTCGTAGTATACCATCATGGTCTTGATTTTGGTCCTTATCGCGATCATTCTTGTCATTCTAATAGTCCTCTTCGTGGTCTTGGTCCTTTTAATCCTTATGGTGGTATACGTCGCGGCATATCCTTGTCGTGGTGTTTGTCGTGTTTCTTGTATGTAAATATGGTCCTGATCTTTGTCCTTGCCGTGGTCCTTGTCTTTGTCGTGGTCCTTATAATGTTCCTTGCTGTCTTTGCCATATGTCTACATTTGTAATTTCAAAATTAATATTATTTTTGCACTTTGACGAATGACTTTCGTGTTACACGGTATATTTCAATCTTGTAAACAATCAAGGACGTAAAAAGAGACCTACACCAGAAATACACGGACAACTGATAGCATTTTGCACTGTTGTGCACTTTGGAGTAGGATGAAAATAGGCCTACGCATTCACGACCAGATATCTTCCTGGATACGTCGATATCGAGTGAACCGCTCTGTAGAACTTTAACTTCCGACGACCAAGAGTCGTCTCATTCTTTTTAAGGGAACTGTAAGTATATGAAAGGGGACCAGTTCCTGGCACACATTTTTCGAGATAATTCCAGTTGCCGCTGCATAATCTTTCCCTCGTTACTATAAAGTATAAAGTCACTCTATATAATAAAAAGCTATTCTATAACGAACAGACTGACTGATTCGTCAACTTAAATTTCCTTAAACCTTATAGTCTACGTAGGTTTCTTATAATCCTTAATCAATAGATAAGACTGAGTTTTACGAAATACGAACATTAAGAGATGGAAAATGGGACGCAGTAATGATCCAAATAATTATACCGATTTATTTTTTTTAACCAGCAGACAAGCAGGCTTTAAATTTCAAACAAAGATCCACTCATAAAATTGGGTTAGGCTATTCATCTCATCTCTCAGAATTGTTTCTAAAATGTATAAGGAATGTAAAAAATTCAATTTCATGTACTCCCTTCAAATAACTTTTCAGCAGAGAGGAGGGAGAAAGGAGTTGCCGATTTTAAGAATTCACTAAAGTATATTTAACAAGAGACGTAAAATTTAAAATGGTTACTCTCTACAATATTGGTTAAACATTCTTAGATTTTTTTAAATGCCATCTTCTAAGGTACTGATGAAAAGGCAGAAAGGAATGAGAAATCTCATGTCATCCGATCTCGATGAAAGTCGATATCTGGGGATCTTTGCGATCACAGAATACGAATAAGGTATTATTTTGTCCGACTTTGTCCATAAAGTGGTGGAGTCGGGCAAAAAATGGGCGAGAAATTAAATTAGATATCGTAGGGGGTTTCGAGACGAAAATTACGAATAATACAATTTGTGCGAATTCAAAATGGTAGTTTCAGTATTATGAATTATATTTAAAAAAATAAAACATCGGATAAGGCAAATATGCATAAACACAGGTAACACATGTACAGTATTTAAGGGGGTATGTAACACTTTTCGATAGTAGGCCTATACATTTAATAAAATAAAAAAATGTAATTTCTATATGTTCTGAATGAAGTTTGTATTGCAATTTAGTATAGTCATCAGCCAATACCTCTAGATTAATAAACACCTTTTAAAAACCATAAAATACAGTATTTATTGTGAATGATAATTATATTTTTAAATTGGTGCAATTTTTGCAGGGAAAATTGGGTTCTCCGATATTTTGTAGGATTTCGAAAAATTTTAAATGCTTTCGTCTCTGTTTTATTCACAATGTGCGTATTAAGAAATTATTGCCCTTGTAATATCAATTGCAATCCTATATATTATACCTTCATATAAATCTAACTTCCGCAGCATGCAATTTTACCCAATTAACCAAATTATATTTTGATTAATAAGAAAAATCGTAATTTTACTAACTTGAATTGTCGCACGACCAGTAGAAGAACCCTCGATTTATTACTGGACAGATCTTGTATATTGATCTGGTAAGTATAGGATTAAATATATATATATATAATCCTACCCTTACCCGATCAATATATATATATATATATATATATATATATATATATATATATAGACGTATTGTAAAATCATTACATGTGTTTAAGTTATTCTTTGAATCGGATTGTACCGTGGTGTGTTTCATAATAATGATAATAGATATGAGCTACTGGTATGAAAATATAAACGACTCAGAATATTATTGCATCTCATTCATACAGCTTACACAAACAATATTGGCTCGCCTACTGGAAATGTCATCGAGATCACCTACCAAAATCGCTGCCTCCGGCTGTACAAGCTGCAAAGATGCAGGTGTACTGCGCCTCATAGAATGAACTATGCAGTGACCTCATCAACGCCTAGCGTGTTTATATGATCACGACACATTTATAATTACTACCTTTATAAAACTTAATACTGCGAACAAATAACAAATCAAGTAAACATTAAGAAAAAAAATAATTAAACCACGCAAAAACTTACATATAAAATAATTTAAAAGCAAATAAATAAGCAAGAATAAAACTCATTATGACAAATTCTTGCGTCATAATGCAAGACTAAACATCCTTAGCAATACATCAGAACCCATGATTATTCTAGAATAGGCCAACATCAATATCCTAATATCTTCAAACAATACGATAAAAGCAATGCTTACACAAAGACTGCTGAAGGCGAACAGATAACTAACACTACAGACAGCTCCTAACCACAGTGTGTCTTGGGAATGAACTTATCGCAATGACAATGTTGCCACATATCTTCTGAACCAACAGGAACTTCCAAAATTCAAATCCATAACGTAGTATTATTTTTACAAAATTTTAATAAACACATGCGTGCCGTGATCATATGATCACGCACGGTGGTAATGTGTGCATTAAACAACATTTTGCAATATTCTAAAAAAATGTGTTTTCATCTATTTTTCTTTGAATTAATAAAAGTTTCTTCCATATATTTACTTAATAACTTCATTACGATACTTCTGGTTTAGTTTTATATGTGTCATGTTCTAAATAATAATAATAATAATAATAATAATAATAATAATAATAATAATAATAATAATAAAAGAGTGGGTGAAGAAAGAATGATGCTGAAACTCATCAAAAAAAGAAAAAAAAAGAATTTGTTGGGTCACTGGCTGAGAAGAAACTGTCTACTAAAGGATGCATTGGAAGGAATGGTGAACGGGAGAAGATTTCGGGGCAGAAGAAGATATTAGATGATAGACAACATTAAGATATGTGGATCAGGGTCGTAGCCAGGTCGATTCTCCAGGGCGGGCAAGCTATTTCGTAGGAATTATTATTATTATTATTATTATTATTATTATTATTATTATTATTATTATTATTATTATTATTAATATTATTATTATTATTGATCATGATTTGTATTCTTGTTTTATAGTTTACATTAGGTATAATTATTATTTTCTGCGTAAAATTACTTACAAAAATATCTAAAAATAAAATATTTTACACTTCGCTCACTTCAGTACATATAGGATCTAATTCTATCTTTTCTTCGTCAAATGTCCAAAATTCTGAACACGTTCAAACTTTATGTGTTGTGTCTTTCAAATGCTAGAAAGAGTAGCTGCCGTCCGTAGGTTGACATGGAAAGTCCTAACATAAATGTTCGCTCCAGGTCTGTCAGACTCTATCTACATATTTAAAAAATGATGATCTTAAGCTTATTGTACAGTCTTTTTTTTATAAATGTGAGTTTAACTATGTTTTTACATAGTAAGTTAACGCAGAACATGTAAACTATTTGTTCTGTATGTCAGTGGCGGCTCGCAACCTCAACAGTTGGTGAAGCTCTTTTATTAAGGCACATGATGTACGACTTACCTATTTTTTGTAGATTAAGTTGATTCATCTGTCTCTACGGATGGAGAATTTGTCACTGATGTCGTCATGAAATGGCTGCTTCTCAATCAGATCATGTAGCAAGTCCTTGTGAATGGAGATGCACGCCAATGATGTTAATCTCCCTTGTTCCATTGAATTGCGAAGATTTGCCTTTATGCGGTTGAGTGCAGAAGAACTTCGCTCCACTTCGCTTGTTGGCGGTAATGTCACAATAAGGGAAAAGAGCCTATAGGTTTCTTCAATACGTCTTTGTTTTCTCTTACAAGTTTTAGTGCTTGTGTCAGGGGAAATGTTCTGGTACTCATAATCTGCATAGAGAAGCTCTAGTTCTGTTTCCAAACGACTTACTTTGAACAAATTTGGGAAAGTCTTTTGTAGAATGGCAAGAGCATTAGAAGGAAAAATATTTGAATACTGAAGAAATTTTGAAGTATTGGCAAAAGAATAAAACTGAAGCTGTTCAGTGTCTTGATATCTAGTGTTAACTTGCATAAAAATGACGTCAAGTATTTAAAAAATAATTGTTTGTACTGAAAAAGTTCACCTTCTGACAGCTTAACATATTTCCGCCCTGAAAATTCACTTCTTTCTTTAGCCTTTTCAAAAAAGCTGACAAAAACTTCATCTGTTTTCACAAAATCCATCCGAGTTCCATGCCGATTGTTTAATTCCAACTAACAAACAGGGTCAACAAAACAATTTTTCCAAATAAGAATTACCGCACAGCCACTGATATTCACTGTACCACGCACTTTTAAAATGCTTGGTGTAAGATCTTGCATCTTTCCTTTTCAACTTTTTTTGCCGATATATTAACAACAAGTGTTGGTTTCCCTGCTAACAATTTTTTTTATTTTAGTCGGTTATTTAACGACGCAGTATCAACTACGAGGTTATTTAGCGTCGATGAGATTGATGATAGCAAGATGGTATTCGGCGAGATGAGGCCGAGGATTCGCCACAGATTACCTTACATTCACCTTACAGTTGGGGAAAACCTCGAAAAAAAAACCCAACCAGGTAATCAGCCCAAGCGGGGATCGAACCCGCGCCCGAGCGCAACTTCAGACAGACAGGCAAGCGCCTTAACCGACTGAGCCACGCCGGTGGTTTCCCCGCTAACCGTACATCTCTTTCATCTCCTTCAGTCCACCGCGAAAATGGTGTCTGTAACACGTTACACTTTATATCGTTTATAGGATACATTCTTCGTTGTTAATAAGAATATTTGAGTCACCACTTTTAAAAATAGTTATAAAACTATCACTAAAAATAAATAACAGCTTAGTTAACTTAATCTTCTAATATATCGTTTTAGCAACAAGGCATAACACAGTCACTCTATTCACACGTCTCACAAACTGAAATTAACAGGTACAAAGAAGTGTGAACACTGTGAAAGACAAGGAATTTTATCTCATTGCATTCGCGTGCTGTTATTTTCCTTTCAAAAGACCCAAGCCAGGAAGCTATAAGGTTTTTTTGCAGCTAGAAGAAAATTGTTTTGTCAGCGATTCAAGTACCATCGCAGACAGGCTCTATAGAAATCTTATAAGGGTTCGTTGCCATGGTTACCCGTAAACAAATCCGCAAATTGAGAAGCTCTACCTCTGAAAGAGGGATAGGCCTATAGCTGCAATTGTCATCCAGTAATGACAATGGGACTAGCGTTCCATAATGCAGAATACCTAAGTGCAGAACATATCACAACGCAGAACGTAAAAGACAAAAATGAAGAGAAATAAAATAAAATATTAAAATACTTGTAAATAAGTGAAGTTGTGCTTAGTAAACAGGTGAAGTGCCGCTTCACGAGTTTCACCCGAAAAACCGCCCCTGCTGGATCTCAGAGTCCCAACGCGAGCTCTGTTGGGTTAAAAGCATCACGATATGTAAAAAGAACTCCAGGTTTATCCTCTTAGGGTCTTGAAAACATAATTTTCTAGGTCACGTAAAAAGTGATTTTTACGTACTGACGTGATTTTGTAACGGGATTTTATTGAAGTTAGTAGTTTATAGGCTATATATTGAATGTCAGTTTTTCCAGAGGGTCCAATTTTTTCCTCCGCATTCTATTGTTTTCAGTAGTTCTTCGCTATCCGAAAATAATGTTCATTCACCTGGGATATTACGGCATCTAAAATGTTATAAAACACACCATATAAGTGTTGTGTGTCAAAGCTGTGAATTTCACTGTGAGTTGGGCGTCGCTGTGGTTTAAGAAGACTGATTTTTTCTACACTTTTTATTTGCCTTATCCTTGACCCATCATCTTCAAGTTCTTAAAAATTTATCGAATAACAGTATTATTTTAGATACAGTCCTCATAACAACCAAATGGAGGCGATGTAGCAGTGTAGGCCTACATAGTATATTTCTATTTAGTGTTTTCTCTTTGCGAATAGATACGTCTTCTTAGTTCTTGCTCATGACACTGGCGCCATCATAACATTGACTGAGAAGATGAATCCAGTACATTTTTTTCTAGTGATTTTGATGTTGTTTCGTGAAAGTCTTGGCATCTGCAAGTAGTTTCTTTTTTTTTTTTTTTGTCATAATCACAAAGCAATAAATTATTTTTAAACTTGTCTCTCGTTTCATCTTCCATGGGCGTAAACCAGGGAACATCGCCATTTCTTATATCACTCTCTACATACTCACGTACATAGTTGCGGTTACTTGTATGATCTGATTTTAAATTTCAGGAGACGTGTAGGTACCATTGTTTGGAATATTAACAGGACATTGAGTGAGGATTTCATCATTTTATTATTGCATATTCAAAATGTTTGGCACAAAAACCACACTCATATCTTCCTCAGTTATATAATTGCTCTGTAGATCAAATTCATTGATTTTCGAAAACTGAATAACCTCAGTTACTAATTTAATGTAATAGCGATGTTCTTCGAGAATTGTTTAATGTAGAATACTAGAAAAGAAACATACGTGTATATGGAAAATGTGCAGTTTTAATTCTTCCCACATCATTATTTTCTGCACATCAGTTTCAGATTTTTCATGCTTGGAAATCCCTATTTAATATCCAGTGCTTCCTGTAATTCATAATTACAGATTCCGTGTAGTATGTCGTATCTTCTGTGTCATTCGGATTAAACTAAGTACATGCATAACAGAATGCGGCGTCTTTTGAACTACAGTAGGCATTCTATAACCACTTAAATGTCACAGAATGTTTTGAATGTGCCGAGGAGTGCCTGAATGTCTATAGTGCGACTGCAGTAACATTTAGCGGCCTTGCTTTTGTACGCTTAACAGTTATTGGTCTCTGTTATATTATGGTGCGAGAGTACTTATTTGACATTGAATGTTCGATAATTTCAGAACAAAAATAAGGTTTACAATTTTTATAAGATGAACGTTTTAGCTTGTATAGGCTGGTTCGAATCTCAATGCTAGGTCAGGCAAAAACATCCCTACAACGGACGCAACCCGCCCTGGACCCCTTCTAGCTACTGGCCTGATGTGCATCATACGCGGAGACTAAGACGAAGGCAGCGAATAGGAAAAATTGCAGAATGCTGGGTTTGCAGTGAAAGACTTGCCCATGGGCCGAACACTTATGTAATACTACTACTACTACTACTACTATTACTACTACTAATAATAATAATCATCATCATCATGGTTTATTTAACCTGGCAGAATTAAAGTCATACGGCTTTATCTGCCCCTAAAACTGGAGTAAAACTGGGTTACAAAAAGACATTACACATTTACAAAATACACAAAAAACGACTACAAGAGATAATCATAACACAATGTAAACAACAAATCAGTAGAAATAATGTAGAACATATAGAAAGAGATGAAAAACGTAATAAAATGTGAACAGTAAGTCAAAATAAATGAGATATACAAAGTATAAAAATATAAAACCATAATAATAATAATAATAATAATAATAATAATAATAATAATAATAATAATAATAATAATAATAGTAACAACAAAGTATTGAAGTACAAAACATACAATGAACACATTTTTATTGGATATAAAAACCCAAGGAAAATTAAGGTAATAAGCAGCTTAAGTTCTCTTATGATAGGCATAACATTACAGGGAAAATGATGCAACAAAAACATATAAAATAAAATAAACATCACTAGAATTTCTAAATATAATAAATGCGTGGAAACATACAACACTTGTCATAGCAGTAAGTTTGGCAACTCGACATAAGATAATTTTCTTAGTTTAATTTAAAAGATTTCAATGTTTGGCAGTCCTTGACTGCTGGTGGCAGAGAGTTTCAATATCGAGAAGTAGCAACAGTGAAAGGTGAGGAATACAGAGATAATGTGTGGAGTGGAATTTCTAGCGTGTTATGATAGAGAGAGAGAGAGTATGGAAACGGGCTAATAAATCAGAGGGGGATGAAGTGTGCATAATTCGATATAAGAGAGAAAGCGAGTACAAATTTCTCCTCTCATGTAACCTAGGCCATGATAATTTCTCGAAAGAAGGTGAGATATGATGATAATACCGAACATTACAAATGAAGCGGACTGACGCGTTATGAATACGCTGTAGTTTCTGGGAGGAATCAATCCTGAGATCACTCAATAAAACGTCGCAATAATCTAAGTGAGGTAGAATGAGTGTCTCTACAAGTGTCTGTTTTAATTTAGATGTAACTTATAATGATACAATCTTTTTAGCGAATGTTGAATAAAGAATGCCTTCTTACATGTATATTTTAATGTATGTATCCCAAATGAGGTTAGATTTGAAATAAGTCCGAGGTTTCTTACTGTCGAGCTAAACGGGATAATTGTTTTATTTAGTTTCACAGGCGGAATAGTCAGGTCGTTGACATCAGGAATTAATCTATGGTACACTAACAAAATAGCTTGTGATTTATATGCGTTTACATCAAGTCAAAGTTTTGAAACCAGGAAGAGATAGAGTTCAGATCTTCATTAAGACTATTAATGCTATCACTTAGTGCAACAGAAGTGGCTGAAATATACAATTGAACATCGTCTGCACATAATTATTTGATATCTACATTCATTTAATGATTTAGAAATTTCGTTTATGTAAACAGAGAAGAGCAAAAGGCCTTATACTGACTGAGGAACTGCTGTCTCTATACAGAGTGAGAAATGATTATTAGATATGACGCGCTGATGGCGGCCTGTAAGGTAGGAGTGCATCCAGGTGATAACACTGACAGGAAGATGTAACATCTGCAGTTTAGTTAATAGTAGATCGAAGTCAGCAGAATCAAAGGCTTTTTTTTTATTTTAGTAGGTTATTTTACGACGCTTTATCAACATCTAAGGTTATTTAGCGTCTAAATGAGATGAAGGTGACAATGCCGGTGAAATGAGTCCGGGGTCCAGCACCGAAAGTTACCCAGCATTTGCTCATATTGGGTTGAGGGAAAACCCCAGTAAAAACCTCAACCAGGTAACTTGCCCCGACCGGGAATCGAACCTGGGCCACCTGGTTTCGCGGCCAGACGCGCTGAACGTTACTCCACAGGTGTGGACTCAAAGGCTTTGCTATAATCCAATAAAGCTAATATAGTAGCCTGTCGTTTATGCATAGCTGAGCGTATGTCCTCAGTAACATTCAACAAAGCAGTAGAAGTGTTATGTCTATTTCTGAATCCTGATTCTAAAGGGTCTACAAAATTAAATTCGATTAGACAGTTTGACAACTGCTTATGAATGATGCGTTCAAGAACTTTAGATAAAACAGGTAGAATGAAGACTGGCCTACCGTCTTTGGCAGAAGTAGGTGAATTTGCTTTAGTATGGAAGTATCAAAGGTTGTTACTGGAAGCACGACATTAATATAGTTAACTTATTGTTTAAACACTATGCTTATGTTATCAGTACTTTGTGCTATAGATTTAATGCTTTTAAGAGCCCTTCATACATCAGAATCAATAATGTGTGAGAAGAAACATTTTTCAGGAGGACGTTTTCAGGTCGTATGGTGGGCGTTAAGGTAAATTACTCATTGAGTTTATCGAGTGGTATATTTACAACTTCAGCTTCTGATTTTCTTTCCTACTCCCATATCGCGTGAATTATTCCAAAGACACCGTGGGAAAATGAAGGGGTCGACAAAACTCAGGGCATGATGGCGTTTAACATTTGTAATGCTTTGTGTAGTTCTTCTTCTAAGTTCCTTTTATAGTTGTTTAAGTTTCGACAGATATGTTGTGACTGTACTGCCTGAAAGCAGCGTCACGTAATGTCATAAGGTTACGAATGTTGTCATTCAACCATGGGGCGGGCACGTCTCTTATGTATGTATGTATGTATGTATGTATGTATGTATGTATGTATGTATGTATGTATGTATGTATGTATGTATGTATGTATGTATGTATGTATGTATCTATGTATGTATGTATGTATGTATGTATGTATGTATGTATGTATGCATGTATTTATTTACACTGTAAGTGGGCAAGCACCCGGTGGCAGTGGTATACACAATAAAACAATATACAATTAAATTACAATTCAATACACAATACAATTATACAATACACAATACAATTATATACACAATACAATAAGAATACACAATACAAATTAATACAAAAATTACAATTAATAATAAAACATAAAATAACCTAATTTTGCAATACAACCTACATATGTATAGACCCCACATAAGTTTCAATAGTCTTTCACTTTCACTCACTGTAGTGGCACTATGACGGATTTCACTGACACTTTTAGGACACATTTCGCTGACACTCTATAACATATTTCATTGACACTATAGAACACATTTCATTGACGCTATAAATTATCACTGATCGGAACTATTCACTGCACTGTAAAACCATAACTTCACTGAATCATCTCGCTTCACTGATACGACAGTTCAAATAAGACAAATAATTACACCCTTATGCATACTTATAAACAGAACTACATTTAAGCTAAACATTTCTAGCCTAAGACCCTCTTACATGCTATTTTTAAATAATTTACAATTCAAACGAATGGAGTAACTCGTCAGGCTAAATAAATACATGTCACCTTAAAAAATTAAGTGTTAAATGTCACCTTAATTTTAATTTGCACTTCATACACAACTTTTTAAGTTATTCTTGAATCTCCTTAAGGAAGGACAGCCCTCAAAGACCGCTGCAGGTAGGTCATTCCAGTCATTTATAGTTCTATTTAAAAATGAGAATTTACCTCCATCCGTTTTCTATTTCCTATATTTGATTTTAAAATCATGATCGTTCCTACCATAGTACGTTGGCTTTCCTAACCGAGCCGTTATGTCTACCCATGCTTTCTGACCTAGATGTGCTCTATACAATGATGTTATTCTAGTTTTGCTACGTCTGTTTTTCAAAGTTTCCGATTTAAGTTCTTTTATCGTATCGTTTCCATCTTCTCTTTTACCTTTAACAAATTTAGCTGCCCTATACTGGATTCTTTCTAAGGAATTTACCTGATATATTCTATAGGGATCCAAACATATAGTTCCGTATTCCATTAATAGTCGCACTAACGTTAGATATGCTATTTCCCTCGATTTGGGGCTAGCCTTTCTCAAGATTCTCATAATAAAGTGAAGTGCCCTCCATGCTTTACCCTAACATTATCAACATGCTCTCCCCAAGAATGTTTTGAGTTTAAATACACTCCTATGTATTTACGATATTGTTCTTGCGGAATTACAACACCACTCAATTCGTAATTTAGACTAGTTTCCTCTCGGGTTTTACAAAATGTTATAGATTTACTTTTAGAACCATTTATTTTCATCCTATGCATTAACGCCCAGATATAAATTTTATTGAAGTCTGTTTGAATAGCATCCACATCTGAATTATTTCTAATCTTTCTATAGATAATGCAGTCGTCTGCAAATAGCCTCACATTTGATGTAATATTCTGACATAGGTCATTTACGTATATTATAGAGAGTAATGGACCCAGAACGCTGCCCTGTGGCACCCCTGAACTTATATTTCCAATTCCCGATATTTCATGACCTACTCTAACTCTCTGGGTTTTACCTTTTAAGAATTCTTGTATCCATAGCACCACTCTTTTATCTATTCCTAGCCTACTTAACTTATCTATTAATATGTCATGTGGCACCAAATCAAATGCTTTCGAAAAATCAATCACAACTGCACTGATTCTTCCGCCTCTATCTACCTCTTCAGCTAGATCCTGAACCAGCGACGTAATTTGACTATCACATGAAAGCCTTCCCTAAAACCATGCTGGCTGTTGTAAAACCAGTCTTTCGCATTTAGAACATGACGAATATAATCCGATATCAAATGGTCCATGACTTTACATACGACAGATGTAAGGTTAGTCGGCCTGTAGTTTCCGACATCTAATTTATTTCCACCTTTATGTATGGGTACCACTATAGCTGATTTCCAGTCACATGGAATAGCTGCATTGTTTATGGAAACATGAAATATACGCATTAAGTATGGAATTATGACCTCGGAACCTAATTTAAGAATCTCTGTAGCAATACTATCTGGTCCACGAGACTTCCGATTTTTAAATTTCGTTATTCTCTCTCTAACGCCTTTGGAAGTTATTTTGAAAGTCGAATTTGGTTCACATTTACGGTCTATGACACAACCACTCCTATCAGCGGGATTATTATTATTATTATTATTATTATTATTATTATTATTATTATTATTATTATTATTATTATTACTATTATTGAAAACCGAAATAAAATAGGAATTTAATCAGTCGGCCTTTTCTTTGTCATTAGTTATACTTTCTCCGTTTTGATTTCGTAGAAGCACTATTCCTTCAATCTTTCCTTTTCTCTTGCGTACATAATTATAAAACTGTCTCCAATTGTTATTTTCATCTTCTTTTAAAATGGTTTTCAGAAAATTTTCCTCAGCTATCCTTTTTTCACATTCAAGTTTCTTAATTAATTCGACATATTTATTCCAATGCTCATGGCTTCTCTTACGTTTATAGTTGGCGCCAGGGATTTCGGCAGATGGATTTTGTTAATGTGAACTCGAGAGCGAGTTCCTCACCGCTGCAAGGTCGGTTGTTATCTCTGTCGCAGCTGGATTGGGTAGGACATAAGAGTAAACATGCACGCCGAGTATTCTATTGGACTCTGGACAGTCACCTCCAAAAACTAAACAAATATTACAGAAACTAGTTCGATTAATTAAAATGAGTCTGAATGAAACTTACAGCAGAGTCCGTATAGGCCAGTTTCTATCTGATGCTTTTCCAATTCACTCCGGGCTAAAGCAAGGAGATGCACTATCACTTTTACTTTTTAACTTCGCTCTAGAATATGCCATTAGCAAAGTTCAGGATAACAGACAGGGTTTGGAATTGAACGGGTTACATCAGCTTCTTGTCTAGCCTATGAGGATGACGTGAATATGTTAGGATAAACTCCACAAACGATCAGGGAAAATACGGAAATTTTACTTGAAGCAAATAAGGCGATATGTTTGGAAGTAAATCCCTAAAAGACGAAGTATATGGTTATATCTCGTGACTAGAATATTGTACGAAATGGAAATATAATCTGTTATATATATATATATATATATATATATATATATATAAACATATATCTATATGGGAATATGTTAATCCTTAGTCAATAGATAAGACTGAGTTTTACGAAATACGAACATTAAGAGATGGAAAATGGGAGGCAGTAATTATAAAAATAATTATAACGATCTATTTTTTTAACCAGCAGACGTGCAGTCATTAAATTTAAAACAAAGATTCACTCATAAAATTGGGTTAGACTATTCATCTCATCTCTCAGAATTGTTTCTAAAATGTATAAGGAAAGTAAAAAAATTCAATTTGATGTAGGCTACTCCCTTCAAATAACTTCAGGTTTTTTTTTTTTTTTTTTACTTCCGAGCAGAGAGGAGAGAGAAAGGAGTTGACGATTTTAAAAATCCACTAAAGTATATTTAACTAGAGACGTAAAATTTAAAATGACGGTTACTCTCTACAATATTGGTTAAACATTCTTAGATTTTTTTAAATACTATATCCTAAGGTACTGATGAAAAGGCGGAAAGGAGTAAGAAATCACGTCATCCGATCTCGATGAAAGTCGATATCTAGGGATCTTTGCGATCACAGAATACGAATAAGGTATTATTTTGTCCGACTTTGTCCCTAAAGTGGTGGAGTGGGACAAAAATGGGTGAAAAATTGAATTAGGTATGTTAGGGGTTTTCGAGATGAAAATTACGAATAATACAATTTGTGCGAAATCAATACGGCAGTTTCAGTATTATGAATTATATTTAAAAAAATGAAACATCGGATACCGCAATATTCATAAACACAGGTAACACATGTACAGGTGTCAAAAGAAAAAGTGGCCGCTCTCCAGAAACAAAGTTCCCTTCGGGTATCTTCGCTACAATTCGGAGACAGGCGATGTTGCATGTTGTTTGACCACGTTGCCTGATATCTACAGTTATAATTAGAGTATTCTGTGTGTTACGTACTGGTGTAATGCTAGCGTTCCGGCCTGGTATTCGTGAGGTCCTGCATTCAAATACAACCTAGTTCTTTTTATGTTGTTTTTTTAAGAGAGAGAGAGAGAGAGAGAGAGAGAGAGAGAGAGAGACAAAATATACATAAATGCTCCTTTCTCTTTTACGATTAATTTAGTAATTAACATCAGGTTCATTAATGTATTATCCCATAACTTTATCATTATGACATTGTGGCTGCAAATGGGAAGAAAAAAGATTTTATTCTCAACAAAAATATCTTTTGTGGCATAAACAAAAGAAACTTACTGGTGTCTCCCTTAGAACATTCAAACAATTAAGCGTTCAAAAAAAAAAAAAAAAAAACACGATTCAAAATTTAGTCTATCTTTCCCTTATCTTGATCACAACTTGCAGTCGAGTGGGCATGGAATCGAGTAGTCTTTGCAAATAGCGACTGTTCTTAGACACGACATTCCAGGCATTCTGAACATACATACATAAGTGTTCTGCCCATGGGCAGGTCTTTCATTGCAAACCTAGCATTCTTCAATCTTTCTTACTTTCTTCCTTCCTCTTAGTCTCCGCATATGACCCACATATCTTAATGTAGTCTATCATCTGATATTTTCTTCTGTCTCGAACTCTTCTCCCATTCACCATACCTTCTAGTGCATCTTCCAGTAGGCAGTTTCTTCTCAACCAGTGACCCAACCAATTCCTTTTTCTCTTTCTAATCAGTTTCAGCATCATTCTTTCTTCACCCACTTTTTGCAACACAACTTTATTTCTTATTCTGTCTGTCCACTTCACACGCTCCGTTCTTCTCCACATCCACATTTCAAATGCTTCTATTTATTTCTCTTCATTTCGTCGTAATGTCCATGTTTCTTCCCCATACAATGCCACACTTCACACAAAGCACTTCACTAGTCTCTTCCTTAGTTCTTTTTCCAGAGGTCCGTAGAAGATGCTCCTTTTTCTATTAAAAGCTTCCTGTGTTCATGTTTGCAGTTTTTTCTTAGGAAGGATAAATGCGGTAACTTCCCGTTGCTTTCCGCACACCACTGTCTCTTTCGCATTTTATTAGATCTCAGGGGGCCCAGGCTTGGAGATTAGAAGAGTAGATTTGACTAATTGGGCCCTCCAGACTTCACCGAAATTCACCGCAAGGGTTAAATATTAGTTGTATCAGGATGTTTGACCCGATCAGAAATCGGGAAATCCCAATTAGCCTTTGCCCCCCTCATCCTGGACTATCTTCTACAAATCATCAGATAACCTTGGAGGGGAATTGGGCCAATTTTTCCGCATATGTTTCCATAATTGTGCTCTCGTAGCTCAGCGGAAGAACGTCGGAATTTAGATGTAAACGTCTCAGGTTCAATTCCTCCTCACTCCTTTTCATTTTATTGTGGTTCAAGATAGTATAATGTAATAATATAAAAAGAAAAAAACTAACATCAGTATTATGCAACTGTATTGTTCCAAACCTAATATTAAGTTTATGTTATTTATATCGCTAAAGAACTATAACTGAATATAAATTATAACTCGAATGTTGTTTATGTCGCTAAAGAACGATAACAATATAAATAACTTGAATAATTTTATGCAGTATCAGGGGTATAAATGATAAATATGGGGTTGTTTAATTAATATAAGATATTATATAATATATATTTAATTATTTAAATAAAATAACCTATTTTACAAAGAAAAATGGTTATTTGTATTATAATAATTACATAAAATACAGATTATTTATATCGCGAAAGAACAATAACAGAATATAAATAACTTGAATACTGAAACGCTAAAGAACGAGCACAGAATATAAATGACAACTTGAATATTATTTATACTGTTAAAGAACGATAACAGAAAATAAAAAACGTGAACATTATTCATATCGTTAAAGAATTATAACAGAATACAAATGATGACTTGAATATTATTATATCTCTAAAGAACGATAACAGAATACAAAAATATATATATAACTTGAATATTATTTATATATCGCTAAAAGAACGACAACAAAATATAAATAACTTGATATCGATGAAGGACGATGACAGAATATAAATGATAATTTGAATATTATTTATATCGCTAAAGATCGATTAAAAATAAAATGAACATTTGAAAAAGGCCCAAACCCACAACCTTGTAATCATTAAGCAGGCACTTTACCGCTGGTCTACGAGACGCAGATATGGGATACTTACATAGTTCCGGAACTGCTTCTACAAGCACATGCATAGTGTAACATCGCCGTGACCCGAAGTGAACTTAGAAAATATTCGTTGTTCAAGAGTGCGGCCACTTTTTTTTTTTTTTTTGACAACTGTACAGTATTTAAGGGGGTATGTAACACCTTTTAGTATTCGGCATATACATTTAGTAAAATCTAAAGTGTAATTTCTACATATTCTGAATTAATTTTGTGCTGGAATTTAGTATAGTCATCCGCCAATATCTGTAGATTAATAAACACCTTTTTAGAATCCATAAAATACAGTATTTATTGTGAATGGTAAGTATATTTTTCAATTGGTGCAATTTGTGCAGGGAAAATTGGTTTCCCCGATATTTTGTAGGATTTCGAATATTTTAAAATGCTTTCTTCTCTGTTCTATTTACAATGTGCGTATTAAGAAATTACTGCCCTTGTAATATCCATTACAATCCTATTTATTATACCTTTATATAAATCTAACTTCCGCAGCAAGCAATTTTACCCAATTAACCAAATTATATTTTGATTAATAAGAAGAATCATAATTTTATTAGCTTGAATTGTCGCACCACCAGTAGAAGATCCCTAGATTGTTGCTGGACAAATCTTGTATGTTGATCTGGTAAGGGTAGGATTATATATATACATATATATATGCACGTAATGAAATGCTTTTTCCTTTTAATTTAGAAAATGTAGGAGACGTATTGTAAAATCATTGCGAACGAAAGTCATTTACATGTATTTAATGTATTCTTTGAGTCGGACTGTGCCGTGGTGTGTTTATTAATTAATTATAACGATACGAGAGGCGAGTATGAACATATAAGCAACGACAGACAGCCTTATCGCAATTCATTCTTGCAGTTCTCACAAGCATTGGCTCGCCTACTGGAAATGTCATTGAGGTCATGTGCCAAAATCGGTGCCTCCGGCTATACTAAATGCGCGCCTTGTCTTTTTCTTTAAGTAGCGAATATAATTAGTGTAATATTCTGGGTCCGGATTTTTCTTAATTATCTTAGAAGGTATACATTTTACTAATGCCTCGAAAATTATACTCTTAAATTTATACCAAACATTTTCCATATTTCCTTCAGGACCTCGAATTTACTGTGTTTTCCCAGAAGATTTCTAATAAGACGCTATTGTAATGACTTATTTTATGAAGACTTTCAGAGTTTACAAAGAGAGAGAGACAGGTCTTAGTAGGTAAACATCTAAGAGGGCATTGTCACGCGTCGGGCCATTTACTACCTGCGTGAAATCTTTACGCCAGATCAACTCATTAACAAGGGTCTGTGCGTCTGCATTTGTACCTGAAATCCCGTTCCAGTTAATTTTCGGGAGGTTTAGATCCCCAGCAATTACTACGTTTCGGTCTTCTTATACTGTATTGAGATATTCATTTAGTTTGTGCAAACTTAAATTGTTTAATTCACTGGGTGGTCTGTGACATGCTATTACATCTAAGGTTTCCCGCCCATTTCTTATCTGAACATTCAATATTTCAACTTCCTCATGTATCCACTGAAGATTGCTACTTATTTCAGTCATAATACAAACAAAAACTCCCCCTCCCTTTTCACATCTATCCTTTATGAAGACTCTATAATCCGACCTAAAAATTTCCGAGTCATTTATGTCTTTCCTAAGCCATGATTCCGTCCCAATTATTACATCTGGATTATAAACATCGACCAAGTTCCAAACGGAATAAGTTTATTTATAATACTTCGGCAATTAACCTGCAGTAGTCTTAATAGGCCTGTCCTTACTTGACCATTCTGAATCTCCGTGGCACCTCGTCGTCACTGCTGGTCTCCGCCGCCCGCTGATAGGTTTTCGACCGCACCGCTCGCTGGTAGTCCCTCGACCCCTCCGACCGCTGATAGGCCCTCGCCCCACCCGACCGCTGGTAGTCCCTCGCCCCCGCCGGCCGCTGATGGTCCTTCTGTCCCGCTGCCCGCTGATGGGTCCTCGATTCCGCCGCTCCATGCTGTAGAAACTACCCGCGCGAAGAGGGATCCCATTTCTGCAGCCAGGTGGATTCCGTCTCTTATGAAGCATCTGTCGTCTATCCAGGAATTTGGATCAACGAAACGCGCACCAAGACACTCCGCTACCCACTCGAACGCTTTATTCACACGGCCCACTATTCTCCAGTTCACGTCCCTCCGTCTGACGATTCCACAGTTGACGATCCCAGATGCCGGATATTTCTTCTTCGTTTTCATCACCAAGTAATATCCATCTGCCATGATGTAATCAATACCTCTTCGCTAATCGTTTGTTCCTACGTGAAATATGATGTTCTCCGGGTCCCCTCGTTCCTTATTCTCGATCACGCTTTTCATCTCTTTCACTCTAATCCCAGGATAACACTCTGTCACCAGCTCCGGTTGTAGATTTCCTATGCGTCGAATGATGGAGTCCCCGATGACAACACTTGCCGCACCATGCTTCTTCTTCTCCTTCTCTTCGCCATTTTTCTTTTCCCGTCGCAACAACTTATTTTCTTCTTCCAAATACTTGATTCGCTGCTCCGCTGTCTCTAGCTTCTCGCGTAGCTTCTTCAGCTCGTTCCGAAGACCGATGAGCTCCCTATTGCCTGCCTCGTTCCGCATTCCTTGCACAGCCACGTTTCTTCTACTATCTGTTCCCTCTTGATATGCTGACAAGTCAGATGGAACCACTTCTGACACTGATTGCACAGCACGCCTACTCGTAAATTCTTTCTGCAGCTCCCACACTTGACATTGGTCGCCTCGTTGCCGCTTGCAGGTCCTGGATTCAATTCGATACCACCAATAATTAGTAGTATCCCGATCACTATGTGAAAGAAGAGACACTCGCCAGACCTGCCAAAGCTGTCCCTTTCACTCCCCGCCACATCCTTGACCTTGCCGCCCAGCTTTCTATCCTAGCCCGGTACAACTCCAACTCACAGCCCATTGTTCTAACATTTTCTTCGCTACGTAAAAATGCGTCCTTCCTCTCCACCGGCCTGAAGGTGCATGTTTGTCGAATAATTGTATTACCATGTCATTAGAGGTGGTAACTTTTCCGTCAACTGTGATTAAATTAAAAATTTAATTTATTTTAATGTAACTTATTTGTTTATTGTGATAGGTTAAGGCCATGTTGGTCGTTGTCAATGCATTTTAGATCTCCGTAAGTAATTATCTTAGCTGTAGTTTACGGGTACTGAAGAAAGTACTCGGCAAAACTAAGATCATGACCAGATATCCCTGGAAGTAGTAACTATCCTGAAATTAGAATTATATCAGGATTATTCGTAGTGATTAGATCAATTAAAATAGCGAAAGTGGGTGTGTTGTGGGTAGGACTGATGGAAGAATTGTTAGATTAAAAGTTTCCAACTAGGTACTGAGTTGCTTAGTTCCATTTCAGTTGACAGCAAGAAAATTAGTGTTGAAGTCCCCCATAATCAAGATATGTTCGATTGCGGTAAAAAAAATCGGTTAACGGGCTTTCTAAATTAGATAAATGTCCAGTTTTAGGAGACTTATATACATTGCTAAAAGATATTTGAGAAGTTCGGGAGTAAAACACGGTATGTGACGTTTTAATGTTTTGAAGTTATGGGGAGGTAAACATTTATATAAGCAATTATATATTTACTTTTACAGGAAAGTAAAATCTGTATCCTTCTGCCATCTGTTGAGATGTTGGAGAACTAAGTACTCTATTATATGCAGGATGTAAGATACCATATTATACGCTACATATCTCAGTTTTGACGAACATGCCAGTTACAATGTTTTACGCCCGAACACCTTATTTAGGAGTACGTGTTTATATATCTACGTTCAAATATTTGACGCGTAATGCATGTGATTTCAGAATAATTTCAGGGTTCAGATTATTCCTAATATATGCGCGAACTCCACCCCCTGCTTGTATAAACTAATCATTTCTACATAAAGTATAGCCGTTTAAGTGAACGAGTGAGAGAAAAAACGAGGGTTTTAGCCACGTCTCACAGACAAGAATACATTGGACATCTTTATTAGTGAATATAGAGGAGAATTCTTGAAAGTGTGGTATAATGATCTGGGCATTCAAGTGTGCTATTTTCAAAGATTTGAAGTCGGGTGAGAAAGACTGTTTTAACAGCTGAGAGGGAAGTACAGTAGTATAGGGATTGACGGAGGTGACAGACAAGTGGTCAGTTTATTTTAGTTGGTTATTTAACGACGCTGTATCAACTACTAGGTTATTTAGCGTCGATGAGATTGGTGATAGGGAGATGATATTTTGGCGAGATGAGGCCGAGGATTCGCCATAGATTACCTTGCATTCACATTACGGTTGGGGAAAACCTCGGAAAAAACCCAACCAGGTAATCAGCCCAAGCGGGGATCGAACCCGCGCCCGAACGCAACTTCAGACCGGCAGGCAAGAGCTTTAACCGAATGAACCACGCCGGTGGCTAAGTGGGTCAAGTTGTGTAAATAGGTTGCTGAGAGGAAGCGGGGTAGGGGGGTTATTTATATGCTAAATTTTCCGCCAGCCTTAAGGTATGTCAAAGTTGAACTATGCAGACAATGTTACCAACGTAATTAAAAATAGACTAAATTTGTTTAAAGTAATGAATGTAATTAAATATGGTATTAATATTATAATTATTAATGATTAGTACTAAATTCTTAAACTGTTAATTTCTTAATGTAACAATCAATTTACGAGTTGCCTTGACTTACTAATTAATTACAATTACGTACAAATGATAAGAGCAAATAAGTACACAACGTTTAAACTATATTTTAACTCAAAATTTATATTTCCAAGGCAGTAATTGTTCATAGAATTATAGCCTAATGCTTTTTAATTACACAAAGCAGATGCATATTTTATTAAGGAAATATTCTTAAGAAGACTGAAATTTTATTCGTAAAACTACTCTCCGGCGTCTAACGCTTGTAGTTTAACGTTGCATGTTATTGTTCTTGATTATACTCATATTTAATAAATGGCTCAATGTGATCTGCTTTTTATACCGCAAAGCCGTCCACCCACAAAGACAGCGAAACAAGTCGAACATTCGAAAACTGAGGCAGTCTGCAAGAAGGAAGAGCTCTGCATACTGCCTACAGCGGCTGGGATTAAGTTGCAATACATCATTTCTTTTCTTTCTAACCTATTTGACAAGAATACTAAGAAATTATATCATATAGATTTATTTCAGTTAATATCCATATTTATTTTGCTTATCTGCATATTTAGTTTCTATTTGTATGGAAAAGCATTGTTTGATCACCGTCTGATAATTATTTTACGGACACAGCATTTTGTCATTAAGTTACTCGTATGTTCAATCCCAATGTCTTACAACTCAGAAACAACTTCATTTATTATAAAAAGAATACAACAAATTGACGATATTAAGTATATAAAAAGAAAACATGACCAGGATGTGTGAACGGCATATGTCCGATCTACGCGAGAGACGGACTTCCATGTCTATTGTCTGCATGCTACATTTTAAAGATGATAATGTACCCTACATTTAATTGTCTGTCTTTATATTTTTATTCTGGGGGTGCGATGTAGATCTACCTCCTCGTGGTGCACCCTGGACGCTTACTAGCGACAAAAAGATCTACAAAATGACACACAACCTCACATCAAATCGTTCTTTTAAGAATGGACCCATAAAGTTAAATGTCTAGCAGTGGAATGCAGGAGGGCTTTCCCAAACGAAAAGGACAGAATTAATGCTCATGTTAATAAAGCATAATATTGACGTTTTCACAATCATGGAATCTAATCTCACAGATGATTTGATACCTCGTTACCAGTTCAAGGGCTACACACTGTATCTCATGGGTAAATACAGACAAATCGCTAGCGGCATTTTAGTTGGAGTTAAAGACCAGAATACTGCCGATTTTAAACCACTAAAAGAAATGGGTTCCACAGAAGACAAAAGCGAAATTGTAGAATTAAACATATGGAAGCTAGGCTGCCATTTTAAAATTTATGCTATATACAGTCCTCCTAATAATAAACCTAATTTCTCAAATCTTCACATTACTAATAAGGCAATATTAATAGAAGATTTCAATGCCCATTCCCGAACATGGGGCTATAAAGACTCAAATGCAGCAGGGAAAGAAATAGAAGATCTATTGAACTCCAGTACCTTACAACTAGTTTATAACAAAAAAAATCCTCACACGTATCTCCACTATAATGCTACTCTAACATCACCCGATCTTCTCTTAGTATCGGCGGACATATACAAAAACACCAAAAGGGTTGTTCTAGAGGATCCAGGATCTGGTCACAGAACAGTTATAGCTACCATTACTTTCAGTATACAAGAAAGCAAGGATGGACACCATTCTAGAATCTCATGGAACTTCAAGAAAACTAATTGGACCAACTTCTCGAAATCTCTGAACATCCCAGTAAAATAGCCTATATAAAATATTGAACGCAAAAATATTGAAATGTGCGAAGCAAAATATTCCTAGAGGATCTGTTAGAAAATATAAACGTTTATGGTCTAAAAACGTTGATGAGATTAAAAAGCAACGGGACGACCTGCGTAAAACTGCTGAGCAATCAAAGAATATGGAGGATATCCAAGCTTGGAGACAAAAGGCTGCACTTATGAAAAAATCTATTCTAGAAGCCAAAAGAAATTCATTTAATGACTTCATATCTAATTTCAACTTTCAAAAAGACAGCTCAAAATACCATACATTTCTTTCCAATATGCAACATAAAACTATACCCAAAAAAGAACCAATATTGGTTGGTAATAATCTACTTCTCTCTGATACAGAAATTGCCAATGCTTTTGCCCATCATTATGCTCAGGCACAAAAGAAAGGTACTCAGGCACGAAAGCAATCCAAAGTAATTAAACATAAAACATCAGATCTCATAAATGAGGAGGTAAAGTATAAAAATAAAACATCGGATCTCATAAATGAGGTGGATACTTTATCAGATGATATTTTCACAACTCCTGTTACAATGATAGAACTCAATAAGGCAATAAGAATCCTGAAAAATAAGAAAACACCAGGAGAAGACAAAATCCATCCCGAGTTTATCAAACATCTAGGAATAGAGGCTAAACGCACCTCTCTTGTTTTTTTTAACAAAATCTGGTCTACAGGATTAATACCATCCCAATGGAAAAGTGCTGTTGTCATTCCGATTTTAAAAAAAGGTAAAGATCCTACATGCATGGCAAATTATAGACCAATCTCGTTAACTAGTGTTATGGCAAAGTTATTGGAACGCAGTCTCTCAAAGGTTAAACTGGTATATTGAATTTAACAAATTATTAGCTTAAGAACAAGCTGGCTTCAGGAAGCGTAGATCAACTGTTCAGCAAGTTACTAAATTTAGTCAGGACATAAAGGATGCCTTAGATAGAGGTAACATACTTACTGCAGTCTTTGTTGATTTTAGTGCTGCATATGACTCAGTTTGGAGAGAGAAACTGATATACAAACTTGCTCAATTAGGCAATAAATCTAACATGCTTCGATGGTTAAAGGCTTTCATTGATCAACGTTCATGTAAAGTCCGTTTTGAGTCTTCCCTCTCGAGAAGCAATTTATTGCAAACTGGTGTTCCTCAAGGAGCAGTGTTAAGTTGTCTTTTGTTCAATATATACATAAATGATTTAATTCAGGAATTAAAATCTATACCCAACATAAGATGCCTATTGTATGCGTATGATTTATTCTTTTATACTGAAACACCCAAAAGAAAAGCTGAGTCAGAAACCACTAATATTCTTAACACAGCACTCAACATCCTGGAACATTGGTGTGACCACAATAACATGAATGTAAATATGACTAAAACTAAGTTCCAAAACTTCTCTTTAAGTCATCAATCCATACACCCTAACCTAAGATACAAAGATATTCCACTTCATCAAACAGATGTATTTACGTATTTAGGAGTGTCCTTTGATAGGAATCTAAACTGGACTCACCAGGCAGAACAAATTATATCCTCATCATCCAAGCGGTTAAATAGAATTAAACGAATTGCAGGTTCAAAATGGGGTTGTGACCACACTATCCTACAAACAGTATATAAAATGTATATACTACGTACCTCAAATATTGTACTGTTGTGAACCCCTAATAACAGCTTCGGAGACAGTATTAGATAAAATCAATCAAGTACAAAACCAAGCCCTACTCCTCCTTACTGGTGGAGTCAAAACCACTCCAATTAATGCCATGCTCCTCTTAACAGGATTTAAATCAATTCATAGATTAATTGAAGAGAAGGCACTAATTCTATACGAAAAGCTATTGAGAATTCCTGGAGACCAGTTCTGGCAATCTTATCATAATGTCGAAAGAAGGTTGAAAACACAGCACGGATTTATACAAAGAGTCATGGAATTGAGGGAAATATATCAGATTTGGAATACTCCAGAACCTCTTCCTCAATTTTTAAATCCAATACTTTCTAACTCCATCTTATTCTCCGTAGATTTGGAAGATGATGTTTGTAAAAAAGAAACACCAGTAGATATATGAAGATCCCTGGCTCTTGAAACAATTAACCTCAAGTATCCAGAAACTGAGTGGCTTCGTGTTTATACAGATGGATCCAAATCGGAGGATGATATTAATGTTGGTGCCGGTGTATACAGCGATATCTTTGCCTCCTATACAGCGGTAGGCACTCATAGGTCAGCTTATGACGGTGAAATTGAAGCTATCAGGGAAGCCTTAGCTCAACTGATATGTCATCAAACTAAATTCAAGAATGTCGTCATCCTGTCAGACTCCAAATCAGCCATAGAATCTGTAGGTTCCTCAGACCCTGAGTCTTCATCAATCCAAGACTGTCAAAATGCCACAGAACTATTACAAACAAAATAAAATCGTGGTACTACAGTGGGTCCCCGGCCACTGCAACTTATTTGACAATGAGCAGGTCGATGCCTTGGCAAAAAAAAGGTGCTAAAATTTTACAATCATCTCCTAAACCAACACCCTTCCAGACAATAAAATTATACATCAAAGAAATTGCCCACAACATCCACTCCCATCAGATTGCCGAAAGAACATAATGACAAACACTGGAGAAGGGGCCTTCTATCAATACCTAATGCACCAAGAAGATTGGCAGTCGCGCATTTCCGCCTTGCAACTGGTCATGACTGCTTGGCGCAGCATCTCCACCGTTTCGGTATTTATCAACATCCAACCTGTACCCTTTGTGACCTTCAAGAAGCGATGAATAGGGATCATTTCCAACGCTGTCCAGCTCTAAGATCACTGACTGAATGTGCCAGATACTGGGAAGCGAGAAGCCTCATGCCTTTGTTTAGTTCTTAGCTTTTAGTTCTTTAAGGATTTTGTTTAGTTCCTTCTTTAGATTTAATTGTAAGTTATATTAAGTTAATTTTTTAATCTTGAGGTTGTGTTTAGGTAAAAGATAAGTTATCTATGTACCTGTCATTCGAATAAATAAATAAATATTTTTATTCTGAGTATGAGTTTTGTATATACACCACATAGGCCTATATTTTTAATTCGGTACTAATGTTTCGGCTATAAATACTCGCTCTCCAAGTGTATGCACGAGTATTAATTGCGACATAAGGAAAAACAGTAATCAACTGTTTTTATCATTCTGAGGAGTGATGGGCGATCGACCACACAAACTATTCTTTTCTTCTTAAGGGCATGCAGAAGTCTTTGCTGGCAACCTCGGTAGGCGACTGGAATTGCCCGATTCCACTGCACGACGATGGGTGAGATTATGCAGGGAAGGAATTGAACACCGTCCAGAAGATTCTGGAAGGAGAAATGTGAACTCCTCCACAGAACATTGTTTTGGTTGAAGAAGTAGAAAGGAACCCCTCCTAATCTACATCTGCAATTAAAGTAAATGTCCAATGTCTCGCACAGCCCTAAGGTGATTTTTGGATGCATGGTGCTTTCATAGAGTGGAAACAGGAAATGATCAACTCTCTGACTATACAGATTGTTTCACCTTGCTCTTGCAGAAGAAAATGTTCATCCTTACCGGAGTAAAGTATTATTTTCAGACTAGGTTAAATTCGACTCTGGACAAGATATGCAGCAAACAATGTATTGTTCACGGAAACTCAAATGCAAGTCTAAATACGTGGAAGCATACTATAGTGTGGCTACAACGTAGTGCGGGTGAATGTCCACTGACGGTTTACTGACCGTCGTGGAGGCTTCAGGGCACCTGAATGTCATGAAAAACTAAGATGTAGCGACTATATAGAGATATAAAAGAATATTGAGAAATATTTTAAAGTACGTATATACGAAACGAACTCAATATCCCCTCCTCCTAAAATTTATAGACTAAATCTGCCGATGAATAATACCGGTACATTTAATTCTAAGAACTAACTTAAGCTTTCAAAATACAGTAGAAGACATGTTCAAATAATACTTATATATAACTCTTAAAAAGACGGTAGTACATTTTGTGTGCATTTGTACAGAATTTACCTTATTCATAAATTTTAGATACCACTAAGTAACATTTACGTCTTCGTTATTTTAATGGGGAACTAATTAGGTCTAAATAGTTGAATTAAACTTCCGAATATGATTGCTTTTTGTAATCTTGACCACAATATCTCCAACCCTTAGCCACATATAGACTACAGGGTGATTCACAACTTATATCACAGAATATATACGATACTAAAACAAACATTTGTCATTAATCGCTGCGTGTCCTATGTCGCACCGTATGACGTTGCACATGTTTTTAATGTCGTGACTGTTGCCACATTTTGATTGTTTGTTGCTATTATGAGCATTTATTTGTCATTGTCTGTTGTTTTTAAATACATTTATTGAAAGGTCAGTCATCAGAGAGTCAACATTTAAAAACTCGAGTGTTAGAGACTGAGAGAACTAGCCGACGTGCATTTTGTTTTCGCATCAATGCGCAGTAATACCCCAGTTCGCAAAATTGTGTTGTTCACTGATGAAACATCTTTCACACGGGATGGTATACACATAGACACAGACATTAATGTGAAAATGGACAAAAGTTTTTCACTTCCGCTAGTGCTGAAATTTACTTTTCATTATTACTACACTTACTCGACATTATACTACAGTATATCTAGATCTAGTACTGTGGAGAAAGTAAAGGGAGTTCTACGTTTATTTAAAATAAGTCATTATTGAATTTATTTCTGTGTGATATAACAATTTCATTTTGTTACTCCTTAGGATTCATAGTGTTTCATTGTTCAAAGTTTATAGCTGTTTCTTGTTTGCAAAACAAGAAGAGTTTGTATGCTTCATTATGTTGATTAATAGGTACCTACATTAAATATATTCTATTTAAATTTATTCAACATAATTTTATTAAACAAAAAATGGACAAATTTCTACGTCCTGAGCTGCTACAAGTCGACCGCGACACAAGATTGGAAACATGGTAGCAGACCTTCCTGAACTGTATTGCCCAAGTAAATTACTCGGACAATATGCATTGTGATAAATCATCTCTCCCACGGTGTATGAATACATAAATGAGTTGTTTAAACAACTGTCCGAAAAGGGCATCACTTATGAGGCAACTAGGCCAGGAGATAATGGGGTAGGGTGGGAAGTTCCTATCTCCTCATAAATGAGTTTGGAACATAAGCTACAAGCGTACTGAGTAGCTTATATTAACCTAGCAAATGCAGTATTTGCATGTTACAAAGTAGCTATCCATAGGTAACAAACACTCGCTATTGGAATCTTTAAAGCTTTTGAATTGGACTGTAATTTTAAGACCGTGATGGGTGAGGTAAACAAACGTCACTGTATACGGGTTGCTTTCAATCGCTGGGCTGCTTGAGACTGGGATACGACAGTCATTCCTGGAATGTCCAAAGCTCTCTCTAGATGAGGCTTATAGTCAAGCTAGGGCTCTATAGTCAGTTATAGAGCAGTGCCAGGTGTAAATCTACTCACAAAAATGAAGTTAATAATAATTATCTGAGGATGTCAAAGCAGCAGCACCGACTAAAGAATACTACACTGCGATTTGAAATATCACAATAGAACTAGATGTCTAGCACGAGAGACTCTCTGCAGGACTTGTTACAAAACTTGACACTTTGCTAAGGTTTGTAAAAGCAAGCGGCATTACGTCTCATCTTGCCTCTATTCATTCTTGTCTCTCGAAGTCCATAACTACGATACAGCTTAATGGTCCCAAGACCCATGTCCTCAGTTATACTGGCGATCTCTTAGTTAATTTCAGACGGGCTTGCAAGGCATATAAATAAACTTTTAACACCCAGCATAGAGTTTTTGGTTAAAATGGCGTTAACGTCATCTGTTCAGGACTATTGCCAAGCCGACTTAAAATCATGGACCTTTTCTATCCAAATCGTTACTCTTAAAGTGCTACCGGATATCATTCTTGGGCATGATATTTTACTACATTACAGAGAACTCTCTTAGCATTTGTAGATTAAGATTAGGTAAAATAGAACCTGTGCGCTTATTTCAGAATGTTACGCCGGATTGTAAGGCAATCTCTAATAAATTCTGGCGACATTCAGCTCTGACACTAAATTCATCGCCATAGAAATGAACAGACTTCTAAAAAAGAATGATATAGATGGAAGTTTTCCACCATGGAGAGTGCAAGATTTGGTGACAACATCCTATAATCATAAGAAACGTAAGGTAATGAATTATTCTCAGACTATCAATCATCACTCTCAGCTTAATGCTTATTCCTTGTGTGCTATGAGGCCTACAGTTCGAACGACTTTCGAAGTGACTACCACCAAGTCCCTATATGTGAGGAAGAAAGCTTTTCGCTGCTTTCGGAACCTTTATACGGCTGTACCAATTCAAGCGAAGGCCTTTTGGTCCAACAAATGTTGTCGACGCATTCAAGAGGACAATGGATAATACTATAACCTCGGAAAATTTGCCACGTTCTGTGGGAAGAATCAATAGGAACATGATGAGAATCTTAAGAATTTGCTGAAAGTGGTGCAAAAGCATGGCCTTACAAAAGATTAAGAAAGCTTGCATTCTCCCTTAGATCTATTAGACTGCTGTCTAAGTTTCTTTTGGATAACAAAAGAGTAGAAACCTTCGAAAATTTGAAGTCTGATATGGGAAATGCTGTTATATCAGCAGTGGAGAATGGACACTGACGCCTTTGAAAAAGCTGTCAGTGTAACTCTGTGTCAACAAAGACGGTCTGCCGCATTCTTCTCCTGACCACTGAACAAGTGGAAACAACGGCATTCATCAGTTGAGAAACAGACCTATCTATGCCATTATCGAAGCTGAGAAGAATTTGCGCCATTATTCGATGGAGAGACAATTCCGTTTCATCAGAGACCAGAAATCGGTCTCTTTTATGTTTGACAATATACAGTTCGTCTGGAAAACTCAAGAATGGCAAAATAATGCGTTAGACACTTACGTAATTCTGCTACAATAATTGTGTGATTGTATACCGTCCTGGATATGAATGAAGCTGCAAATGATCTAAGTTCTGAAAAAAAAAAAAAAAAAAACTGAAAAGATCTTAATGACTTGCTATGCCATCCTGGGGTGCGTATACTTTATCACTTGGTGAATACTTCGAATTTTCTTATTCAAAAGAAAATGTGAATAAAGTTACAACTGCCTGTAAGGTAGGCGCCGAGCTCAAGTCGAGATTTATGAGACATGAAGAATACCTTTAAATATTGACTTGCTTTCAATATCAAGAAACCCATACCTGGTATTGTAGATGAATACTCTCGGTTCCCCTTCGCATCCCAATGACCAGGTATCATATCTGGAACTGTCATAAATATGTTGAGTTATCTGTTTTCCATCATTGGCTTATCACCCTTCATTTGCAGTGATCGATATACCTCGTTCATGTCTCAGGAATTGAAAAACTTCTTTATATTTCATCGAATAGGGAAAAGCAGAGGAACACCATACAATCATCAGAGGAATGGCCAGATTAAAAATTAAGTTGAAGTCATCTGGGAGGCAGAATTAGAGCTGAAAACGAGGGATTATGAGATAAAACAGTGGGAAGAGGTGATAAATGACGCTTTTCACTCAATCCGCTCTATTTATGTAAGGCTGTTTCGATAAATGAGATCATCTCGAATTTGACTCCCTCTCCAGGATCCTTAATAATAATTTGTGAGACAACCTAAATATGGCCCACACGTCAACAAGGCCACTCTGTTTGGGGTTGATCCCGAACATGCCCCACGTGAGAGTCCCAGATGGCCGGCGGACTACTATTACGACAAGTCATCTTGAACCAACTAGTAATGATTTTAATAGACATTCACATGAACGCTTCTGAAGTGGAATACCTCGGATTGGAGAATAAACTTGGTCCACTTCTCCTGACTCGATTCTTCAGCAGGATCTTCATATACCTCTCACCAAAGAACCTTCCCTGAACACTCCAGATTCACCCCGAATCACAGTCAGCCAACTACAGGCCAAGTACGAGAGAGACATCGGCACAATAATTATAATTATCTGGGGGAACACATTTCTTAAAACGTAATGAATGATTTAACAATATTATATTACTCTTTAGAACTCGCAGTTTTCCATTGTTCATAGATTCCAAATGTATCTCATCTCCAAAGCAAAATATGTCATAAGCCGTATTATGATGATTGAAATCTGCATTTTAAAGGTATTCTATTTTAGTATGTACGGTAATTACAACAACCGAGGTTTCAGAAGTCTCTCGCTTGACTTCACAAATAATGTTTCAGATGGCTACCAAGGAATTTAATTGCAGGCCCAATCATGGATTGGGTTAAACTCCGAAATGTACCGCTTGTCTGCTGTATGTAGTGATAATAAACGGGACCGAAAAATATTATCAGGTCTTGAATATTACGATGCATTTTTAATCGCTACAATAAAAAAAATTAGTTAATTTTAAAATATTTACGTTCGATTACACGTTTCTGAACTTCAACTTTTTTTTTTTTCCGTTTCATTGATTATTATTTCTGGTAAGTTCAGCTACTGCGTCTAATCGCGTTCATGTATTTATGAACAAAAATATACTTGTTTTACTTCTTTGTGTAAATTGTGAGATGAAATAATAGAACTGATAAAACTTAATCTATCCTGTCTTTCTTGAAGAAAACTGAAAAAGAGAAATTCCTTGTGTAATTACACAATTCTCTACGTTAAGGAGTTTCACAAATGTCACACTTTGTATGTAGTTCATGCAGGCCTGATTGATGGTACCTCACTTCAATTTAGGTGAGTAGCTAGAAAATGTTTAAGGATATGTGGTGCAGATCCCATTGTCTGGCCTATTTGCTCTTCACGCGATTATTAATTACCGCATGTTAAAATCTAAGTTTTTTTTTCTACAGAACTTCCATCCGACAAATTCAAGAAAGTTTCCAGGAAATTCGAAATATATTTTCATATTTATCAAAGATAAGCACATCAGTGACAAAACTTTTACACATAGGCTTGAACGAACATGCAAGCTGTCATTTTCAGCACCTCGTGTGGAGATAAACTAGAAGACAGAATAATTTGCTGTAACTCTAAAACAAATTCGATCTGGTTTGAGGGTATAATAACTATTCTTTTAGTGCAGAATGCATTCCTAAACGAGGTTTATATATTGAGCTACATTTTATTTTTAAAAGTGCCTAGTAAAGTGCTTGGATAAAATTAAAAAATAAGCCATGATCGATTTTTTTCTATTCAGTATTCACCTCTAATAATTTAAAACAGCATTGAATTAGACGATGATAAAAATGTTTGCTTGAATGTTCCGTTTTTAAATAATTTCAATGTGAGAAAATATTCTTAAAATCGAAGTTGATTTCAAATTATATTTCTTTCGGAAGAGAATTCACGTAATATTATCCTTGAAAGTTCCGTTTTTAAATAATTTCAATGTGAGAAAATATTCTTAAAATCGAAGTTGATTTCAAATTATATTTCTTTCGGAAGAGAATTCACATAATATTATCCAAATAATTCTGCAGACAATGAAAAATTACTTTCTTCTTTTGGTTATCGCTGGGAAAAATCTGGTTCTAAGTCAATTATGTCAAGTCACATCTCATAAGTAGATCCTGGATGTTTAGGCATTTTTAACTGTTAAAATAGGCAGGCAAGAAAGGGAATAAAAATGTAAAAAAAGGCAAAATTAATTTAAAAAAAGACATTATAAATTTTAAAATAGAAACATTTTAGAAATAAACTTAAATTACATCACATAACTCACATTTTTACTTCGTAGTTGACAAATATATATATATATATATATATATATATTTTTTTTTTTTCGCGATTAACTGTCTTTTCACAAACCTTATATAGCAAAACTGTTCCATCGCTTGAAAACACATGGACACCAAATTCACTAACGTAAGGATGAAGTTTACTTTTCAATTATTGTATACTGAATTTAGACATTCTAGCTAACCGATCTTATACCTTCGTCACCCGACAATAATCGACTGTTCCTCACTCAAATTCCTTTCTCCTACAATAATAAACACTTGTACCACAAAATTCTTACAGTAAGATTTCAAAATATGAAAGCAAACAATTGAAAATGCTATGTGACAACTTCTCGGAGAAGGGGCTTATTATTTAAAATTATAAAGCTGATTGCAAATCTAGTCTTTCAGGTAAAGCTCCCTGTAAAGCAGATTTGAATAATTTCAAGGGAAAAATTGTTCCGGGGCCGGGTATCGATCCCGGGACCTCTGGTTGAACGTACCAGCGCTCTGTCAACTGAGCTACCCGAGAACTCCACCCGACACCGTCTCAATTCTTCCCTTTATATCCACACAACTCGCGTGGGCTGACGAAACGCCAGAGACCCACATCGAGTGCACACAAACTCTGTGTGACTTGGAATTATGGTTTTCTGTTAACGTACACAGTGACGTATATATTATGCAAATCTAGTCTTTCAGGTAAAGCTCCCTGTAAAGCAGACTTGAATAATTTCAAGGGAAAAATTGTTCCGGGGCCGGGTATCGATCCCGGGACCTCTGGTTGAACCCAACAGCGCTCTGCCAACTGAGCTACCCGGGAACTCCACCCGACACCGTCTCAATTCTTCCCTTTATATCCACACAACTCGCGTGGGCTGACGAAAAGCCAGAGACCCACATCGAGTGCACACAATCTCTGTGAGACTTGGAATTGTGGTTTTCTGTTAACGTAACAGTGACGTATATATTATGCAAATCTAGTCCTCATGAAGAGAAAAAATTGTTTTCAAGAAATTTCAGTCAGCATCGTGACGAATTTTGAGAGCTACAGTGATTAGCAAAATTCTGTTTCGAAAGCCAGGCATAACAGCTGGGGGAACATCATGCTAACCACAAGTTATTCCCATATTCGTTGAATCATCGTACACCTCTGTTGAGAAATGTGTTCTTGAGACCAACAGCCAGCTGTTGAGTCTTTGATACCTATGGGCTGTCATGTGTTGCATTATTATTATTATTATTATTATTATTGTTATTATTATTATTATTATTATTATTATTATTATTATTATTATTATTTCGCTTTAGAATATGCCATTAGGAAAGTTCAGGATAACAGGCAGGGTTTCGAATTGAACGGGTTACATCAGCTTCTTGTCTATGCGGATGACGTGAATATGTTAGGAGAAAATACACAAACGATTAGGGAAAACACGGAAATTTTACTTGAAGCAAGTAAAGCGATCGGTTTGGAAGTAAATCCCGAAAAGACAAAGTTTATGATTATGTCTCGTGACCAGAATATTGTACGAAATGGAAATATAAAAATTGGAGATTTATCCTTCGAAGAGGTGGAAAAATTCAAATATCTTGGAGCAACAGTAACAAATATAAATGACACTCGGGAGGAAATTAAACGCAGAATAAATATTGGAAATGCGTGTTATTATTCGGTTGAGAAGCTCTTATCATCCAGTCTGCTGTCAAAAAATCTGAAAGTTAGAATTTATAAAACAGTTATATTACCGGTTCTTCTGTATGGTTGTGAAACTTGGATTCTCACTCTGAGAGAGGAACATAGGTTAAGGGTGTTTGAGAATAAGGTGCTTAGGAAAATATTTGGGGCTAAGCGGGATGAAGTTACAGGAGAATGGAGAAAGTTACACAACACAGAACTGCACGCATTGTATTCTTCACCTGATATAATTAGGAACTTGAAATCAAGACGTTTGAGATGGGCAGGGCATGTAGCACGTATGGGCGAATCGAGAAATGCATATAGAGTGTTAGTTGCGAGACCGGAGGGAAAAAGACCTTTAGGGAGGCCGAGACGTAGATGGGAGGATAATATTAAAATGGATTTGAGGGAGGTGGGGTATGATGATTGAGACTGGATTAATCTTGCACAGGATAGGGACCGATGGCGGGCTTATGTGAGGGCAGCAATGAACCTTCGGGTTCCTTAAAAGCCATTTGTAAGTAAGTATTATTATTTCTATAACACCATGTGTACAGCAGTCAAAAAAAGAGTGACAGCTCTCTAGAATCTAAGTTTCCGTTGGATATCTCCGCTACAATTCGGAGACAGGCGATGTTACATGTTATTGGATGACGTGGTCTGATATCTACAGTTATAATTGAATGTTCTGTTTGTTACTATTGTAGTGTAGTGGTAGCGATCAAGGCTGGTATTCATGAGGTCGTACGTTCGAACCGTTGCTTACGAATTATATACAAGCTGGCGCATACCACGATCGAGAGTGGGTCTCTGAGCATCATGACAATTTCTGCCGCTAGGTTCGCCTCGCAGTTCTATTAAATGATGAATAGTTCCATTATTAAGCATTGTGTATCGTGAAAATTCTTTGATTAATTTTCCATTACTGATCGAGTACGAAGATTATAAACATAACAAGTATATTACAGTCTTATTGGAAGTTTATTGATGACTTGTTAAATATCAGTATGCAGATTTTCAGCGTCATTTAATGGAATTTACAATTTTGTTTCCCGACAGTCTGAATTTGTTAAATTAAAAATTTTGCTTCCAAACTACATTGTTCATCTGGTTCATTTACTTTGGCAAGTTGATTGTTTTCAGTTCCGTGTTTTTCCTTCAGATTTCGTTCCCTCTAATTTGTTATAATTGCTGAAAGTGAACGACCGGAGTCTTCTACTTTCAGACATAATAATAATAATAATAATAATAATAATAATAATAATAATAATAATTATTATTATTATTATTATTATCATCATCATCATCATCATCATTAAACTAGTATAGTTCTTAGTTTGTCTTGCCTTAAGACAATCAGTAGCGTTATTCAAGGAAAAGAGTATGATTTACTATCAGTGGCGAAATATTCCATGACAATGGTTAATTATTTCTGCTGAATATTGACACATGTACCATTTGCATTATTTGGGATACAACATACGCAGAAATGCGATTTTAATGTTGAGCATGCCGAGTTTAGTGTAACGTACTCCCCTAATCCACCAAGCCAAATCAAATATTATTACGACATTACGAGTAATAAATAAATAAATAAATAAATAAATAAATAAATAATAATTACTACAACTATTCGTTGTGATAAAGTACAATTATCACTGCATGGTGTACCGAAGATTTTATTTTATGTTTTCATTAAATTGACATGACATGAGTAACGACAGAAAACAGCTCATGTACCAATCATGTATTGTGACTGCTGTTTGCATTAGTAAAAATATAACACCGTCAATAAAAGAGAAAGGGATACGTTAGGCCAAGTTACAAATGATTAAATTATGAAGTCAGAGAAATGGAAGATAATGCAGTACCTCAATTCATTGAAATAATAATAATAATAATAATAATAATAATAATAATAATAATAATAATAATAATAATAATAATAATAATACTGCAGTGTTGATGTAAAATAATATTAAGTTTCTTTCATTATTTCCAAAAAAGGTACGGTGTATGAATTGAATAACAGGAAGATAGTACCTTAGCTTATAATATGTAATATCTTTTTATATCAAGAATGACAGCCATTCATTTTTATTATAATTGAGACGTAGAAATGTTGAAATTACGTCTATTGACTATAAATTATTGTACAAAGCATTTAATAAGCAACGGTGAGTCCTTTAAATGTCCCAAATGTCAATGTCATTTAAGTGTTCTGCTATGAATATCTAACAACGAACAGCGTTCCGAGCGGCGGAATTGGCATTACGAGGGAACTAATTTAGACCCGTATTTTTAGATCCGTATTTCAAACACTATGCGCGAGATTGTGTAAAATCTCTTAAGCAACGGTTCGAACACAACCTAGTGCTCTTTATGTTTTTTAATTTTGTTTTGTTTTTTTTTTTAAGAGAAAGAGGAAATACAATTGCTTCTGTCTCTTTTATGACTGTTTTGTAATTAACATCATGTTCATGAATGTATTATGCCATGACTTTATCATTATTAATTACGATATTATTGGCTGAAAATGGAAAGAAATAAAGATTTTATTCTCAACAAAAATACCTTTCGCCACATAAACAAAACAACTTACTGGCGCCTGCCTCAGTTAATTCAAACAATTAAAAGTTAAAAAAAAAGACAAAACAAAAAACCATGATTCAATATTTAGTCCATCGTCCTCCCATTTCAATCACATCTTGCACTCGAGTGGGCATGGAATCGACTAGTCTTTTCAAACAGCGACTGTTCTCAGTCACAGCATCCCAAACATTCTGGACTAGCTTCCACAAATCATCAGGACGTCTTGGAAAGGGATTGGGCAAATATTTTCGCATATGAGTCATTCCACTTCAAATCGCACAGCAATAAAACACCACCTTATCGGAAATGGTCGAATTTTTTTTCATGAATTCCCCACATCAAATAAGGAGACACGTATTGCTTTATTTTCACAATTATTAATTATTTGTGTAGTTATGACTATTTCAAAATTACGCAAATTAGGCGCGCACTGTTACATAAAGTCACTGGGAACTCTGTGTCTACATACACTTGAGATTTGCGGTTTGGCGCATTTGAAAGACTAAATACAACACTTTTTATTACTTTAGGCCTATCACAAATAAATTTAAAATTTGGCCTATTTTTTTAAATCATTTCTTTTTCAAAGCAAAATTACTATATTAAATAGCCAAGTTAAAAATCTGAAAAAAAAAAATACACTTGTTCGCTGATGTATTGTCTGTAAACGACTGCATTTATAAATGTGGGATCGACACCCATACATTTGTAACACTTTATTTTCTGGAGGCATGCACGCGCTCGCGATGCCCAGCTAATGAACTGCTTGCAGCCATAGGATAAAAGGCTGCCCGCTGAAAGTTTTACGACATCCCCCGTTGCATCTGATGTCACCATACTAATCATCAAATGATTAATACCTTAAGGAACAGTAAATATCTTATCTAAAGTTATTTTATTATTGTCAGCTCAGCTAAGAGGGGAAGCCCTTCACAGTGCTGTATGTTTGTACTGTAATATAGCCAAGTGTTTGATGATAGCAAGGCTGGGTAAGGCAGTAAACTTTATGGCAGTAAACAGATGGCAGGAGACAAAATATAGAAGAGAAAAATAATCAGTTTGGGTTTGAATTTCACTGAGTGACGTGACTTCTACACAACATGAGTGATGGTAAAGATCGCGTAATATATATCAAGTGTTTATATCCATTTACCTTCCTAATTTCGCTTTTAAAAAGAAAAGTACACTAAGACGCGTAAGTCGCGACTTATTGGTAAAGCTCAATTTAAAGGAGTCTTTGAGTGGCAAATATGTGATTCGTTCCGTAAAAATCAATGAATTTCCGGATAGGTCAGGTGAAATTATATGTGAAGAAGGTAGTTCTTGTGAAAATAATAAACATGAATCAAATGAAAGTGATTATCCCAGTTCTTCTTCTAGCAGTTCTATGGATACAGTGCTAGAAATCACTAATATTGAGGAATTAATCAAGAGTTTGATGTCAATAGAATTCCCTATCAAGAAAAGAAAGCTACAACAAAAACGATACCCCTGTGAAAAGTTAAAAAAATTAAAAGCTCCTAGCATGTAAAGTTTTTCATGTAGAAGATGCATCGTCATCCCTTCAAAATTCGGCCATATTTTATTCTTGACGGAATGCAAAGTAATGTACAACCTGAAAATTACATAGTTATTGCAGACTTTTCTGAAAATTATTCATTTGTAATACAAGATTCAATACAAGGTGTGCATTGGAACATATGCCACGCCACAATACATCCTTTCGTAGTAGCCTATATTTCAAAGGAGATACAGAAATTCGTCACAAAAGTATTGTCATCTCAGAAACCATGAAACATGACACCGATCCCTTTCACTTCTTTCAATCCGAAGCAATCAATTTCTTAAAGCAAGAATTCAACGATAAGAAAAGAATCATCTACTTTTCCAATGGATCAAGTTCACAATACAAAAAAAAAAAAAAATTAAAAATAATTGCTTACATGAAGACGATTATGGAATTAATGCTGAATGACACTTCTTTGCAACGTCGCATGGTAAAGATCCATGTGATGGCATTCGAGAAACTGCTAAAAAACTTACCACGAGAGCCAGCCTATAGAAGATCCTACAACAACACCAAAAAAAAAAAATACTCTTTGATTGGTCACAAAAAAAAGTTTCTAAAGTGTCATTTATAATTTGTCCATTGAATAAGCACAAAAACCACACTGAAAATTTGCAGGCCAGATACCACAATCTAAAACCAATAACTGGTACGTTAAAATTACATTCTTTCATTCCGTTGTCAAAAACTGAAGATTTAGTAAAACAATTATCTTTCAAGAAAGAAGGTAGGCGAATGAAAATTGAAAGTGTGCATGAAAAGAAACGTTTAAAAAGCATAATGTACACATATTTGAAAATATTATAATAAGTAAATTAGCAGCGTTTCCTCGAGTGACTTGATCCGTACTGAGTGTAATGTTGCAATGTTCAGTCAATCATCCAGCGCCTATAAACCTCCCAGCGCGCTTCAACGCTTCCCGTTCACTGCTGCGGCACCGACCGCTACACATTGTGTCGTAAGTAATTACATTTCCATTAAACTATTGGAGATCCCATTCTGAACTTTTCTGGAATTATTAAGAATACTTCTGTGCACCTAGTATGCATTTTTTTTAGATTTTTAGTACGGCTATTTCGCATTGATATATAACTTTTAAGAATTGAATTATAAAAAAATATTTGTAATAATTATATTAAAATGAGTTAGTAAATATTTAATAAAAGACAGTATTTTAAGCTTTTAAGCGCATTTTTTTTTTTAAATTAACATCAATATCTTCAGAAATATGACGCTTTAAATGTTTCATTGTGCGACATTTTTAACGGATTTTAACATGTAATATTTTAAAAACATGTGGACTCAGGAGGAAATAAAAATACACTTGTTGGTTTATTAGAGCCATAGAGTTGGTAAAAAAATATAAATGCAATGAGAAATATGAAGGTCAAAATTTGTATAATTTTATGCGATTTGACGTGGAATGACTCATACGCTTCTCTACTTGTACCCACATATTCTCCAAAGGGTTCAAGTCCGGAGAGCGATGAGGCCAGTTTATCGATATCCTGTATTCCCGCAAACCAGTCTCGAATCATATCAATTGAGATGTGTGGATTGTATGATTATTCTGCTGAAAATGAAGAATTCCAGCAGGATATAATAACCTGGCATAAAGAATCATATAGCGTTCCAGCAACCATTGATATTTCTGCTAGTTCAATATCCCGCGAATGAGATGCATTGTGCCCACTTCACGAAGATAAATCCACCCCAACACGACACAAACACTCTACCACTGCGGGCACGAATGGCAGCGTATCTGTAATCGAATCGGATGCCAAGAGGACGATATACAAGAGTGGGTTCTTCCTTTGTAGCAGAAAAGGTGCCTTCAACAGAACAGGTTATCCTTTCCTAATCCCGAACAACATTTCTAAACGATTTTCTATATGCTCCTTATTAACTTCTTTAGGAATGGCACGTCGAGATCTCAAATTCGAGGCCTTAACCGATTTCTCACGGCCTGGTCGTGGCCAGGGAAATTAACAAATCCCTTCAAAGTAGCAACACTGCCACTAATCTGGCGCCCTGTCGTGGTGTTGAAATTTTCCTTCTACAACTCCTGCTTTTCGGCCAAAAACTGCCGAACGTTGATAATTTTGTACCCATCTCCGAGCTGTTCTTTCTGAAACGTGGAAACGTCTAACTGCCGCGGATGCCGAAAAAGCAAGGTGAATCACAGCCCGTATTACACTTTTTTTCGTTCCTGCACCTCTTTGTGGAGCCATGTCAATCAAAATCGCAGGCAGAAATGGCGTTTTGTTTTCCTCGAAGAGTTTTAGCCTCTACCTAGATCTTAAAATAGTGACAAAGCACTCAATATGATGAAAAAATATATTTTTCAATTAGAAAATAATAATATAAATACATGCTAGAGTCTTATTAATAACTATATCATTTGCAAACAAATTCCACAGAGTTAAAAATATATATAGTTCATAATCTCGACCTCAGAGATCTAATGTGTTTTCGAAAGACCTACATTGAACTGTATTCACACAATATATCATTAATAATTGATTTCGTTACAGTTACCGTACAAAAAATACTGTGCTACTACTGCTGCAGAACTACAAATATTATTGTCATAAACATAACCTTTTTATATCATTATTAAATATTCAGAATATAATCTAAATCAACTTTAAGTTGTAGTGTTTCTGACAATGCGTTGCATTATTTCAGTACCAAGTAAATGATGTAGCTCAGTTGGAAAAACGCCGGAATTTGGATGCTAACCCCTCAGGTTCAAATTCTCGTCACTCATTTTCATTTTACTGTGTTACAGGATAGTATAATGTAATAATATAAGAAGGAAAAAAGTGACACTAAAATTATGGAGCTGTATTGTTCCAAACCTAACATTAAATTTATATTATTTATATAGCTAAAAACGATAACAGAATAAAATTATAACTTTAATATGATTTATACCGCTAAAGAACGATAACAGAATATAAATGATAACTTGAAAATTATTTATATTGCTAAAGAATGCTAACAGAATATAAATGATAACTTGAATATTATTTATGTGGCTAAAGAACGATAATAGAATATAAATGATAACTTCAATATTGTTTATATCGCTAAAGAACGATAACAAAATATAAATGATAACTTGAACATTATTTATATTGCTAACTAACGATAACAAAATAAAATGATAACTTAAAGAACGCTCGAACTTACAATCTTCGAATCATTAAGCGAGCATTCTACCTCTGCTCTACGAGACGCAGATATCAAATGACTCCTACTTAAACATCATAATTCATAATCTTCTTCAAGTGCGCATCTACAAGCACATGCATCGTGTAACATCACCGTGATCCGAAGTGGACTTAGAATATATTATTCGCTGTTCACGAGTGCGGTCACTTTTTTTTACAGCTGTACGTGATATAAATGTTTAATGTAAAATACTTTGTACACATATTTTCAATTTCAATATATGCAGTATTCTAGGTTACCGGTAAGAAAAAAATTAGGCAAATGGGGGTATGCCGTCAAATGATTAGCTATCATAGAAATGCCTACCTACCACAGAGCTATTACAGTGTATTAACCAAATCAATGCTATTTTCTTAACCTGGAATCCTGTATAGACGTACCGGTATTGAATAAACAAAATAATTCAGTTATTGCATGCTGAATAAAATTGTATTAAGGTATTTATCAATCGTGTGATCTAAGTATAATTCAAAATTAATTTTTATTTTACGAATATTGTACGAATATGTACATATAGATCGTAAATCTTTTGAAAGATTTCATGCAATTTCATTTATATTTATTTACTTTTCAGTCAGTTCTGAATAGTAATTCTGTTTAGTATCTGGATGTTCTCTAACCTACATTATGGACCTCAAAGTTAAATAATTATGTATTATAAGGCTCAGACATTGGCGCAGTTCTAGTGTGCCGTTACGTGCTTCGGTGAGGTTCAGGCTTCAGTATAATAAACAAGGCTTGCATGGACTCTGTTTGACAGCACTACGAGAATGCAGTACGGACATCTCGAGACGTTGATGCTAACTTCATGACCTACAATCCATACACATACATATAATAATTACCTGAATTACCTGATTTTAGCACTTTTATTTGCTCATGTTACTGTCACAGACAACAACCCTTACTTTCAAAACTAAATGAATGGCGACTGTCGGATAATGTATTATTCTTGTATGCAGAGGAGCTGCGTTCCACATCTGTAGAAACTATAGGTGCGTATTTAAATATATATATATATATATATATATATATATATATATATATATATATATATATATATATATATAATTTTAAAAAGATTTGGTGGTATATGATGGGCACAATAATAAGTATTGCGTATTCGTTATAGTATAATACTATAACTAATACGCAATACTTAATAGTATAATAGACATTTGAGATGGGCAGGGCATGTAGCACGTATGGGTGAATCCAGAAATGCATATAGGGTGTTAGTTGGGAGGCCGGAGGGAAAAAGATCTTTGGGAAAGCCGAGACGTGGATTGAAAGCAGTCGTGGTTTTGTAGTGGATTTTGTGAACAGATTTATGTCGTAAGAATCTGCCATCAAATTTGAATCGAAAGAGTTGTACAATTAATTTTTAATCAACTATCAAATAACCGTTTTCTAGAATATTACTTTATTACTCCGTTATTTTCTTGTGTATAATATAGAGCACAATGACGCCAGATATGGGGTTACTTTGCACCACGCAAAAGCAGCCCCCATCACTTTTCTCGTTTACCATCACCATTTTTTTCTCCTAATCGTCTTAATTGTTTGTCTGTATTCTAATGTTCTTTTTTGTGATTTATATTTCACCAGTTATATATTTCAATCTTTTAGTTACACTGAGTTCCATTTGAACAACAATTACGTTTTAGAGACGAAATAAATTATAGTGTTATGTTTGTACTTTTCTATAATAATTAAAACACATAACATCCTGTGTAAAAGCTCATTTATATCCAAACTTGAAAATTTCCACTAAAAACTAGCAATTTATATTAGCGAGATCACTATTACAATGAATGAAAATTATGTAACTTTGGTCCATGTTATTTTTCGATCTATAAAGCATTGATTTCCAAAGTGGAGCAAAGTCACCCTCCCGTATGGGCTACTTTGCTACAATTTTTAAAAGCGCATTAAAACTGTTAATTTACAAAATCAAAGGAAAGTCATTAAAGTTAGTACCTTACGTAGTAAACTTAACAATGGATAACTTTGTGAAATTTTTAAACAATTTACTGTGTATTTATTAAGTTTTCTTTAAAATTTGTTTAAATATTGAAGCAAAGTACAGTACTTTTAAGTTTGCATGAAACATTATTTATTATTGCAATTTTATTCAATAGTTCAGTTGCATACTTTTGCAAGGTTTCATTTAAAATTAATAGTTTTTTTAGCAAAATACACTGGGAAACAATTAATACCAAATTAGTCTACTTTATTAAGTACCATGTAAAAAAATGTTAAACTAAGTGTATTAGTAACATCAGACTGAAACTAAAAAAATTGTATGTATGGATTTCTAATGATGAAACAACAGATTCCCTTGGGCTCCATGTGGTCACTGTGGTTGTTGGAACGTTGGACCCAAAAGTCCTTATGGACTGTATCTTTTAACTTGTGAGAAAATTAAAGCAGTGAACTGTTCTGCCATATGTACAGTATTCCAGATTATAGGAAAGTTATGTTTTAGCCTTCTACATTATGTCTCCTGCAGTAGCTAAATGTTCGAATGAGTGACATGTAGGAAGTCATCTAGCTACCATGTCACAAAGACGAGTCTTGGATTTCGTGTTGATAAAGAAGGAAATCGGAGATCCACTGAATGCCAAAGCGAGCAAATGCTCCAATATCCCAGATCTAGATTAACAATATACAGTGAATCCCAGTCAGGTATCGGCAGGTCCTACGCATGGAAGCAGCAACACCTGGCGGCCGAGTAACTTCCAGCATTCTCGGTCCGCTATTTCCCCATTCAAGATCATAGTACGCCCAACGCCAGCTTTTTCATCATTGTGTTTACTGTCCGTCCGAGTGGCTATGTCGCAGGAGGGTTGAAACTGGCGAAATTACTTGGCGTGACAGTTACTTAACAGAGGCCTTTTCATTAAATTATTTTAAACTTGGTATAATATTTCGTAGACTTCAATTCCGTACAGTAAATGTTTTCAGGAAAGAGCCTGGCAGTCCAGACAAAATAATATTTACAGAGGGACCAGCAGAAACGGGTGGGGGAAACCGGGATGCGACATAATCACTCGGACGAACAGTAGCTTACAGTGCGTTAATAGCTCTTCACGTGCAGGTGTCTTCAATATTATTTTATGTGAATAACAACAGCTCTTAATGTGCAAGTGCCTTTAATATTATTGTGTGTGAATGAAATTTAATTTGTTGAAATGCCACCCCACAAGTTAACAACAGAACAGAGAATTTGTGCGTACGACACATGTGAAAACATTCTTGTAGAGAAGTGTGCAGGAAATTTGTAGAGCAATGCCACAGAGTTCGGGTTCTACATAGAAATACTGTGTGAATATTTGTTCTTAGATGTAGGGAAACTAGAGCGATAAGCGATAGAATTCCTAGGCGAAACGACGTGTTCTAATAGAAGAAAAACTTGATGAAATTGGACAATTATTAGAGCGTTCTTCAAAAAAATGATCTACTTAATATTTCATAGAAATTAGGAGTATAAAAAATCTCACTCCAGAACTACTAAGTTACTAAAATTGAAACTTTACAGAATGGCTGTAGTCCACAAATTACAACCACATGACAATGTAAGTAATGTGACTGTCTGTAATAAGAGTTTTGCAGATTTGATCCACATTTAATTATTTTATCAGATGTGGCTTTGTTTAATTTGAATTGTTCTCCTTGTCCACAAAACTATAAACACTGGAAGCCACCGTCATAGCTTAGGCGCTAGCAGATTTACCTGCCGATTCGGGTGTGAGTTCCATTCCCTCTTGGGCTGTTTAAACTTACCTGGTTGAGTTTTTCCGAGGTTTTCCACAACTGTGAGGAGAATCCCCTTCATGAAGACAGAATTTGAATGTTGCGTATTGTAACTGCAATTCTGCCCATATTTTACGAAAATGTAGTAAATGGACAGATGTACCGCTCAGAAATACTCGCGTCATTCTTTCAGTTGTTGACAGCTGGCGAGAGATAATATACTGTATGTCTATTTTCAAAAAGATTATTGTTACACCTTGCACTACTGATGTGTCTCTGCGCGGTATAAGGATGTTTTTTTTTATGAAAGAATAATTTACAGAGGGTTATGGGTGGCACGTTCACCAGATCTTACCGTGTGCGACTTTTATTCGTAGAGATCCCTAAAAACAGAGTCTATAGAAATAACGGTGACAATATGGATGAATTGGAAACAATGTAAGAAAATATATTCGAAGAATTTCAAACAAAGAATTTTTGCTTGTGAATGCTAATTTTAATAGAAGAAGTCAGGAATACCTGAAAGCAGACGGAAATCAGTTTGAATAACTCTTATGATAGAGGTTGGTACTTATTATAGCTTTTATTAATCAAGATGTACGGAGAAATAACGGACCGAGAATGTGCGGTAATTAGTCAACAGCAGCTGTTGCCACTTGCCGCCGATACCTGTCTATAGTATGAACTAAACTAAATCTACTACAGTCACTTAAGGGCAAGGACCGAGAATAAATATAGTAGTACCGAAGGTGGCTCAAATAAACTTTTGTTTTAATAGAAATGAATGAAGAAAACTGTAATAATACTTGCACCTTAAATTTTATTTATTCAGATGTTATATTAAATTAAATTTTATAAGAACACCTATTGAAGTAATTACAATTTTATACAATACAGAATCTTGTTTTTATTACTTTATTAAGCAATTGCCTGAATTCAGAAGGTCAGCTTGATAATCTAAATTAATGATTAAACTCTGAAGCAAGAAGGTGATTTAATTTCAAACTTTTCCAGATCAATGTTAAGTTCTGTTCAGAATCAGTTTAATTTCCTAGAATGTTTAAAACTTTGGATAACATATATAAAATATTTACAAGTAAACGTACCATTAATAGGACTGTGTTTGATTTCCTGCTCACCCAGAACCTCGTACATGCCATAACCCTCAGGTATAGCAAGACCCAAAGAGAATGGCGTGCCTTCTATTGCATTGTAGAAGTACTTGTGTCTCCGAGTTGTTACTCGTTTCTGGAAGAACAAATTATACATAATATAGGCCCAGAGCAACTAAAACATATAATAAATCATGAAGACTGCAGTACATTAGACACTGTGAAACAATTTAAAATTGAAAATGGACGATTTAGCTCACATTAATTATTAACATATATAGTCAACTGTTACACAATCATCAACAGAATCACCACCACCGCTACCACCGCCACCATCACACCATATCGTAGGTGTTATGGCTTTACTAGCATAATGTTTTCAATAGTCTACTCAAATTTCTTCGTCTTGATGGCTAGTAACAGACAAATTCCATTCTAACCTGTAAGAGCAAAGCGCATAAAAACATGCTGACTTTTAACCCTCGAGCCTATGTATAAAGTATTGCAAATTCATTTCAAATAATTTTAAACCTTTTTTTTTATAATTGCGAACTTGAGCTGAAGTAATCTTCAATGTTGCATCAGAAAGCGTAGTGAGAAGTTGTCCTTATTTAGTACAAAACGGGAGCTAATAGCAGTAAATTTAAATAATTGAAAACACTGTCACGCCTATGAATAAGTGGGATCGGTCATATAGATAATTTTGCGCTCATTTCTTTGTATTTTAGTACAATTGATAAAATATTTTGTACACAATGTGTTACATGTCATAAGAAAATAACCACTCGTAATATTCTCTTGGCTGATGGAAAAATCATCTCCTGTACTAATGAAGAAAATCAAAAGAAGAAGAACAGATTTTTTTTAAGGAATTGGCATCTCATTTAAAGAGCTAAACCATAACTCGTATAAAGAGCTAAAATTTCGTCACTTACTACTAACATTACGACATACAACATTTCTCCAGAACTACGTACAAAGAACCGAGAGTTGAAGTTGGAGAACCCATTAACAAGACCAAAGGTCGGTTTTGACATGTGGATACGCTAGAAATAAATTGAACCTCAATAAGATGTGATTCGTATCACTGTTTCGTTTTCAAGATACATTGTGCAATCATGTGATTGTCGAATAGTTGTCAAAGATGGAAAAGACAAATTATTTCTTCGATTTTGAAGAAATGGACGTGTATTATTAATGGCAACTCAAACTAATTTTTAATATGATGTAGTAATTAGTATGTATATTATGTTATAAAACATAAAATTATACCACATATGTATTAAAGTGAGACTAATTAAACTCACAGTTGTAGCTCTGGAAACATTCATTTCGACAAAGTAATCACAGTTATTCTCAGAAATGCATAAATTGTTTCGTGTGTCCACTCTTGTGTATAAAGAGAGTGGATTCAGGTTTAAGGAATGCGGAAAAACAATACCTCTAATGTTTGTGTTGCTCTGATTCTTATTCTTACTTATCTTCTCTAGCTGTGCTCTATTGGTTACTTATAATGAAACATCTATTGATCAGTACCTTTAACTTGATTAACCACCATGATACACTGTAAATTAAACTAATTTTTAATAACGCCATCAGTTTACTAAAATATTTTATAAATACGTGGTATGCACATGATAAATATCCAAAAATAAATATTCATAATTTGCAAAGTTATTTCTCATAGCGGTAATAAATTTCGTTCGCTGCATATGATAAAGAAAAAAAAGTGACGTGTTTCGTACACATTTTTCACGCTATGAGGTGCGAAGCAGGCGCTGAATATCAATGACAATGTGAGGCTAGTGGTTTCTCACGCTGCGAGTTCTCATGGTGGATCAGTTAAACCTTGGTTTCTCTGAACCGACGCATGCGGGTTGCGAGGTGGTGGACCCGTCTCGCACAAATCGAGACTACACGAAAGACAGTGAGTGATTTCTGTAACTGCGAGATGCGAAGTCCGCGTACTTCGCAGTTACAGAAACCACTCACTATCTTTCGTGTAGTCCGAATTTGTGCGAGGCGGGACCCGCACCTCGCAACCCGCTTCGCACAGTGGTCCAGAATGCAAATTTAGAGGGATAAACTAATAACTTTTCAGCTATCTCACAGATTCTTATGGAATTTTACAGAGTAGTTATAAGTAGCATATATGTCTTGTATACAAGCTGTCATTGCGTTGGGGGGGGGGGGCGCAATTAGTAACTTTTCTCCTATCTAATAGATTTTTGTGAAATTTTACACAGTAGTTACAGGTAGCATATAACTTTTGTATAGAAGCTCTCATTACGTTGATCTAAGGGGAACTACCCCTCATAGGGGGAACAATGAGACAAAATTAGTAACTTTTCTCCTATGTAACAGATTTTCATGAAATTTTATACAGTAGTTACAGGTAGTACATTTGCTTTGTATACAGACTCTGATTACTTTGGTATAAGGGGAACTACCCCTAATAGGGGAGTTAAGTTAGATAAAATTAGTAACTTTTCTCCTATGTAACATATTTTCATTAAACTTTATACGAATTTTTCCAGGGGTAAGTTTTTTCTAAATTTTTATTACTATCACAATGAGAACCTAATTTAATAAGTAGCTCACTAATCCAATGTTCATTTCGTAAAAAAAAAACTCATATCCTTTATCGTCTTACTCTCCAACGATAAATTATCTTATGGAAAAAATGTAACATTTTAGGTACTATTGCACCTTTTGGGCACTTGGGAAGCTTATTTGATACATAATTAACAAGCTGTCACCTTGAATTTCCTGAATTGTATTTCGGAAGCCGATTCGGTTCACAGATACTAAAATAACTACAATCGAGAAAAATTGCACTACTGCATCTGGAAAGAAAAGTGCGCATAATTTATTACTTCCGCAAATCTGCGCACCTTAAGACTTCATTTAAATTAGAGGTACATACTGGAGGAAGTGAAAAGAATTCATTTTGAGACGGAACAGAGGGTGTTTTTTTTTCTCTACCTTAGCCAAGTCTGCACTCAATGGTTACATTTATATTTTGTCCCGTGTCCATTCATGCTAATTTGACATGCTATAATAACATTTAATGTAACAAAAACGAACAGTGTTACATACCTAAAGAACTACTTGACATGTTGATACCAAATATGAATGGAATCGACCACTTACAACAGAGTTATAGGACAAAGAAAATGGCAAACTCGCATCAGTTGTTGAGTATGAACGCTGGGTGGCGAAATGTGGCATGTTACCGGCCTCTTATCTCGCTCTGCAGCCACCTCCGCTGATTAAGATAATCAATTGAGTGTTACTCAGGTACATAGGAAAAATTGTTTAACGGTTTTATTTCATTTTTTTACATGTCATTTTTCTACTTTTGTCCTCCTAAATATGGATTTTGGACCATTGTGCGTCGGTTCAGGAAAACCAAGGCTTCACTGACATCGACAATGGAGCTCGCCGCCTCACAGTGGTCTAGAATGCAAATTTAGCGGGACATATTAATAACTTTTCAGCTACGTAACAGATTTTTATTAAATTTTACACAGTAGTTACAGGTTGCATGTATGTTTTGTATGCAACCTCTCGTTACGTTGGTATAAGGGGAACTACCCCTTATAGGGGGGCGCATTTAGACGAAATTAGGAACTTTTCTCCTATCTGACAGACTTTTATGAAATTTTACAAAGCAGTTACAAGTAGCATATATGTTTTCTATACAAGCTCTGATTACGTTCGTATAAGGGGAACTACCCCTTGGGGGCGCAATTAGACAAAATTAGTAACTTTTCTCCTATTTAACAGATTTTTATGAAATTTTACACAGTAGTTACAGGTAGCATATATGTTTTGTATACAAGCTCTCGTTACGTTGGTATAAGGGAACCACCCCTTATAGTGGGGGCGCAATTAGAAAAAAATTAGTAACTTTTCTCCTATGTAACAGATTTTTATGAAATTTTACAAAGCAGTTACAAGTAGCATATATATTTTGTATACAAGCTCTGATTACGTTCATGTAAGGGGAACTACCCCTTATAGGGGGCGCAATTAGACAAAATTAGTAACTCTTCTTCTATTTAACAGATTTTTATGAAATTTTACAGAGTAGTTACAGGTAGCATGTATGTTTTGTATATAAGCTCTCGTTACGTTGGTATAAGGGGAACTACCCCTTATAGGGGGACGCAATTAAAGAAAATTAGTAACCTTTCTCCTATTTGATAGATTTGTATGAAATTTTACAAAACAGTTACAAGGAACATATATGTTTTGTATACAAGCTCTGATTACGTTGGTATAAGGAGAACTACCCCTTTTAGGGGGCACAATTAGACAAAATTAGTAACTTTTCTCCTATTTAACAGATTTTTATGAAATTTTACAAAGTAGTTACAGGTAGCATGTATGTTTTATATGCAAGCTCTCATTACGTTGGTCTAAGTGTAACTAACTCTTATAGGGGGGCACAATTAGACAAAATTAGTAACTTTTGTCCTACCTAACAGATTTTTATGAAATTTTATACAGTAGTTACACTTAGTACATTTGTTTTGTGTAAAAACTCTGTTTACGTTGGTATGAGCAGAAGTGCCCCTTACAGGGGGATGCATTTAGACAAAACCTTATGGGGGGGGGGAATGTAACATTTTAGGTACTATTGCACCTTTTGCACACGGGGAAGCTTATTTGGTACATAATTAACAAGCTGTCATCTTGAATTCCCTAAATTATACTGCGGAAGCAGATTCGGTTCACAGATATTGAAATAACTGCAACCGAGAATAATTGCACTACTGCACCTCGAAAGAATAGTGCTCATAAATTATTACTTCCGCAAATCTGCGCACCTTAAGACTAGATTTAAAATAGAGGTAAATAGTGGAGGAAGTAAAAAAATCGTTTTTGGACGAACCAAAGGGGGTTTTTTTTCTCTACCTTAGCAAAGTCTGCACTCAATGGTTATATTTATATTTTGTCCCGTGTCCATTCACGCTAATTTGACATGCTATAATAACATTAAATGTAACAAAAACGAACAGTGTTACATACCTAAAGAACTACTTGACATGTTGATACCAAATATGAATGGAATCGACCATTTACAACAGAGTTATATCACAAGGAAAATGGCAGACTCGCGGCGCTTGCTGAGTAAGAATGTTGGGTGGCGAAATGTGGCATGTTACCGGCTTCTTATCTCGCTATGCAGCCACCTCCGCTGATTAAGATTATCAATTCAGTGTTACTCAGTTATATAGGAAAAATAATTTAAGGGTTTAATATCATTTTTTTTAATGTCATTTTTCTCCATTTGTCCTCCTAAATATGGATTTTAGACCACTGTGCGCCTGTTTATTACTTTTGAAAGAGGAAGCTAATGTACTTATGCAGTCTAAAAACTGGTTGGAACTTCATAATGGCACCAATAATGCATCATTCAAGGAAACTGAGTTAAGAGATAATGGAGTACGGAGGACAGTTCCATTCCCCTTCCCCCCAATTGCATACATCACATACGAGCAGTGCACTAATCAGACTTGAGATGTATGCAACAAGCACCAAATAGTTGTTTCTCTGACACATTTCGTCAAATAAGATGTACAGCCTGATAATAGTAGATGTATCAGTCAGAATCTAAGTCATAGATACAAGATAATGAGAAAGAAAACTTTTTTTGTGGAGACGACTTATATCTTCAGTGATCTGTCAGCACTGCATGTATCCAATTGTTTTATTATTTTACTAGATATACTGTATTATTAAGTTTATCAATTATCACATATTCGTTCCTTGAACCCGCATATGAACTTACATAATTTATCGACATAAAACACTACAAATCTCTCCCACATAGTTCATTTTTGAGCCGTTAGATCACAGCCTGAGGAAAAGCTAGGTAAAAGAACTAGGTACGAGTGCCGGTTTCTTTTAAGTCTTGGTTTTCCTGAGGCCCGCCTCGGACAAATCCAGACTACACGAGAGATAGTGAGTGGTTTCTTTAGCTGCGTGGCGCGCGGTCTGCGTAGCTTCGCAGAGAGGCCTCGCAGCGTCTCCTCGACCTTTTCGTCCGGCCGGATTTGTGCGAGGCTTCACTAAATGGTTTTGGATCTAGAGAGAAGAAACAAACTTTGGGTTGTAAAGAAGAAGGTTAGACTGGATTTTTTTTTTTTTTGCGTTTAATAAAGTAACTTATCTAGGAAAATAAAACAACTAACATGTAGATACTGTACGTGGAGGAAAAGCTAGGTAAAAGAACTAGGTACGAGTGCCGGTTTCTTTTAAGTCTTGGTTTTCCTGAGGCCCGCCTCGGACAAATCCATACTACACGAGAGATAGTGAGTGGTTTCTTTAGCTGCGTGGCGCGCGGTTTGCGTAGCTTCGCAGAGAGGCCTCGCAGCGTCTCCTCGACCTTTTCGTCCGGCCGCATTTGTGCGAGGCTTCAGTAAATGGTTTTGGATCTAGAGAGAAGAAACAAACTTTGGGTTGTAAAGAAGAAGGTTAGACTGGATTTTTTTTTTTTTTTGCATTTAATAAAGTAACTTATCTAGGAAAATAAAACAACTAACATGTAGATACTGTACGTGGAGAAGGGAAAGACGGTCTACTGGACGCAAATAACGCAGATCTCGCAACTCGCAGTTGTAGAAACCACTCACTATCTTTCGTGCAATCCGATTTGTATCTGCACACATAGGATAAAAGAAACCGGCACTCCTACCTAGTTCTTTGTATCTAGATTTTTCTCAGACTGTCATCTAGCGGCTCAAAAATGAACTATGTGGGAGAGATTTGTAGTGTTGTACATCGATAAATTACACTGTGCAACAATTTTAAACCTTTTTCTGTCCTTTGGAAGAAACTATGTAATTTATTAAATAAGATGCGTTGAATTCATTTCTAAAATCCAAAATTTTCTATCACGTACCATTTTCATTGCATAAATACTTTTATACTTACAATATGGTGACCATGATTTATCTTGATCCCCAACATGACATCCAAAATACAGTTCATATGCCTTTTTACCCAGACGTGTAAGGCTATACTTTTTAGTCTTGAAGGGAAGTTCTCCACATACATAACAAAATAAATTAGGATTATTTTACACAAACGTGGGATTATAGCAGAAGACACTTCTTAAAACACGTTATAGAAGAAGTACAAGGCATTTGCTTACTTCTCTTCTAAACCCAAAGCAGGATACCATTAACAGCCAGAAAATCCTCAAAATAAGGAAAAAGACGTTAGTTAATAAGATTAATACTAGTGGCAACACAGAACAGGCTGCCAATATGAGAAAGAAACACAAATGGAATTAATGATATGTATGGAAAGCGGAAGATTCAAATATTCATATAGGGTAAGGAAAGTTGTTTTCGTGATATTTTTAATATTATGGCTAGTTGTTCCCCACTTTGGGAATGATACTATATTATTCCATTTCTACGGTGTTCTTCTAATAAAATATATGACAGAGAGGTGTATTTAATAGTTTCTAAAATTTTAATTATTAATAAAAAATAGGATTGAAAATGTGCGTGTTTCACTTTCATAATTGGCACCGTCAAGCCAAATCCTAACTCTTGCATTTGTATAATACGAGAGTGGATCGGAAAGTAACGCACAATAATTTTTTTCCTGCATTCGTATTGCGGCTGTGATGTTGACATTTCGCCGAAATATAGTTTGAAGTTTTCACTACAGACACAATTTGTTTTGCATGTGCAGCTCTAGCGAGAGAAGCGTGTGCGTGAACTACGCAACAAAGATGGTGCGCATATTACTGTCGTCAACTTGTGAAGAACAGCGAAATGTTGTGCGATTTTTGTCGGGTAAAGAACATAACCCGAGTGAAATTCACAGGAACAAGTGTGGCTGTACGGGAAGACTGTATGGACTGTAGCAATATCTCCAGGTGGTGCGCATTCTTCGCAGACGGCCGTGAGAACCTTTGTGAATGAATGTCACAGGCATTGAGGCGACAATTTTGAACGAGCGGCGAATCCAACTACGAACCTTATCTCAGCAGTTCAACATTTCATACGGTTTGGTGTATGATACCGTGCATGACATATTAAAATTTCATAAAGTTAGTGCCCACTGGGTGCCTAAGAACCTGACAGACGACTACAAGGGCCAGCGAATGATGACATGCTTGGACCACTTAAGGCGTTACGCTGCAGAAGGACATGACTTTCTGGAATCAATTATCCTGGGCGTACCACTACACGTCCGAAACAAAGCAGGCTCCTATGGAGTGGAAACATGCTGCTTCCCCAGTAAAGAAAAAATTCAAAGTGACGCAACCTACAAAGAAAGTGCTTGTGACAGTGTTCTGGGATATGCATGGTGTTTTGTTGGTGGACTTTGCTAAAACGGGACTATTGTGAATGCTGCAGCCTACATTTTAAGGTTGATAAAGTTGTGTCGTGTCCTTCGTGACAAACGTCGTAACATTAATGCTGACGATGTAAATCTTCTCCATAAGAATGCTCTCCCCCATTTTGCAGCTTCTGTTAGTGACAAAATCAACACATTTGGTTGGGAGGTGCTGCAACATCCACCATACCATCGGACTTTCAACTGTTTGGTCCCATGAAGAAATACCTGGACAGCCATCGCTTTGCGACCGATGCTGAAGTGCAATCAACTGTTCGCAGATGTCTATACTCCAACCGAACGGACTTCTATGAACAGAGTATACTGAATCTGGTACCACGATGGGAGAAATGTGTTGAAAAACTTGGCGCCTTTGTAGAAAAGTAGCTAAAATATATGAATTCATTTGGGCATTTTTTTATTTCTGTAAACCTATTAAAATGTTTTTTTTTTTATTATTGTGCATTACTTTTCGTTCCACCTTCGTATAATTAATATACAACCGTACTTCCAAATCAAAAAGCCTTCCTTATTTAGGACTCTGATTTCCATTGCCATCATTTCTACTCATGAAATCTTTGAGTGAACTCCATGACACATCCATTTTTTTGGAGCTTTATAGCAAGACATTTTCTGCTCCCTCACTATTTTGGCGGCTGCGATAAGCTGATTGCACCGTATTTCCTGTATTTAATTCCTTCTTTTCTCATGTTAGACCTAAAATCAAAGTAGGGTAGGTAATTTCGTGATGGGCACTAAATTAATAGAAATTGATAGAATTGAAGTACGTTTTACGGGTAATAATTTTCTTCAAATAAGGTTTTCTGGCAATGGTACAGGAACATTGCTATCGGCCAAAATAATGAGGCTTGTTCGGCAGCCACCACTTTCACGAGAAGAAAGCTAACAAATCGCATCCATTTCCTAAACTTCAATTGACGCCATTAACATCAGTAAGCCTAATATAATCTAAATATATGTATAGTTAGAGGAACTCAAGTACTACAGTATAATACAAGTATGGACTTCTTATTTCAAATATGTGCTCAGTAATCACTGCAAAACTACAAACATTTCAAAAGCTATCGAAATTCTTAAGAAAATACGCAGCGCACAATACAACTTTCTTTTACGGCCAGCACAAGCAAACTAAAATGGAATCAATCATGTTTCGTTATCCGTGACTCAATGCAGTATTACTAGCAGACGCTAGAACTATTTCCTACAGTAGGCATGTTCTTAAGCTTTTGCAAAAATTACCACTATTTTGCCTATATCACAAAAAATACCTTTCCTTACCCTATGTATGTTCAAATAACTTATACGATAAAATTATGTTCTTAAGAAAAACCATAAAAACAAAGAATATGAATAATTGATTAAATGGCGATCTTACTCGTGTTAATTATGTAAGCATGTGCGGCTTACAGCTGTTTCGGTGCTACTTGACACCATCCTCAGAGCCTTCTGTGTCTCGGCGTCATCTCAACTTCGCTGCCTGGTGTGTGGGTGCGTTCGGATGATGAAAAGTTGTGTCAAATAGTGTGTGTGTTAATCAATTATTTATATTCAAGTGTTAAAAAAAGTGTACGAAAGATTCAACATGGAAAAAGTATGAATTTTAAACAAACGGCACGTGATGGAGAATACTAATTGCATATTCTTCCTGACCGTGAAATATTGTACCTCATACACACATTCTCATGAAAAGAAATAATTTCATGTTGCACAGTGTTATCTAAGTTCGTATGCGGTTTCAAAGAACGAATGTGTGGTAAAAATTAATAATATAGTAAAAAATACAACAATGAGATACGTGAGTGTTGACATATTACTGAAGATAACAGTCGTCGCCACAAAAAAAGAAAAAAAATATATATGTCCTCTTTCTCATTGTCTGGCACCTATGATTGAAGCTCTGGCAGATACATCTATTATTATCAGGCGGTACATTTTACGTGAAGAAATGTGTCAGAGGAAGAACAATTTTGATGATTGTTGCATACATCTCAAGTCTGATTAGTGTAGGTAGTACTTGTATATGTGATGTATGCAATGGAGGAGAAATGGAACCAACGCGTCCTCTATCACGAGTAACATTTTTCCGACCCAGCTTAACGCCATTTTTCTTTCATTCGGACGTGTCTATACACAACCACCCAACGAGTTAGAAAGAGGAAGATATAGAGTGGTCATTGCGCCGCCATGTTTGAAGAAAATTGAACGACCCGTCGGTAATGAACTTATGCGGCCAAAACAAAGTGGGCGTGGTGATAACTGACATTACAATCGTCAGCTGTCTTAATTTCGTTTGCATAAATCAGTTAAACTGAAGTGGAAAAACCTAGTATTTCGTCAAATACGTGCTAGGAACTTAATCTAAACTTATGTACGCTAAATTTAAAACACTTGAGCTATTCCTAGAAAAGAATAACCTAAGCAAAATTGTCATGTAGTATGACAAGAAGTCCTACCAAATATACTAAAGAAAATGTTAATATTCCTAGGTTCTTTTAAATGCGACCTGCAAGATTGCCTATAAAATGAACGAGTATGATTCGGATGATTTTATTAAATTGTTTTCCCAGTCTCTATACGTTGCAAAATTATTTACTATACCATAAGATATAGAATGAAAGTAGGCCCTATCTGTAGTAAACAACCTTTACCTCCAAGCTTGTAACGTGGGTGAAACATGACAAAACACGCTTTCAGTTTTTTTGTTACAGTAAAGTATAATTATTATCGAAATGTGAACGTGAGGCCAACAACCGGCTGGTCTGTCTGAGCTATTCAAGGGCTGTGGCACCACAGATAATTATTAGTGTATAATTGAGCATCCACGTACAATAATGGGGTAAGTAGTTGCGACATATATTCATACTTACCCCATTATTGCACGTGGGTGCTCAATTATGTTCTTTCATGTCCTTCCAGTCAAAATACTAACAACAATACGACCTACCCCAGAGTTTTGCGTTATTTTGGATGCGAGTGTCGAAATACAATTTTAATATTTGATTGCTATTACTAGGTTTGAAACGGAATTGTAGCGGTTTTATCCGTATTTAGTTTAACTTTATTACTAGTGAACCATTTATTTGATTAATCGTTTGTCTTCGAAATAGGCCTACTTCTTATAAGCTACAGCTCATCGTCTTTTTGTATAAGCAGTAAGGACAGAAGGAGCAGAAATAAAGGATGCCGGTGTCGAAATACAGTTTTAATATTGTATTGCTATTTGTTTTTCACTGGGTCTGAAACGGAACTGTATTGGTTTTATCCGTATTTAGTTTAAGTACATTACCAGTGAACCATTTATTTTGTTTATGCCGGGCGTTGTTACACATTTATGCATGAAAAAAAAATGCTGCTAATTAACAAAACTATGGACTTAACTTCATAAAATTTACGTGAAATATGATATATCAGTTGTCTTTTTCCTTTTGACATTGCAGTTATATGCAGCACACACAACAGGCATGTTTTTCCTTCGTTTTTGTGTACATCTTACCTCCATTATACAACATTGTAAGCAGACGAATTTTTACAAAAGTGGGCGCTTAGCTCAGATCTGCCGTGTTTCGCGGTGGCACCGCAAAGAGCGCTGTACAGGACAACATGGCCACTCTATAGTCTTCTCTTTCTAACTCGTTGCAACCACCACCTCGGGAACAGAGAGCCCTCTGCGCTCTGTCTCCATTGTTCTACATACACGTACTGTATCTCTCTCACCTGTTACTTACTCTAAAATCATTATTCTGTTTCTCCTACCTGAACTACAGACCTCCGGTTTCTTATTCTACTGTTCTTAACAGTTCATTTCCCGGCTTGTGAAACCCTAACCCTCTCCTCAACCCTCTCTAGAATCGGTAAATCGCAAGCTGAACTACTCTGATCTTCCGAAAATAGAGTCTACCCTTTACCCGCTCCTGGCGTCGCAAAGTCTCATACTACGGTATGTTGATTCCTCGACTCCAAGGAGCTTGTGTTCGCCATCGGAAAGTCGCCAGCTACGGCTTGTTAGATTCCACGATTTCGAAAACTAACCGTCTACCCGAGTCCATCACTCTCGTTATGCTGCCGCCCCCACATCGTATCACAGCAAGCCGATTTCCTACAGGTATTTCCTTTACCTCTACCTCCCTCGCGCATAAATCTTATTTTACTATTAGAATTAGAATTAGAATTATCCGCGAAATCCCATGAAGGGCAAGGGCCTCCTGACTATGCAGGTTGGCTTGTCAAACAGTTCCCGGTTAGCCACTCCGGGAATGATGGTCACTTTTGTAATGTCATATCTGAAGGATCCACTGTTCACTAGTCACTGTTTAGGGTCCACTGTTCACTAGTCACTGTTTAGGTTGCAAGTCACTTTGTGATTAGTTTCCATTGTTGTCGGTCTTTCGCTGTTCTTGACCATAGATGGCCGAATGTTGCTCTAAGTTCGTCTGCCCATCTTGTCTTCTGTCTTCCAGCGTTCCGTTTGCCAATCCTTGGGTCCCATGTCGTAAGTATGTGTGTCCACCGATTCGCGTTGAGTCGCATCACGTGTCCTGCCCATTTCTTCTTCAGCTCGTCGGCCGTCTTTGCTGCGTCTTTGAGGTGTGTTTGTCTTCTTATGTCTTCGTTACGTAGTCTATGTCTGAGTGTAATGTTCAGCATTTTCCTCTCCATTTTCCGTTGGCACTTTCTCAGCATGTCCCGCTCTCTTTCCGTTAGAGATCATGTCTGTGCTCCGTATAGGAGAACTGGAAGGATGCAGCTGTTCATGACTCCGCTTCTTAGTTTTAAATTGTATGTCTTGTCTGTCAGAATGAAACTGAGGCTCCAAAATCTCTTCCATGCGTTTCCGATTCTTCTTTGAATCTCGTTCTGTCTTATCCATCGTATTTCTCGAAGCCTCAGGACGAATTTATAAGTTACAATTTTCCTATCGATACTTTGTTTCCCCTACTTCTAGAACTAAAGGGAAAAATCGAAACTTTTTCTTGTTATTAATAAACAAATATTATTTAAAACCGTCTTTCTTTATCTCTGTCACAATCTCGCATCATCACCCAATCACAAGGTACAGGCTTCTTGTGCCGTTACTTCCGTTTCCTCTCTCTGCACGACAAGCCAAAAGGACATCAACGGAGACCGGCGCACGACAATGTCTCTCTGCGAAGGTACGCAGGCCGCGCACCTCGCAGCTACAGAAACCACTCACTATGTCTCGTGTAGTCTGGATTTGTGCGAGGCAGGCCTCGTGCCTCGCATCTCTGATGTATCTGTTCAGAAAAACCAAGGCTTTAAAAGACTACATGTAAGAAGTCAGAGCCGTAGAATTCAGTTGAGATAGCTGCGTTGTTGGAGATTGTAATGTGTGTGTTGTGGCTTGCCGAGTTAAAGTCTGTAATGGCTCTTCTATGCCATTTTAATCTGAATATGGACGTATTCCTCCAACAAGAAAGAGTAATAGATGTGGGTTCTAGGACAAAGCGCAGGCTATAGGCAATCTGTTGTGTGATAAAACTCTGGGACGTCAAGAATTCCTGGAAAAGAAGTCAATATAATGATCAGAGAGACAATCTTGTGGAGCAGACGCAAATAAATTCAGCTAAGTTCGATAGTTCACGATATCGTACACTGCTTACAAAATTTAAATGCTACCTACAATGCGCTCAAATCAGATGACGGGATTGCATGTAAAATCCATATTTCACGCATGAACTGGAGAGAGTCTTAAATTGAACATGTAATGGAGCTTAGCGAAAGATAAGAAGATGGAACTCGTCTTTCTTTAATATAGCCTACCTTGAACTGGAATTCGTACCTGGATATTGTCAAGAACTATATGCTACCATAGGGCTATATATCACCTAGAACAAGACAGAACACTACCTCACGTTTCATCACATTTAGAGGGATTATTTCAACGAAGAGTTAGCTGGGAGATGGATCAGTAGAGGAGCCCACTTGCCTGATCGCTTAAGCCTTGGTTTTTTTGAACCGACACATGCGAGTTGCGAGGTGCGAGACCCGCCTCGCACAAATCCAGAATATGCGAGAGGCAGTGAGTGGTTTTTATAACTGCGAGGTACGCAGACCTCGCACCTCACAGTTATAGAAATCACTCACTATTTTTCGTGTAGTCCGGATTTGTGCGAGGCGGAGTTTATCTTCCGAAGTTACGAAGTAAATAATGTCTAGTACGTGAAATTTATGTATTTCCACCAGTTTAGAGCGTATTATAGCTGCTTTAGATTCAGTATTACCAAACATGCTGCAAAAGTATGAAATAAAGGCGAATATTGCCACCACTGGCACTTATATTAAATTTAATGAAGAATTGTTGTGGAGAATTCTTTGACGTGACTGTCTTTATTGAGGGTACAAATTGGAAAAATGTCACATTTGATGTATGACAGGAAGTAGTAACATCATGCAGTGATATCCACAGTAGAAGTCCTATGGGACATAGTTATGCAATATATGGTATTTATAAGTTCCTGTTACGTTTTTACCTTTCGTTATCTATCACGTGGACAGCCGATACTTTACAGCCTAACCATCTTTTCATAGACTATGTACAATGCTCTTATATTCTCTTTGCACATTAAGGAACATTGTATGCATACACACAGTGACAAATCTATACTTCTTTTCAGTATTTGAAATGACTACATTGGAACTGGCGTGTTGTTTTTATCATTCAATGCTCTGTTATCGCGTAGCATCGCGAAAGTCAAAGTTTATTGAGAGTCTTATGTTTGTCACCAGCATGTTTTAAGATACAGAAAGCTTTAGCAAAAATTGAACAGCAAGTGTGGTAAAAGTTTAACAGAAAAACTTTATCACTGGTACACAATGCTTTCCTGCATTGTCCCTAAGATATTGAATCAATTTATAGCTAGAAACGACATTTTCCACGAAATATTCCAGTAAAGTATTCATTTTTCCCTCACCATTGTATTCATGTCTTTTAGGCACCTTGTTTAAACAACTAAAACTATTTCATATTTCAGACGTCATACAATGTTCAAATCAAATGTGTCTCAAAGATAAAAAAAAACTACGTCCTATATCTTTAGTTTAAAATGTGAAAAGCAATATATAACCTGTGTGTACTTGTATTTGGTCTGTTCAACTTATTAGAATACTTGCTCATCATAATGGTGCCTTTTATACAATCATAGTGGTCTGTTAATTCAGAACTATTCCAAATAATAAATACGAAACAACAAACTAACACGTGGCATCCAATCTCGAGCGCTCTTACTCTCTTCAAACTCCGTATGGGAAAGTCCATCCATGAATCCCGATAATCAGGCAATGAGGTTGACACTATACTTGTACTATATCTGACACCCAGGTAATCAGATGTATTTTCCGAATCCAGTGTATATGAGTTCTGAAGTCGAGATAAACTTTAAAACAAGAAATATAGTATGTAATAGTGCATATTATCAGTGAACACTTTTGCTAAATAGACCTATTGTGAGTATAGATTTAAATGTATAAGAAAATTTCCTTCTGTAAATATTTCAAACAAGTTAGTGACAAAAACACTTTGCAAGAGTTTTGTACTACTGGTTAGGTGCTGAATAAGGATGCAAATAAGAGTTGTTTTTGGCAGATGATAGATTGCACAAAAATGTATTATCATTAAAAAGAAATACTAGAGAATTAACAATATAGTGTGCAGTTTCATATATCTCTGCATGTAGAGTAACAAAATTACGGAAATCGTCCATATAAGATTGCAGTGGTACAATGACTAACAAATCCCGATAGCAATGCTTCATTTCAGTTTTGTAAATGGTTTCTGCAGTCTACACATTACGAGTCTGTGAATCCAGAACTGATAATTTTTTTTTTCTGACGAAGCGTGACTACATTTACCGGGTTATGTAAATTCCCAAAATAATGTTTACTGCATTACGAAAGCATCTCATCAGTTACAGGAGAGCCTATTACATGACAATAGTGATGTTCTTCATAACTTTCCACAAGAAGAATTGGGCCTAGTGTTTAACAATTTATTGAAGCAATTCGAAACTTATTTATGAATAGATGGACATCATTTCGAACATTTATTGTAAAATTAGACACTGCGATACCATTTAATTACACTCTCAATTCTGTCCTTTAGTCATAGGATTAAAGTTTCTGTTTGCGTACCTTGCTAGGAAATAGCTAATGTAATTTGTTCGCTTGTTGGATTTTCAGATTGGCATGCTTTGATAAAGCCCTTGTCTCATCTGACGGGATACCTTTATATTTATGCATATGGCCTTCAGAACTCAAAACAATTAGCGAAAGGCAAGAGAGTATAAAAAATTGTGGAGAACGTCGGAAGTTAATGTTAATAATGACAGATATATAGATGCCATTGTTCCTGATTATGGCAATTTAAATAATAACATTCTTGTCTCGCTAATGAAAGCTACAGAATTAATATCTGTGTATTTCGAACTGGCGGCTCAAGGTCAAGCAATGGACTGCATTTGCCACGTGTGCTTACCCCAATCCTGGACCATTTTCCTCAACTAAAGTCAGCTGCTATAGCCGAAATTACCAGTGCTTCAGTTCACAGTTTTCAGTTCAGTGACTCGTGCGTGGTTTCTACTTTTGTACGTTTGTACATGACCTTGACCCGCCAGTTCGAAAAGCATAGATAATAGTAGAAAGAAAGAGGAAACATTAACTGCATAAGGTTGCATAGGAAAATCTTGGGTCGTAAATATATCCCTTGTTGTTGTCAAGTTCTGTATTTAAAATACAATATAAAAACGCTTGAAAAGAGGGACCATTTAAACAGCTCACTGATCCTTTCTCCTTGAGGCCGACTTGCACATCCACGAGCGAAGAACTACACATATTGTGGGGGCTCGAGATTGAAAACCTTATACTAAAATAATAGGCTTATGAATGTTGTTTTAGTAATATATCACCAATGTTCTTAAACATGATTATTTACTTCCATCTCCGGCTGTGTCTATTACACACCTACAGCTCAAAAGTTTCTCTAACTCTAGTCTTAACTTTACAAGATCTGAAGCCACTAATCTGAGTCACGAAGACTATAAGAATTGAAGACCTCGGGGGTAAATAATGATAACCCTCACATTTTATATTTTCATTGATTTTGGTGAAAACAGTTATATGCAACAAGAACTTTCATTTTCTTTAAGTAGTACATGAACCTACTGGGAAATAGAATAATGCAGGCTATAGTTTATAACAATCCACATGCCTCTGCAGTAAATAAACACAATCTTCATTTTCAAGGTGGAGGACAGTATAGTGGAACATACTCGTTCAGATAGAGATAATCCTGTTTATCAAGAGCAAAAATCAGTGAAAACGGTGATGATTTTGATAGTAATGACAGGGACACTCCAGTCGGTATAAATAATATATCAGAAGAAGGTATACAGGTTAGTTACCCAGTTAGTGCATAGCTATGTGTACCGCGTGCTTTCTGATATGGGTTGTAATTATTTACAAAAACATTGAATGATTATAAAAATACCATTTTGATATATATTAGCACGACTATTGTTAAAATTATTAATAACATGTATCTCTTTATAATTTCAACACTACACCATATTCATTCCTATTTTATAAATGTGATATGTGGCTTATAATTTATTACAATTTAGCATAGAATTCAAGTATAGGTTATGGGATTTTGTATCAGTTAAGTTAATGAAAAATAATGAGCTAAATAACCACTTAATTACGGCATGTAGGACATCTGCCCTATTTTTTTTAATTTGGCCTACAGAGAACATAGTCTACAACAAAGCCTTTGTCTTTGTTTTCAAGGATTTCACTTCCGCCAGTATTTCAACGGTCTCTGAGCAAAGAAAAGGACAGAAAAGAAAGACAGGAGAACGCCCAGACAGACGATGATAAATGGCAAGCAAAATAATTCCGGAGAATGTTATAAACAGTATCGCGGGAAAGGAGCCGAAATGAAGTCTACGATTAAAAGCATTAAATTTGATCAGCATATAGGCCTACTTTAGTCATTTAATATTAGATCTTAAACCGATGTAAGATATTTTGTTTGTATTAATAGTTGTCCACTACTTGTACCATTATTTCGTGTAAACAGCTATAATCCTCATACATATAGACACATCTAATGTTAAATATTTAAGTTGTCAATAAATTAATGATTATATGTGAGTTTTTTAATGAATAATTTTGTAAAAGAGAGTCATATGTACAATTATATTCAGCGGTAAGATTCCAATATTAAAACTTGTAATAGTAGATATTTTTTGAAAATACAATTCCTCACATCTCTCAACTTTATAAATGTGGGTTAACTTTATTTACCCCCGAGGTCTTCAATTATTACAATTTAAGTTTTGATTCACTTTTTTTTTTACGCACGACTAATAAATTGTCTTAAAATTGTCCATCTTCACGTGTTTACGAGATATATTTTCGGAATATATTTCCTGTCATTACTATTACCACCACCATCACCATAATCATTATCGTAAGTTCCATACGTAGTTCAATATGGATCCCGATTTCCTTAAATCCTATTCGCCTATTGTACCAATATAAGGTGGAGGGGACTAAACAGGATCCTTTTGAGAGATGAATCATTATGGAAAGTTAAACATAAAAATATAATATTATTGTGGTCATGTGCGAAAGAGTTTTGAGAAAAGTAGCATTTTTAGTGGAATTTGGAATAAATATTCTACGAAATTGAAAGGGAGAGGTGTAGTGATATTGGGGCTTTTATAGAGCTAATACTAACAAACATGTTGCTATTGATTTCTTGCGCAAACTAACGGTTTGGCTGTAATTTTATTGAAGATATTGAAGGTCGGTACCAAAGTGTGTGACAGGAAGATGTAGCAACCGTGCTTTCAGTGGTAATAGAAGTAAGCCGGAAACACGACGAGTGGTAAGGAGAAAGTGCTCAGTCACCAATGCCTCTCTGTAACGTGGTGTTTCTGTCGTTACTTTTATTTTTAAGAATATCTAAAAGAAATGTTCGCAAACAACCATAATAATGTTAGAATTTATGTTTAACTCCTCTCCCATATTCGTCTCTCAAAAAGGCCCCTACTGAGCCGAGCTCGACGCATCAGCGGATCATCTCGTCTGCTAAATCACCGACAGAGTTCGCATTGGTGGGACACCGTCGATAGCGCCATCTTTTCCTATTCCATTTTGATATTAAATTCCTATTGGCCGGCTGGGGTTTGAAACAATTGAGAGAGAGAGAGGACCGAGGTTTCGTTTTTACGTTTAGTAGGAAAGCACTTCTCTCAGGAATTCACTCTCGACCTGGAATGTTGCTCCGAGAATTAGTGGAATAATTAACTTCACTCAGGAACTTACGCTCGACGCGGAATGTTGTTTGGTGAATATGTCGAACAGTTAACTTCATCCAGGAAGTCAGTCGTGATGTATAAGGTTGTATTGGATTTATCATGGAGTAGTTAAGTCAAAATTACGAACTTATTTTGGTACTTTGTTACATTTGCTTACGATATATTTGCTGAATTGGATATGGAGAGCAGTTGCTAGTGATGATGTATTGGTTCGTGTATGAGAGATTGCGTGAGGTTTTGTAGTCGTGGCGAGTTACATCGTATTGGGAGAGATTGTGTCAGGTTTTGTAGTCGTCGCGAATTACGTCGTATTGGTGGATAGAATGTTACAGATTAGGCGAAGTGGTTTCGCGGTTTGATTTTGTGTGTGTATTAGGATACGCGGATTATGTATAGATACGTCTTATTGAGGTTGCAAGATAGCGTGGCGAATTGTGCTGATTAATGAAAGGTATTGGTTATATCGTAATAAAGTATGTAACGAAATTGCAGTCGAATTGCTTTCCTGATTATTCTAGTACATTGTATTCCAAATTGAGTATTATTTTCTACACGATTAAACTTATTATTCTGAGTATATTGAATTCCAGTCTGTAATTTAAATGGGTACGTGAATTCGGAGCCATTGTCGTTCTTTATATATTTCTCTCTCTCTCTCTCTCTCTCTCTCTCTCTCTGGTATCAAGTTAATTGTGATAGTACAGAGTTGTATAGTATGTGCAGATTGTAATTAAGAGTTAAGCTTTAGCTAATTATGTGCACATTGAGTATGTGTGTGACTGTTTCACTTGGATTATTTTCTGTAACTTATCGAGTCAATATGTTGAGTCTACTGGTTAGACTTTAGGTACAACTTTTAAAATCTAATTGGGCATTTAGTACGAGTTTAAGGAAATCGCTGGACATTGATGTTAAGTTTTATATGTTGGTCGAGATGTTGTGTGAAAGATTCAGCGTGGAATATTTTTGTGAGTTATGAACTTAACATTTTGGAACTTGCCAATTATATTGAGTTATGACTTTGAAAGCATATTGGCCGTTAACGATCAAAATATTGAAGGTTCTGGACTTTATTTATTGTTGTGTTTGAGATCATTTTACTATATTATTTTTCTTTATTCAACTTCACATATTCATGTTTTATTCCATCAACTCATTCATGTACTTGTTATTTATTATTTGTTAATTATATCGGTTACCATAAATTCACACTGTTTATTCTGTAAGTCTTCCACTGCGCACATTCCAATAACCCGATGCACCCACAACATCTGGCGAGTAACATCCCCGTTATGTACCCCGTTTTAAGAGGAGAAGTTAAGGAGGTTAAATACGCCTCACTACTTAGTCCCCTTTCACGCAGTATATGTCCGATATATCTGTCTTAGTTAAGGCTAAGCGATCGACGAGCAATGCATTCTCTTATTTCAAATTGTGCGCACCGCTACCCCAATCTACTTGGCTTCTCGTTTTCAAAATTTATCCACATATCATCAGCTAAGTACCAGGTGTCATCATAACAATTTACTCATTATACCTTACCATAAGATATCATTATATTCTGCATTTTATACAGTTTCAGTCGCTAAAAAATGGAACTCGCTTTCGAGTGATGTAAGGAATTCTTGGACAATAACTTCATTTATGTGAAAATTACATAAATTATTTCTTAACAGAATAATTACTCATCAATATTTGTTACTTATAATGAAACTAATATCTGTCCATTCTTATTATTACAATTAATTTCTCTAGATAGAATACAAAACCTCTAATGGCAAAATCTCATTACATTAATGTTCTCATTATATCAATATATTCTAGATTTATGTGCGTCAGGAGTCACACAACAGCTGAACTGTGGCTCGAGGTGACAGACAGTAACGAGTGACCTCATAATCAGAGTGCACGGCGACTCACAGCAGAAATTACCAAGAAAATCGAACCTTTTTGGGAGGGATACATTACGACCCTTTCCAATGCCAAGTACAGTTAAGTGAAAATAAAAGATTCTTGCAATAAACGAGGTTTCGTTATTTCCAAGAAAGGCATCTTCTGTGTACTTAGTAAGATTGGTATAGCTCGAATGGAATTAATATGTATCATCTCGTGGGGTACGGCGACTTGTGACGGAGTGTGGATTAGCTTGCTTTTTCCATTCTGGAATTAATCCCATCCGAGCTTTGACAATCTTATTAGGTACACATAAGATGTCTTTCTTGGAAATAACGAAACCACGTGTTTTGCAGGCTCCTATGATTTTCACGTAACTGTACTTGGCATCGGAAAGAGCTGTAATGTACCCCTCCCAAAAAGGATCGATTTTCTTGGGCATTGCTATTGTGATAGACCGTGCACTCTGGTTATGAAATCATTCACTACTGGTCTGTCACCTCTCGCCGCAATTAAGGTGTGGGTGTGATTCCTGACGCACATGACGTCATTCAAATTTGTTTTCAGAGATCGAAAGCAACTCTGTATTTTACTCCCTATAACATAGTTCTAGTAAACTTCTATTATATTAATTCTCATCATTTTAACCATCTAGCTATCTCAACTTAATTATAGTTCTTTGCATATTGCATGTAGACTGAATTGAATTACATTAGTTCATAAATTAAATTATTACTTTATCTTATAGGTTTTCTCTCAATTAAAAAAAAAAAAAAAAGCATGTAATAGTCGTTAAAATTTAACTGAAGAATATCGCTGGAGAATCTTTTAAGTATATTATAAATATTCATAAATGAAATATGTATGTAACTATTGTATTGATTAAGGCTGGTTGAGTGGAAGAGAAGGGCTTATGGCCTTAACTCTGCCAGAGAAAATAAAACATTCTATTCTATTAATATTATTATTATTATTACTATTATTATTATTATTATTATTATTATTATTATTATTATTATTATTACTACTACTACTACTACTACTATACAAGTATCAAACTACGAAAGATATAAAGTCAAAATTGAAGTGTAAAAATACATTTCAAACAAATGTTAACTGCCACAAAATGAAGACAATACGATGAAGTATAGACATAACGTTATGAATATTAAATACGAGTACAAAGGATTGTAGTCAATTGGAAGTAGCTCAAATATGTTTCTTAACAGCTTTTAGGATCCACATGATCATGAAAGAAAGACGAACATAGAGCTAAAGTAAGGTTTAATCGTCTCATTTTCCCATATTAAACATCAGCATCATTCAAAAAACAATTTTATAATATTCAACGACCACCATCTGGAAATTCATGAGGGAGGGTTGGTATAGGGATGAGCAGGGTTACCTGTTCGAAACTAGATACTGAATCTTAACCTTGATGTGAAATGTTAGCTCATTATATCAGCAACGGTTGTAGTACTGGATCATAATGACCTTGCCTCAATAAAAAGTAAATAGGCTATATATAAACATACAGAAAATTATACATACAGCAATATCAGTGCAATTTGCTCTAACGTAATGATTAGAAGGGTCTGAAATGTGGATTTGGAGAAGAATGGAGCGTGTCAAATGGACAAACAGGAAAAGAAAGGAAGCTGTGATAGAAAGAGTGCATGAATAAAGAGCAATGCTGAAACTGAAAAGGAAGAGAAAAAGGAATTGCATGGGCCACTGGATGAGAAGAAACTGCCTACTGAAGGATGCACTGGAATGAATAGTGAACGGAAGAAGAGTTCGGGGCAGAAGAAAATTATGAGACAACAGACAACATTAAGATATATAGATCGTATGCGGAAACTAAGAGGAAGACAGAGAATAGGGAATGCTAGTTTTACAGTGAAAGACCTGTTCTTGGGCAGGACATTATGAATGAATGATTGAATTAAATGATGAATTAATTAACGAGTGTTGGTTGGTTGAACGATTATCCACTACCCAAAATGATTTGTCTTTGTGAATCTAATACTCGTAATGAGACTGTATTATTCAATACCCTATAGGAGCTGGAAGGAATAGGAACATTCGAGTTTCATGAAAGATAGTGAAATAGCAAAAGACTCCTGTCTGTTGATATTGATGATGGTAGTTCTGCTATTGCTGTTGCTGATGATGATAATTATATATATATATATATATATATATATATATATATATATATATATATATATAATTTTATTACGAAATATGCAAAATTAATCCTATTCAAGTACTCACCATATCATCGTAGTGGATTTTCACGCTGAGCTCTGTTTCACCCTCCTTTTGATCTATCATATCGTGTCGTAGCTGTTGAGAAATATAATTATTGGTAAATAACTGTACAAGCGTGTGTTATTGAGCCACAATTCACTTCATTAATAATGTATAACCTACATCTAGCAAGAGAGTGTTGTTTTCTCTCGGACCTCCGTCTGTGTCCACCAACTCCACTTCTGTCAGGTCCACACTATTGTAATTAGGCTTCAGAGTTTCCTGGAACTGAGTCAATTCAAAACATGATTACATAAGAGAGCACGTCATCCTAATTTATTCCATGATTACAATATTATAAAGAGTATATGCATTCTGAAGTGTGTACATGTCTTGTTTTATAATGATGTCTTGGTCATACTGTTGCTAGGCCATAAATAATGTCAGCTTTCCTTATTTTAATACGAATTTCAAACGTAATTCAAACTACCGACTTTCTACTAAGGTGACCACATTATTTAGAGACACTGAAATAAACGTTCTAACACTTGACGTTCTAACTACGACTAATAACATTAAAATTTGGAAAGACTCTGATATACCAAAATGGGGACATATTAACTCTCGGGTTTAGAGAGACGATGAATGAATAGTAATGATAATGAAATACTTTATTACTAATATGAATATTTTATACACACAATTCTAGTTAATGTAACTGTTTGTATATAATATCAGTCCTTTCCTCCTGCTGTTCTGCAAAATGATCTATGAAAATGTCACTGAAGTTCGCTATGCTAAGATAATGTTCTCAATCGAACACTTAGCAAGTGCACATATTAATCCTTCTTTCTTTGCATTTTTAAATAGAAAAGCACAGTTCTGCTTTTCCAGTTGTCATTAGAATGTTCACTATGATCTTGCAAATCTGCAAGAGTTCAACAGTCTCTTGTAAGAGATTCGTCAAATTACAAATTTTTTTCATAAATAGGTCTACACGTTAGCTCTGTATTTGGAAAGTTGTTTAATTGTAGGGGACCAGATGGATCGTTATTACAAAGATTTATTTTAAAATTGCTGCCAATAAAAGGAAATAAACATACAGAAAATTTGCAATGGTATCACTACTGTATACCCTTCATTATTCAAGCGTTTGTATGTTTCCTCTGTGTGTTCAGACGTTTTAACAAATAAAGTTATTCTCCGCATATTAAAAGTAACTTTACCACTTACAATACTACTTTGTACTAAATTTGATTTTTGTCACTTATTTACTGTATTAAATTGTATACTGATAAAGTTCTCTATTATTTTATTAGAATAGACCACTATAACTTTAGATCATTCTGGCTAGGTGGAAGTATTCTTGTGTAGGTGTAGGCTGGGGGATGTAGGTGCTGAACAAGAAAGGGTACAATGGTATGGACAAAAGTGTCCCATTTCTACCAATCTCTCCCGTTAAGAATTAAAAGTTCAGTATGCCACATGACTGGAAATCTATGTGGTTGCACGTCATATAACGATTAGAGTATATTTATATAGGCCAAAATTAATTTCCTAATCAAAATGGTTCGGGTCTACATGCCAAAAAACTGATGGAACTTAATGATGAAAGAAAAATAAATGTTGTTTGAGACATTATTAGTAATAAAAAGAGTTTCCGTGCAGCAGTAAGTTTTTTATGAATTTTAAAATTAAAAAAACAACACTTCAGCATCGAGTTAAAAAGACGAAAGACATTTTGAAAACAAAAACTGAATTAAGCAATAGCAGTGACTTTCGAAATGATAAAGAGAGAGGCCACAGACAAAAATGTCAGTTAAAATATACTGCTTCAAAGATATTTTTAAAATAGGAAGAAGAATTTTTCGAAGTCAATTAAATCTTCAAAATGCATTGTTTTCTAATATACAGTACAAGTAGGCGAGTGATTTGGCATATGAATATGCTAAACGCTTACACCATTGCAAATATCCAAAAATTTGAGATGAAAATAAAACTGCTGAACTGCATTAGATAAAAGGATTCATGAAGAGGCATCCTTCAGTTGCGCACAGGAAAATACTAGTCCTGCAAGAGCAACAGCATTCAACAAACACACTGTCAAAGAATCCTTTACGAATGTATTCTGAAAAAGTACAACTTCGGTCTTAAACGCACAGTGAGAATTGAAGAGATAAATACAACAATCGTCATGAAAACACCAAACATGTTTACCATTGTTGTTATCGTGGTTCTTATCGTTGACCTTGTGATCCTTATCATGGTTCTTGTTTTTATCGTCCTTATTGTAGGTAGATATTGTTGTCTTTGACATCATCATTATTGTGGTCGTTATTGCCTCTGTCATGGCCCTTATCTTTGTTGTATTGGTCGTGGTCCTTATCGTGATCCTCTTCTGATCCATGTCATGGTCCTTACCGTGATCTTGTCGTGATCCATATCGTGATATTTATCGCAGTGTCTGTAGTAGTTCTTATATTGGTCGTTTTCTTTGTCTTGGTCCTTATTGTCCCTATGCCATTATTTTTTCTTCGGAGGAGGGCCCGCAGGCAAGTACCGCAGCCTTAGCTTATTGTGCAGCCTCCTTATTAAAATGATTGTCATTTTTAAATAATATTGCTTTTTATACTTGGCAAATTAATTTTGTATCACACTGTAGTAAATGTAGTCTTCATCACAGGACATTACGACAGTCTGAATGAAGAGTTACTCAGGATCTCTTGAATTGACTGTCATGAAAATAACATTTGACTTGACCTGAAATATGTTTCAAATTGTTCTCGAGAAGAAGTCAACGCTCTCAGTGTCATATCTCAGCGCTCTCACTTGCACGTTTTCCCTCTTGGGACGTCTTTCTAAATGTTACAGGCTGTAAGTGCCTAAAATCACGACATATCTATCTATCTGGATGTCGGATAAAGAGTATTGCATTTTTGATTTTGAGAACTCACCTATTATAACAAATTAATCTGAAGGCTGCGCTTAGTTTGTTCCACAGACTTTATCTATAGGTAACCTTATGGTTGACAGACCAATACTCGAATCATCTTCAAGATGCGGCAGTCTGTTGCTCTGTTCAGATTTCTTTGAAAGCTTCAGCAAGACTTTTGAACTACCACGAACACTTACTACTGACAGCATAACTTCAGTTTTGAAACGCTCTTGCCAAGTTCTGAGTCATCATATTCACTCTGTTTAATTTCTTTTTCTTCATTTTATAATTCATATATGTTTATTTTAATTTTCTGGCATCAAATTTATGTAAACATTTAATATAGTAAAATTCATGTAGGAGAGTTTACTGAGTCCTTCTGGGCTATCTCCAATGGGAGGCAGTTAACAATTAAAAAAAAAATTAAAATTATTGTAGACAATGCTCATTCGCACAAGTATGATGTTCAAAACGGTAATAAATATTATGTTACTCTTTGCAATTGTAGGATACTAACATCATTCACAAACCAAAAAAAAAGACCGTGCTGAAGTATCTAGAAATTTTGTTTTCATAAATCGCATGACATGGCTAACAACTAATTTTTCTCAGTAAAAAGGTAAGTGGCATTTTGTTTGTTAATCTTATCAGATATACCAAAAGAAGAAATTACCCTTTTAACTCTGAACCGGACAAGATGGGAAAGTATTTTTTACTGAAGTTCGTAACGCATTTCGGTGTTCTTTTATGAACTTTCTTCAAGAATTATTTTGGATTCTGAGTAAGCTGATTTCAAAACTTTCAAATGAAGCAAAGCACAATAATTATTAATCCGCTAAAGATAAAAACTGCCAAAACATCTTAGTAAAGTTCTTTAATTTTGTTTGTGGTTGAAATAATATTTTAGTTGTTGTATTCAAAAACATATTCGAGCTGACACATATTTATTGTTTAATGTGTTGCATAAAAATCATTAGACAATAACTTTTGCGCAAGTATGATTCAAAATACGGAAGAAAACAAACAAATGGAATGATGACATACTGAAAATAATTTATTATTGAAGCAAGTTTATTGAAAATAGGAACTCCATTTATAAAGCAGAACATGTAACAAGAAGAATAGGCTACTTTATAAACTTGAAACTTCTAGTTTGTGAAATACTTGATAATGTGATGCTACAAATTCATAAGCACTTTAATGATGTTAAGAAACTCACCTTTTTAAAGCTTCCCAATACGTCACATTTTTCCACATTTTCAAAGTAATTTCTTATTGTTGCTTTGGATAATTTCAACTTAAGCTTTTCAAAATAATTCCCTGTAACAGAAGGACTAAAAACGAACTAGATTTGATATTTGAAGACGAAATGTGTGAAATTAATATGAACGCCGAAACTTTAGTGAGATCTCTCGAAGAAAGCAGCATGAATGAGTCGTTTGCAGAAGCGTATAGAATATTTAGCTTTAATTCTCGGCAAGTTGTTCTGCAGACAGAAGTTTCTCCTATTTAACCCTTAAATTCGCAAACTATCCTATGGGATACAAGAGTTTAATAGGCTATGGCCCAGTTTCGTTAAAATAACGCTGACAGCATGTTAACTAACGTATTATTAAATATTAAACATCCTGTTAGTGTAATAGTGTTTCACCAACCATTTGAGGTACTTTGTTTAGGTAACATGATGTTAAGAGTAATGCAACAGGAATCAAAGGAGCAATGTTTGTATGTAAGTTTACTGAATGTGCCTTTATTTTGTGTATTCATTTGTTTTAGCGGAGAATTGTATTTTTTATATTATGAAAGTATTGGAGACTAACATAATTACAACGGAAATCGAGAAAAAGAAAATGTAAGGAACAGTAATTTTGCCTCATATGGGAAATGTAATTATTTTACTTGATCTAGCAATTATATGAATGTAATTGAACTCAAACGTAGTGATGGAACTTTCATTAGGAAAAAGGAACAAGCATGGGTCTCTTTAACCCAATATTTTCAATCGCCATTTGGATGTGAAAACGCAAACTATGAAACAAATCAATGTTATGAAAATATTAAAAGAAATGCTAAGACGGGTCATGCACAAGATACAGTGGAACATTTGAAAACTGAAGATGGTACTTTCACTCTCAAAGTTGATATTTGTACGAAGATTCTTTCAATTATCCAGGATCAAATAGAACCAATAGAACATGAAAATAATTGTGATGCTGAATACTACAATGGTAAGCGTTAAAATTATTTTCATATCTTATATATCTAACATATCTTCACACGACATTGGTCATAATTACATATGAACAGTTACATCAGTGAAATAAAGAAATATCGTTTTGAAAATCTGCAATTATATCTGAGTATTAATATGAAATAATAATAACAGAAATGCTTACGTTAATAAGCACATATCTTGTCTTTACTGTGGATGCAGTGCTAATATTAATATGAATCATTTTAGTCTTTTTTTGAACATATATCTATTCTGAATAACTAAAAATGCTGAAGTAATGATTGCAGCTAATTGTTTTCACTCCAAATATATTCTCGATATAATAATGCGGCGTGTAACATGTTCTCTGGCAGCCATGATTCACGCTGTAACAGGACGTTAAGGATTTAACTGTGGGAGTATGCTATGTTAATTTAACAATGGGTTTAACATGATGTTAGCAGTAACAACAGTTGCTGAAACATCTCTTCCGTTAAGTTTACTGTTAAACTGCCTTAACGACATGTTAAATATTTAACAAGGGTTGGTGAAAGTGGGCCTATATGCTACAATTTAGTATAAAATTAGTTTTATACAAAATAACTACCAAATTTATTATTCTAGTGAAATTGTATTCACATTGATAAGATAAGATAATAACTACCTCCCATTGGAGATGGCCCAGAAGGACTCAGTATACTCTCCTACATGAATTTTACAATATTAAATGTTTATATACATTTTGTAGAAAGAAAATTAAAATACTATAATAAAATACAAATAAATTGAATAATTAAAGGAAGAAAATTTCATCTAAATAAGAGGACTCGGGGAAGGATGCAAGAATACTTGTAGCATTACCGCGCTGAATGGCGATACCAATACGCTGACGTAGATATTGACTGCTTCGAGGGTCCCCAGAAAGCTGCACGAAACTTCTGCCTATGGTGGAGATCCTGGTGTCTTAGAGGTTGAAGGGGCCAGTGTATCCACACATGTGGAATCCCAAATTAAGGATTTGCCTACACGCCACGGGACTAGAGTCAGACCATCGGGTCTCTTGCCGTCTGAACGGCTGATCCCGGAAGGTTCTAAGATGGCTGGAACCCCTGAGGATGTTAATGCTCTTTTGTGCGAGATCGTGCGTATTTGCTTGGTTTCCGCACAAAACCAATCCGCGGTAAGTCTAAAATTCCACATTCAGTATTCACAACCTAACACACATAACAATTTCCCTCTTCTTACCGCTTAAGTGACATATTGATTTTACTGCTTTAAGCTTTTAATATATTATTTTTAGAGACGTTCAATATAGTAATAATTATAAATTGTAAAATTACCACTACAATTTCACCTAAATTGCACTGTTAATTATTGTTTTTAAATATTTGCAAAAATTGAGTAAATTCTAAATCATTACATAACCTTACCGTTTGTTTTAAGTTCGCATTTATAGACTGGGGGGGGGGGGAAGACAGACGTATATCACGGCCTGCTGGAGTATAGTAAACACAGAAAACATTTTAAAGCAACAATGTTGAAGATAGATATTTTCGTTTTGCAAATTTCCCGTCATTGAACAGAAATCAAGATGGAGATTTCATTGCAACTAATTAGAAATTCCTCTTTCAGGTATGTAATAAAAGATCTTCGCACAAAATAATGTACGATACACGAGCGGTATGCTTTCTTTCAATTCTCGGAAATTAAGAAAGCTCAACTACGTTTCGCTTTTTCAAACTTTTCCTCGAACATGAAAACTTCAACATACCGCTCTTGTAACGCATATTACTATTAATGATGTCATTGAGCGATGAATGACGAAAGAGACGCCCTTACTCATGATTTGATATGCTATAATTTTAATAGAACAATAGAAAAAAATTGGTAGGAAAATTAAAATTTCACAATACTATAATATTGTACAACATATAAAATATGGACATACGGTTTAATAAACTAGTGTGAGAAAATAAAGTTTTGCCAATTTAAGGATTAACGAGGATCAAGAAGTGTCTCTGGAAACGTTTGTGCATGTTGACATCGCTAGTTTTCATTTCCATCCACAAAAACCTCCTTAGTGAAATAATGAAAACTCATCTTTTTTACGCGGACATCACGGATGCCATCGTTAAAGTGAAGAACAGATAATTTATATAATTAGAAAAAAAGGAATTGAGTTCTAATTTTAATTTCAATAATAATTAATTATTATTATTAACGTGTCTATATTAATGATATCGGTGGTAAATTTAAAGTAATGTTCGGTAATTTAAAACATGCTGCGATTTGGAGCGAAATGTACTCATTCTTAAAGGGAAAACACATTTTCTTGCAGACTGACCTCTTCTTTCACTCCAGAGTCGCCACTACGTTTAATATTCAGTTATTGATTAATAACATATTTATTTTCTTTTAGAGATTCTTTGTTTTAATTAATATTCATATTATGAATAGCATTCTTATAAATACAAACTACTTAATGATGTACAAAACTGTTCCTATGACTTTTTTATCGGATGCATGCCATAAAATGGTACTTTATGAAACAATTTGAGCAACACACAATAAAGACTGTTTATAATACTGGTGTACAAAAAAACACATTCTTGCACAATCCATGATCGGATTCATTATTATTTTTATGATTATTATTATAATAATTATGATTATTATTATTGTAAAAATTATTATTATTATTATTATTATTATTATTATTATTATTATTATTATTATTATGTCACTTATATGGAAACGATATTTTTAGTATTAATAGAGGAAAGTGCCCTAAACCGGACTCCTCCCCCTAAAGAGGATCCCCGGTCTCCTGGCTCTGCATTCTCCTAAACTCTAGCAGGACTAAGTGTAAATAGTAGTTTAGGCTTCTACCACTCTGTAGCGGAGCACACACGTCGTCCGCTTCACTTGTTGCTTATCAGTCTGCAATTACGTGTTTTGACAGTGGAAAAAGTTTTTACATTGTGCTATATTTTTCGTTTTTTCTCCTAGGTATTGGGAGTTAAGCCATTCGACCTATATATATATTCTTAAATGGTAAGGTTTAAGGTTATTGCTTGTCATTAAACCGTTTACTTTAGATGTTTGGTTAAAAATCTATTGAGTTAACAAAATGTTGGCTATAGTGGCGTAAACCGGAACCCCTTCAGTTGCCTAAACTGGACCTCTTATTTTTTCATGTTTAAAGTCTACCTGTATTTGTACACACTCTTATTCTCTTGGAATTCTGTTCCAAATTTCAAGAGGATAATGGGGAAGGAAGGAACAATCTTTTCAGCGTACCATTCAGGGTGGATCCAAATGAACTACTTCACTCAGTGATTTCGACACTTCATCGAGTTTGGCAATCCTAGAAAGGAAAAACTGTGCTGTTGCTCTTGGATGGCCACTTTAGCCACACACAGAATATTGATCTGAACAACTTGGCAAAAAAAAATCATGTTACCATTGTCGCTGCCACCTCACTCTTCACACAAACTACAACCTGTGGACAAAACTTTCATGGCAAATTTTCGGAGGATTCTAAAGAGGAACGTTGGGTCATGTGCGCTATGTACTGGGACTGAAAAGGACATGAACGTCTGCGATTTTTGCCGCTAAACGATTTAATTTTGTTGTACGTTTTATATATCTTTTTTGAAAACATCCTCTATCCTTTTTTTTTAATTAAATCCTGCAATTGTAATATTATACTTATACTTTGTAACTAGATTATGTTTTATCTCATTTAATACCTTTTTCCAATTTTTTTTTAGTTTTATTTTGATTATTTTTACAAGGGGTCCGATTTCGGCAACTATTTTTCAAATCGCCAAAGTGTAAGGTTATTGAAATTAATTTTTTTATACTAATTTTTAATTATATTTTCTAAAAGGAAAATGTAAATGGTGCATAACATTATCAAGTAAATATTACATGCTTTTAAAACATAATTCTTTACCATTTTATATATGTTTTAAATCAAAAACAAAATGGGGGTCCGGTTTTGGGCACTTTCCTCTATTAAATATCGATCCATGACTTGCCTAGAGATTTTGTTCCCTTTTGATATCGTAGGATATCTTTTTGTTATGAAAATTGAATAAATTTCTTCTATCACATGTATTTTTGTTATGGTAATGAACAAAATTATGTATGCAACTCATGTCTAGCGTGGATATTTCTGCACTCGTGCAAAGTCAGCACGAGCCATAGCCTAGATGAGAATCTTTCCACTCGTGAGAAAAAGTTACACTTCATACAAAAGTTACATTAGTAACTATTGCGGTCTTGGTACAAACGGACTTTTTGGCACAGTTACGTATTGGTGACACTACATTATATAACTAACGTCAGATTTAAGCCATTCAAATTTATGGCTTTAATACACAGAAAATGTATAACGTCTTTGCTCTAAATTTCAGTAACGGAGTATGAGTACCATGAAAATTATAACATTCTACCTAATTTTCTTTTCTGTGTAACTATACTAATACTCATCGTTATTTACCTGTCTCTCAACTTACCTGTCCATTCCAGTTTTTTATCTGTTCAAACATGAAATTGAAAGAGAAAAAAAAATAGTTTAGAGAAAGAAAGAAGACAAACATTTTCAATACTCACAAATAAAAATAGAAGCATATTGTTTCAGAAAGAACTAATGTTTAGGAACAATAATTTATGAGTCAGTTAAAACAGAGATTAACAGCGCGTATGTGGAATATTGTCTGTTATAAGAAATATCAGTGCATGCATCTGTTAAATACATACTGTTGCATAATATTATTGCACGCTTCAATAATGTAGCTCTGAATGTTCTAACTTATGTATTAACAGCGTGAGAAATGTTCTTCATAAGATTGAATACGTTCTCTCAGAACTTCATCACCATTATTTATTCTTTCCTTCAGTATGGTTCGACAATTTCGTGCATTTTCAATATTGATGTGCTATTTATATAAAAATCACCAAAATTTATGTGGCTCTGCAAGGGAAATTTCTAGTCCATATACAATCACCATATCTATAATGGGTTTCAACATTATACTTTAGTTTCTGGCGATTTTTCAATAGACTTATCAATGGAATCTTTTTCACTCCGCATATGTCTACAGAAAATCATGAACCTTTAAAGTCGCATCATACTGATTGCTTATTGAGTTTAAGATAAGAAATAATAATAATGAGTAATTTTACTGAAGAAAAATGTCAGAATTACAATATTCTAATATTAATATATTTGACTTTAATAATAATAATAATAATAATAATAATAATAATAATAATAATACCAAGTTATTTATTTATTTAACTGGCAGAGTTAAGGAAGTAAGGCCTCCTCTTCCACTTAACCAGAGAAAAAGTTTACATACAGATAAATAAACGAAACTAGTTACAACAATTAAGCTGGATGAGAATTACATATCCATGAGTTATGAATTAAAAATGAAATACTACGAATTATGAATTAGACAGTGAAATATGAACTCAATAGGAATTGTAAACCAATATACCTACACAACGTGTTAATATATTTAAATATAATGTTAGATAATATAAATAAATTTCAATGAGAATAATGGACATTTAAGATTATTAGAATTAATATCTTAGAATAGAAATTACTATGCAATAAATTACTATTAAACATCAGAGAGTTAGCTCGAATTTTACTAATAAAACTAGCATTGTATTTATTCTTAAAAGTGTGTACTGTCTTGTAGACTAAATTGATAAGATCGTAAGAAATAAAAGGTAAGGTAGTTAAAGATTTGGCTCAATTGAATCCAAGGGGTTACCCTTTGCTACATTAGTGATTGTTACCCATTGAAAATAATAATACAGTATTTTTTAAATTAAAATTCAAATTGCTTCATCTATAAAATTGTGTGTTAATTTATTTGCAGCTACGTCATATTATCTACAGGTGCATGTAAATTAGATCTATGTATCGTATAAGTAGGATAAGAAGTTAAATCTAAGTCTACGTATTAAAACTGGTAACGTACCGTAAAGTTGAGTAAACTTGTGTCATAAAAATTTAAACCATGATGTCATGAATTGAGATAATAAAAATTATGTAAATAATTTATATACATATATATATATATATACATACAGGGTTAGTTGAAAGTCCCGCACCACCTAAATAACTTTTGAAGCATGTTGTTCAATGACATGAAACATGGTGTGTGGGGATAACCATATAATAAAAACTCAATAATCGTATTATCGAGTTTTTTCTACTTCCGGTTTAACCGAAAGTAACTCCAACTCTATTATTATAAATGGAAAACCCAATATATATATATATATATATATATATATATATATATATATATATATACATTAACAACGCTCATTAAGAGCTTTTCAAAAAGTACCCACACTTGATACTGCTGTACAAATTCAGTGTTGCTAAATCAAGAAAACAGAAAAGTGTATCGAATATTAAAATAATAAATTACTCCTTTCTTATCAAAAACAAAACAAAGCTAGCTCACCTTATAAATTCTGTGTTCAAACTGATAGTCCTCAGCTGCTTGGCAATGTGCGAGTCGATCACGGAAACCATTTAAGGAATGATTTTTTTTTTCATATTACAACATAACATCTTTAATTACAGAATTCTGACCACTTCAGCAGAAGGTTAAAAACAAAAAACCCACAGCTTTTCGCATCAAGCAGACATATATAATGTCATATACTCGAACTCGACTTACAAAACATCTAACGGCTGCACACTATGCAGGCCCTATACATAACAACTAACCATTATAAAATATATTCATGTAATCTTTCCAAATTTTTCCAACAGATTGAATAGAAGATTACAATTCAATACATAACAAATTTTGCAACAATAATCGCATTAGTCAAATATAGAACTTTTTCAAGTTTGCATGTCAAATTAATTGTAATAAGAACACAATACGTAGTATAATAGTAAGAAAACCTATGTGTAACTTGATACACCATAATATTATGGCTATACATTCAGATTTGATAACTTGCACCTAATAAAGTTGTAATGATATTGTTGCAATTATAACTATATGGGCCATAGATTTTAACAATTATATGTATCTGTATTAGCTTATTTGATCAATATTTAACATGTTCCATTTTATTGTTATTTATATAAATGTTTATTGTTTATTGTTCGTAAAATAACATGTACAAAAATGCAGTCTTAATTGTTCCATGAAGGAGTAAGAACTCTTGCTCAGGGAGTTATCTAGACACATACTTAACACAAACAAAGTTAATTATTTGACACAAAGTGGGTCAAGGAAAAAAATTATAGGAATAAATTAACTTTAAAAATACAATTTCAATTTTAACAATTAAGCCCATACAAATACATATGCACATTAAATCGATATATATATATATATCCTTTAAAAATTAAGTTCCTGACACTATTTTTGAAATTTCTGGTACTAATATTGCCCAAATTTGGGTATTTTTCAATTATTTTATTATATAACCTTGGACCAAAGTAGGAATACCTTGCACCACTTTCATTATTCGATGCTCCAGATCTTCAAAGTTGTTGGGTTTTTGTCGACATATTACTTACTTCAAATGACCCCACAAAAAGAAGTCCAAAGGCGACAAATCTGAAGATCTAGCTGGCCACTATGTGACCTCTCTTACCAATCCATCGTTGTGGAAAAACCTGGTCTAATGCTCACGAACATTCTGTCCATAGTGAGCTGGAGCTCCATTTTGTTGGAAATAGATGTCATCTCTGGATAGACGGTGGTTGACTTGATGTGGAAACAAGTTTGCGATGGCTGGTACTACTTGACTGTTAGAATGTAGTATTTCTCTAAAGAAGAAAGGACCAATAATATGGTCACCAATAATACTAGCCCAAACATTAAGTTTCTGTAGATACTACTTGTGGTTCTCCTCCATACATTGTGGATTTATGTCTGGCCAGTATCGGCAATTGTGTCTGTTTACAGATCCATTCAGGCAGAATGTGGCTTCATCTGAGAATACAATTTGTCTAAGAAAAGCCGGATTGTTGTTAATGCGCTCCATCATTAATTCACAAAATTGTATTCTTCTGTTGGGATCGTCCTCTGAAAGTTCCTGCTAAAGTTGAATTTTATAAGGATGTTGCTTGGCACTTTTAAGGATTTTCATCACGGAACTTTGGCTTATATTAGATTCTAACGCCAAATTTATAGTAGTCCTATATACTTTTGGATTTTCTTGCATACGAAGGAGAATGTCCAATGAAGTATTATCATCAGTTACACTTTTCGGGCAACCTGATCTTGGTAAGTCCTTTATGCTTCCAGTTTCAGTGAATTTCCTTACAATCCTTGTCGCTGCTGTATGTGGAATTGGATTGCGATCCGGATGCTTACCATTAAATAAATTCGCCGCCTCTCGATGAGATCGTTGTCTTTCTCCATAGCTAATAATCATTACAATTTGAATTCTTTCCCTTTCGCTCAACATCAGAGAGAATTATTTAACACACTAGAATGTCAGATTCAATTTCTTAAATAAGATGTCTGTAGCAATAAATATGTTTCCATGGATATAAACAATGGACAATCAAATTACAGTAAACAAAAGAAGGGTTTTACGGGTATTCCATGGATATAAACAAAGGACAGTCAAATCACAGTAAACAAAAGAAGCGTCTTGTATTCTATGGATATAAACAAAGGACAGTCAAATCACAGTAAACAAAAGAAGCATTGCACTCATATTATTCGTTAGACCTACACTTTTCTGTTTTCTTCATTTAGCAACACTGAATTTGTACAAAAGTATCAAGTGTGGGTACTTTTTGAAGAGTTCTTAATGAGCATTATTTAAAAATATTACAATTATATTGTGTTTTCCATTTAAAATAAGAGAGTTGGAGTTACTTTGAGTTATCCCGAAAGCAGGGAAAACTCAGTAATACCGGTATTGAGTTCTTAGTATATGGTTATCCCCACACACCAAGTTTCATGTCACTGAACCACATGCTTAAAAATTATTTAGGTGTTGCGGGACTTTAACTAACCGTATATATATATATATATATATATATATGTCTAGTGCATCTGATATATCACGGTATAAATATTTTGCTTTATGCCATCAAGTTTATCCCAGTTCACGGTATGGAAAAATAGTTTATTTCAGAGGAAAGATTATGTCACACGATATATCCTGCAAGGTCTTCCCTACATTCTTTCCCCAAGTAAAAACTGAAATAATAATAATAATTATAATAATAGTAGTAATAATAATACTATAAGTTAATAATAATAAAATAATAATATATATACAATTTATTATTATTATTATTATTATTATTATTATTATTATTATTATTATTATTAGAAATAGAAACAGTAACAATAATAACACTGTGTTACAATGGATTTTTTCTAGGGTGACAATTAATTGATTGATTTCTTATTCTATAATTGGCCATATACATGGATGTACACGTCAATTACATAATAAATGAAAACACAATGAAATTAAAAACACTGCAAGTTAAAATACATTTAAAATGAATAATATAATCTAGTAGTATTGCATATATCATAACATATGATTTAAGAATTCTTTTACTGAATAAAAGTTTGATCAGGTAAAATCTGTTTAACTTTCAATTTAAATTTTGCATAAGGTAAAGATTATATCTGCAATGGTAATTTATTAAAAAACACAATGCCAGCATATGCAGGCGACTTTTCATATTTCACAAGTCTATGATTTTTTATTGAGAACAGATGTGCATTTCGTGTATTATAATTATGATAATCTAAATTCTTATTGCATTTATTCTCATTCTGTTTCAAGAAAATTAGGCATTTGTAAATATAAATGGATGGAAATGTTATGATGTTATATAGTTTAAAATAAGATTTGCATGAGTCAAAACTCTTTAATTTAAAAATGGATCGTATAATTCTTTTTTGTGCAATAAATATACTATTAACATTGGTAGAGGTGCCCTATAAGAAAATGGCATAACTGAGGTATACATAAGCAAGTGAATAGCAAATTGAAATCAATATTTTGGTGTTTAGTATATCTCTCAGTTGCAATATAACAAAATAAGCAGAACAAATTTTTTAGCAATAAAATCAAAATGCTCGTTCCAAGTCAATAGATCATCCACAATTATGCCAAGAAATTTAGTACTGTGTTGGCTTTGAGTCAATATATCCCCCAACTGACATGGAAAATTTATATTCAGAAGTATATTAGCAAATTTAAAAAATTCAGTCTTATTAATAATAAAAATTAATTTGTTATAATCACACCGCGTTTTGAACTGAGATATAGCTATGTCAACTTTACCTATAAAATCATTACAAGACTACGAATAAGCAGTAATAAAGGTATCGTCTGCATATAATAAAACTTTACCTTCCTTTATATAATTAGTCAAATCATTTATGTAAAATAAAAATATGAGGTCCAAGCACAGAACCCTGAGGGACTCCCATATTTATATAAAACTCATTAGAAAAAAAAACATTAATATTAACATATCTTTTTCGATGAGACTGGTATGATTTAAAAAATGCTAAAAATGTACCTCTAAAACTTAAGGCTTATAACTTTATACATATATAATTAATATCCAAACAATCAAATGCCTTAGATAAATAAAAAAATTATACAGCTACATGTTTACCTTTATCAAGGTTTTCATAAATATAGTTATTAAATTCGCAAAGAGCAGTTTCTGTTGATTTACCATTGGGAAAACCATGTTGATCAAGAGTAATTAAATTAAATTTTAATAAAAATTGTAACATTTCTATTATACAGGATGTTTAAAAAATACGGGGCATAATTTCAGGTATATATTTCCCACATGTAGATAATCAAAATAGTTCATTACAACGTGTCCGGAAATGCTTCATTTCCGAGTTATGGCCTTCACAACATTGAAATTCACCGGAACGTTTGTCTTTCCGCAGGTCGTTGTCATTACAGAAGATGTTCAAAATGTCCACCTCCTGCTTGAATACAGACCTCACATCGATGTCTCATTGACCTGTGAACACGATCCCAAACTCCAGGAGTATTGCGTATGTCCTCAGAACATGATACAATTCGATTCCGAAGGGATTCCAAATCAGGCACCGGAGACGAATAAACCAATGATTTTAAATGGCCCCACAAGTAGAAATCGAGAGGGTTCAGATCAGGTGAGCGTGGAGGCCAAGCAATTGGGCCACGTCTACCTATTCATCGATCAGGAAACCTTCGATCCAAGTACCGGCGAGCCGTACGACTGAAGTGTGCAGGAGCGCCATCATGCAAGAAGTGAATGTGTTGACGATTGATCAGTGGAGTGTCTTCTAAAACATGAGGTATGGTGTTTTCCAGGAAGTTTGTGTACGCCTGCCCCGTAAGTCTGTTTACAAGTACATGGGGTCGATCACCAATGATACGGGCCCACATGTTGAGGGAGAACCGCACCTAGTGATGAGATGGAACAGTTGCACGTGGGTTTTCATACGCCCATACATGCTGATTGTGGAAATTTGTTATGCCATCTCGTGTGAACTGTGCTTCATCTACTAAGTTCGAATTTACACCACACTGCTGCAAGAACCACTGACAGAACCTAACTCGTGCAGGGTAATCTGCTGGTGACAGGGACCGTACACGTTGCAAATGATGAGGAAACAATTGATACTCTTTCAACAGTCTCCAGACAGTCGTATGAGGAACATTGACTTACAACGCTACCCTTCGTGTGCTGATAGAAGGAATCATGTTCACAGCCTCCAGAATCTCCTCCTGTACTTCTGGAGTTGTAGATCTTGGTCGTCCCCTTCCCAAACCAGGAGCGTTAAATTTTCCATACTCGCACTAACGGTAATGGAGACGTACAAATGTCTTCCGATCTGGACATTGTCGCTGTGGGTACCTCTCCTGGTACAAACGACGAGCCAGCGCAGCATTGCCGTCCGCCTTACCGTACATGAAGTGTATCTCTGCCACCTCTTGATTTGAATACATGTCGCACAGTCTAAGGCCTACACAACACTGAATGTAACCTTCGCCTCGGAATGAACTGTCAGAGTTCCCTCTTAATGTCTCCTTTGACGGCAACGACCTGCGGAAAGAAAAACGTTCCGGTGAATTTCAATGTTGTGAAGGCCATAACTCGGAAAAAAGCATTTCCGGACACATGTTGTAATGAACTATTTTGATTGTCTACATGTGGGAAATACATACCTGAAATTAATACCGTATTTTTGAAACGCCCTGTATATTAAGCGTTCAAATAATTTAGAAATTGTGCTTAACAATGATATAGGTGTACAGTTTCTTCATCAGTGGAATCACCTTTCTTATGAATTGGTTTAACAAGAGCAGTTTTTAATAATAATGGAAAAACTCCATTATTAATACAATGATTAAATACGAAGGCTATAGAAGATGCAATAGTATCACTGATCACTCTGAATAGTTTCAAGGAAATATTGTCAATAACAGTACTATTAGTATTTTTTAACGATTGAATCGTTTTAACAATCTCATTAGCATTAATATCATAGAAAACAAAACTATTACTAATTTCTAAAATTTGGTGCATAACGTAGATTTGCTTGGACGAAAATATTCATTCAGAGCACTCTCCACATTGGTTGAAGAGTACAATCCAAATGCATTGGCAACATCAGTCTTATTTGATACCCTTTCCTTATTATGTACAATAGTAATACATTCTACAGGCTTCTTTCTGTTTAATTTACTATTTACCAGATTCAAAATTTGTTTTGGTTTGTTAGAAGAAATACAAATATGTTGATCAAAGAGTTTACTTTCTTCACTAAAGGTTAATTTCTTCTAAGCCTTCTTTTTGTATCTACATAATTGAAGTAAATCAAGATCTTGATGGAAATTTTTTGTTAACAAACATATATTCCTAAGTTCATCATTCAATTTTAAAATCTTAGCAGTAATCCAATGGTTATACTTTCTGGTATTTGTTTTTGTATAAGTTTTAGTCAACATAGGTAAATTTATATCAATAGCAGTAGTAATCATATTCATTAATTTAGTAAACAGATTGTCTGCATTAATATTCAATTCATACATAGTACCAAAATCTAAAGCATCAACAGTAGACCTTAGACCAGTTAAGTTATCATTTGTTATTTTTCTAAAACTTTTTACTTCCGATTCGATAGGAATCATTTGACTAGCTAGATTGATATTATAAATTAAAGCCATATGGTCACCAAGATATGGTAGAATAAAGCTATCAAAAGTATTACTCCCTCTGTCCCATAACAATTGTCCGGTACGCTTTTATTTCTTGTCCCATAATAATTGTCCAATGTCCATAATTTTACACTGGCGTTTACATAGGAGCAAGATGAAACACATGAATGAGTAATACAACTGTATTACCCCAGAATCAGTACAAAATTGTCACTCAATTAGCAAAAGAAAAAATTATTAGTCCCGGATCTGTATAAATTGGCCAATCATTGAGCCAAAAAAGAACATGAATATTACTTGTACAACTTTATGACTCCAGGATCAGTACAAATTGGCTAGTCTTTGAGCCGAAAATAAATACTTCTAGGAGTGCAACTTTATTAACTCCAGGAGTAGTACAAATTGACCAAGAAGTGAAACAAAGAAAAACATTCTCCTATGAGTAAAGACGAAAAAACTGCCTGTTAGATCCGCAAGGTTGTCATTCTAACAGTTTGCCTAGAACCACAGACCTATTGCTGCAGTGCTACTGTATCCTCATCGTAAATGTTCCGAGGACACTCCAAGCGAGATGGCGGGATGTTGAGGTGGTCCAGGTGCGCCTTTTGCATATGGGGAATCTTGTTTTTGTACCCGTCATTGACTTTCATTATTTCAACGAGGCAGGACTGCAAAGTGAGGAAGACATTTTTGAGCCTGTCGCGTGTCAGCTGAAAGAAAGCTGTTCCAATGGCGGGGATCAACTCATCAATAGTTTGAGGAGCTGACTGATGCTGGAGAGACTGAATTCCCGGTAGTAACCCAGATATAAAACATTCATATCCGGACTGTTTGGCGGTTGGCATACGAGTTCCAAAGTAATTGCACAGGCTGCTGCAGCGTCCATCCAAGTGCGGTCATTGGGAGGGATATGCAGACGCGCATTGCCCTGCTGAACTGATACCTGAATTCTCCCTGTGCGCGGTCCAGGAGGCCATTTTGCATTTATTGCTGGGATTAATTTGGTGATGAGTATGGATCCACTTTCCAAAGATTGCCGCTCCCGTTTCCAAATGCAGCGTGCTGTTCTTTTACTGATATGAAATTTCTCGGCCGCACCTGTTATGGCATCTTTCTTCACTACGTCAGCCGTAGTGTTTTTCAACAAAAACTCCTATACCGCCTGCCGTTCACTGTCTGTAAGGTTCTTGCTACCCCTGTCACTCACTACCGCCAGTTGTGTTCCCAGGATGTCCATGTCTGTTCAAACGTACTCTGGTTTGTATATAGTGCCACACCGGTGAGTTGAAAACCAATACCCACTTTCGGTGATCTGGGTGGTGTGTGTTGCTTGTCTCTATAAGATCACGTTATTGCCCTGCATAACCTTGTGCACTGATCTACTGGGCTTCTCCTCATGCGTGCACTTCTCATTTGCCCCGTCGTTTGTAATTACTGTAATACCATTTCGGCGTACCGTACAATTATTATGGGACAGAGGGAGTAGTAATTATATAATGAATCTTAGACGATGCCATATGACCGTTCTTGTTTACAAAAATTCGAGTAGGTTCTGAAGATGTACATCTTAATTCAGAAACATTGTAATAAATCATCTAATAACAGTTTATATATCTTACTATCTAAATAATTAATGTTTAAGTCTCCATAGAGATAAATGATTTTAAATTGATTATTAAAAATGCAAGTGTATCATATAATTTTGCAAAAGAGATATCCAAGTTTCCATCACAAGGTCTATACACATTAATAATACAACAATTATAACGTGAATCAGATGATGAGAATTTAATTGAACAGCACTCATAATGCATTTCAAATACAAATGAAGAGCAATCGATGGCATTGACAGTATGAGAACTTGATTCTTTGGCGTATATTAAGCAACCACCACAAGCATGTTTTTTTCCTACAATAACAAGTGGACAAATTACAATTAATTAGGTTCATATGTTGTATAGCATCATCATTACAATGATGTCCAGTTGTACATAAAATGCTAGGATCAAATTTATGTGTGAAAACTTCCAACTAAGATATTTTATTACGTAAAGATTGCACATTGACCGTTGCTAATGTAACATTTATATTATCAGGATTAACTTTATTAATGACATTATTTAACTTTCTTCTAAAGGGACAATAGGCTTTTTTTTTTTAAATACCTCTTGACCATGGCACCTAAAGGCCATTCTTTAGAATCCACAGCTTTCTCATAATTATCCATGTTAATTGTAACTTTAAAAGATGAATATGAATAAGTTTATTTGTCTTTTATGGCTTCACATGTAGCTTTAGGAAAACTGTTCTTAAGATAATTTTCAAGCATATCAATTGTAGTAGTGGGTCTAACCTAGATACAAATAAGTTAGCTTTCTTAGGTACAGTCTTAATACAATTATCCTTGATATTATTATTACCTCCATATATTACATGCTTTTGTTCGATTGTCTGCTTCTTGTGCCTTAGCTGATTCTTGTTCTTCTTCAATAGATATACCCAGGTAGAAGTACTTTTTTCGTCTTCCTTAACCACACTATTATTCGTAAGTTTATCATAGGATATTTTAACGTTAGTAGATGAATCATCATTAATCACATTAATTTTAGACACTGCACTAACTTCATTAATCTTATCACTATTCACCTTCACAGAAGCAAGCTGCGCTGCACTATCATTCGTAGTCTTACATATTGGAAAAAGGGGTCTAGCATGTTCTTGCACTGCGGACAGCGTGCCGCTTAGGAAACAACCCGGTAGGATCGATCTTCAAGGTCGAAATGGTTCCAGTTCAGAGCAGCAAGGTCATGACCTTGCTGCTCTTAACTGGAGCCAACATAATACAGGTGGCGTAAAGCGGTTGCTGGTTTACACTAGTCAGACAGGGCCCATCACCTCGTGCTTGCGCGTGTCGCGTCCTGCGCAGATTACTCCTCCCAGGCGTCGGAACCTGCGATCAGCAGGTCCAACACGGACGCCGCCGGTCCCCTTCCACGTTGCTGAGATCCTTGATCTTTGTCCCCCTCTTAGCATCCCAGTCCCTTCTGGACTTTCACGTAAGCCCTCCCAGAATGCAGCTCCGAATGTCACAGAGGTGACATGTCCCGACTTGCCTGATCCTAGCGGACTGAATAAGCCAGAGGCCAATAAGGTGAAAGATGATGAAGTGCAGCCAGTACATCTGGGTACGGCGCATTTCAGGCCATTAAGGTCATGAAGAAGCATAAGAAGGGCTCAGCAGACGCTGAACAAGGCGGTATTTGCACCGCCATTTAGCTCAGCAAGGAAGGGAGAGCTGCTCTCTCTACCTTAGAGCAACAGGAAGCGTCGACTATTCAACTCGTCACCGAGGAGGCAGAAATCCCCACCGTCCCTGAGGCCCCACAGGAGACGACTGCTGCCGCTGAGGTAAATGAGGCAGTTCCCCGACCCCCTTTCCCTGCTCGTACTCACGTGTCGGCAAGTGAGGACGAGGACGATGCAGAAGTTGAGATGCCTCTCAATAGGAAACGTGGGAATATCCCCCCTGTCATTACGCCAGCCTTCACTGGCTCGCTGGGCCGTCTGAACCTAGAGTTCAAGGCCGAATACGACCCGCTAGGCTTATGCTCATACAGGGCGAGCGGCGGGACGGCCGTGACAACCGTTTGCAAAAGGAACTACGCGAACCTTTGCAAGTTCCTGACGGAAGGGGGAATAGCGTACAACTTGCTGCGCGCCAAGAATGAGAAGCCTCTGCGCGTCGTATTGAGAGGCATAGATGTTTACATCCAGGGCGACCTGGAGTTACAAGGCATCACCGTCCAGCGAGTGACGAGGATGCACTCCTCAAGGAGAAAGTCCAAACTCGGAATGGTCATTGTCGATGTTGAGAATATACCCGAGGGCCGTGATAAGATGAAAGTCTTGCGGCAGTGCTACCTGATGAGTGTAACAGTTGAGGACTAAGTCCCCAGCAAGCGCCCGCCTCAGTGCAGCAACTGTCAGTGATACTACCACACGCAGGCTAGCTGCAGAACGCAGCCTATGTGTCGAGCTTGCCACTTCCCCATAAGACGAGATTGTTGCAAGCTGCACGATGTCCCCGCTACATGCGCACTCAGTAGTGGTGCTCACACCGCCAACTACGGTGAGTGTCCTGTGGCAATTCAGGTTAGGGATGCCACTGAAGGAACGAGCAGGGCGGCCCGATGGAGAGGGGCAGAGCTCGAGGAACGGCGGATGTTCCAATACGAGTGGCTCCGGCAGTAGCAGCTGTTCCGTGAACAGCAGCAGCAGCCTCAAGTGCAGCATGCTCGCACTCCTGTGCAGGAGCCTCGGGTGGGGCCACGCATGGATGTCGGGCAAGACAGCCGACAGCAACAGCAAATGCAGCAGCAGCAGCAGCAGCAGCAGCAGCAGGCGACCATACCTTCACTATTGGATATGCCTGTTGCCGCGCTTCTGTGGTCCACAGTGGTAGCGACAGCCCGCCAATTTGCTGCCATATAGTAGGACCACTTATCCAGCACTCTAAGCGCAACAGGGGCAGCAGAAAAGCCACTCAGCCTACCACGGCAGAGTCCACCTCAGCCTCTGTCCCACCAGCCCAGCAGGAAGCTATTGCAAGCACCTCGAAGAGCCCGACCGATCAAGGTGCTACCCTCGACCAAGTCCAGAACTTTGCCAAGAAGTTGCAATTAGCTAACCCCAACCTCCCGCTCGCCCCAATCCTAGAAGGATTAACAAAGGTTATAGTTATCTTTACGGAGAATCTTATGTCTGCCGTCCAGGAGATATTTAAGCTGCTAATCTCCCTCCTTTTTCTTATTGGCCACACGAAATGACGGAGTTACTAATTTGTGTATATGGAACGCTAGGAGCCTTAGACATGAGTTCAGGGCTTTCTTAGACGTTAATAATATAGACTTAGGATTTGTAACATAAACGTTACAGACACCCCAAGTAAATTTAAGATGTGCGGGGTTTAAAGTTTATAGACAGAATAGAACAGGTAGAAGAGGCGGAGGTGTAGCGGTGTTCGTTCTATCTCCGATTGCGCACTGTGAGTATCTCCTTCCCTACCTAGCGGCATTAGAGGCAGTAGCTATTAGAACCTACATAGGCAGACACCCCTTTCTGCTTATGGCTGCCTACAGTCCCCCGGGCACACTAAGTGAACTGGATCTAGATACAGTGACAAGTCTATCCGATAGATTCATACTCGCCGGCGACTTCAATGCGAAGCACGCTAGCTGGAAATGTCAACGCCCCAATCGGGAGGAAGATAGGCTTTTCTAAATTCTACAGGAAATGGATACGTCGTGATGGCCCCTAGGGAACACACACGCGTACCGGATGCTGCGAATCAACTCCCCGACATTTTGGACATCGCTCTGGTGAAATGTCTCACAGCCAGGGAGAGACTAACAAACCTGGATAATCTTCCGTCCGAACACCTGACGGTGATATTGGAGATCATGCACCCAGTCCAACTCCCCCCACCGCTGGGAAATTCAACTACAAGTCGGCAAGACTGGGTGTTCTTCCAAGACTAGGTAGCAGCTACGCTTCCACCATTTTCCCACGAAATCACTCCGGAAGGGATAGATAAGTCAGTTTGCGACCTGACGGAGTGCATCAAGAAGGCAATGGATGCAGCAATACCAAAGCTGTCTTTACAACCAGACGGATGCAGTTCCCAGCCTATATTAGAGACCTAAAGATCGCCCGCAATAGAGCCAGGACATTGTGGAAGCGTACTATGTTAGATGAACATAGAATAGAAATGAACCGCTTACGCAGGTGCATCAGTGAGGCGGTCCACGAAACGGTCGTGAATGCTTGGAAATCCAAGGTTGAGATGATGGACAGCAGAAACATGTCAGATGTCTCGCGTGTATATCGCAATCTGTACAATCCTTCTCAATCTATCCACCCATTAATAGTCGGTCTAGATGTCACGGCCTTTACTCCTGAGGAGAAGGCTGCCGTACTGGCAGATGTTCTAGAGACCACTTTTCAACCCGTGGAACAACATATAAACTTGCCCCATATCAGAGCTGTTGAGGAATCGGTTCGAGACCTCCTTAGCAGGGAGCCTGAAAATGGGATACGACCTACGAACACCCACTAGGTCGCCCAATTCATTCGTCGCCTCGGCACTCAAAAGGCTACAGGAGCCGACGGTATGCAAATAATTATATTGCAGCATCTTCCAAGGTCAGCTATGAAGCGCATTGCAGAGATAATTAATAACATCTTGGCTTCCGGTCACTATCCCCTTCCCTGGAAAGACGCCAACGTAGTTACTTTTTCAAAGCCTGGAAAGGATAAGACGAATCCAAGCAACTAAAGGCCTTTTAGTCTCCTCAGTTGTCTCAGCAAACTAGCGGAGCGGCTCATACATAGACGCCTCACTAAAGTACTGTTGCCCCAATCAGGAACGAGCAATTCGGCTTCCATCTTGGTCGTTCCACTACACTCCAGACACTCAGCATGACGGAGGACATTACCTGGGCTATGAGAACGAAGCGTGTCATAGCTGCAGCTTACATGGACATCGAGCGAGCATTCGACAAGGTTTGACATGAGGGACTCCTCGTTAAGTTACTGGGCATGGGAGTCCCAGATGGAATGGTACGCCTCTGAGGCTGTAAATTCAAGACCCGTGTAGGCACTAATTCCTCTACCACTCGTGAAATTCGCGCAGGAGTCCCGCAGGGATTCATTATCGGACCAATACTTTTCAATGTATTCATTAATGACCTCCCGTTTCGTTATATCCACGGCAGAAGTCGTCTGTATATCTACGCACACGACACTGCCCTCTTGGCGATGGATAAAACCAATAGGTTAGCATCCCGTAGATTGCAGTCGATCATAGATAACCTCTAGCTGTGGTTCCACTTCTGGAGAATCAAGGTCAATGTAGATAAATGTCAGGCCATTCTCATTTCACTAAGAGCGAGGCTCAAAGACATACCACAATCACCACCACCACCACCACCACCACCACCACCACACTTTTCGGACAAGCAATGCCGTGGATGAACCAAATTAAATATTTAGAGATCATTATGAACTCTATCTCACCTTCCGAGATCAGATCCAATACTTTGTACGTAAGGCAAATGGGCTGATAGTTAGGCACTATCCCATTCTGGCGTCCTGAACTCCTGACAACCTGGGGTAGGACTTACCATGTATAAGACCCTCATTCGCTCTGTCATTACCTATGCCGCACCCGCATGGGTGTTTGCGGCAGTATCCCATCTCCCTAAACTCCAAGTTATCCAGAACCAGGTGTTTCGAGTCATTACTCATCTCCCTGAGTCGCCTCGAGAAGGAAGTTCCATGATGAACTAGATTTGCCAATCATAGACGAGTTGCCGTTACTCCCAGATTTTGGTAGTGACGTCTCAACTCCATGAGACTCGATGAAGGAGTACTGGAACAGAGAAAAGTTCTCTCCGGCACCGGGATTTAAACCCGGGTTTTCAGGTCTACGTGCTGATGCTTTATCCTCTAAGCCACACCGGATAACCATTCCGGTGTCGGACAGAATCGTCTCAGTTTAAGTTCCAAATCTTGGGTTCCCTCTAGTGGCCGCCCTCTGCATTACGTCATAGATGTCAATGAACGTAGGACTGAAGTCCACATATGTGCTGAGGTGCACTCGTTATGAGTGACTAGTTGGCCGGGATCCGACGGAATAAGTGCCGTCTTAAATCACGAAGTGATTTACGCATATCATATATATTATTTTAATGTACCGAAGTACATATGATATTTCCATGCGTAAATCACTTCGTGATTTAAGACGGCGCTTATTCCGTCGGATCCCGGCAAAACTAGTCACTCATAACGAGTGCACCTCAGCACATATGTGGACTTCAGTCCTACGTTCATAGACATCTATGATGTAGTGGAGAAGTCGGCCACTAGAGGGAACCCTAGATTTCTAACTTAAACTGAGACGATTCTGTCCGACAGCGGGATGTGTATCCGGTGTGGCTTAGTGGATAAAGCATCAGCACGTAGAGCTGAAAACCCGTCAAATCCCGGTGCCGGAGAGAATTTTTCTCTGTTCCAGTACTCTTTCATCGTATGATGACCCAGAATATCTGCATGGAAATATCATATGTACTTCGGTACATTAAATAAAATAATATCCATGAGACTCCTTGGATAATGCAACCACATTAACATGACCTTGTCTTAACGTGGGCTAAACAAAATCACTCTATAACAATATCCCCACTTGTTGATCGATGGAACTATCATAGAGCCAATTGGCTAGTATATACCCATCGATTCATAAAGTCATTCTACCTAATAGCCAACTGGCTAGTCTCTGAAATTGAGACAACTCATCCTGCCTAAGGATTTTCCGTGGTTTTCCTAAGGCGCTAAGACAAATGTCGGGTTGAGCTCTAAAAGAATTGGGCCACGGACCTGCACTCATATCCCTATGACCACGGAAATTACTCTAAATTTAATTAATTATTACATCTATCTCTGCCTATCTCACAGTAATTGAGTCCAATATAAAGGCAAATGGCTGGTCTCTACTTTGAGACGATTTAACAAGGCTCAAGTCATAAATCAATAGACCTCCTACCTAAATGCCAAATTGGCTAGTCTCTTATATTGTGACAACTCAACCTGCCTAAGATATTTCCGTGGTTTTCCTAAGGGGTTAAGACAAATGTCGGGATTAGCCCTAAGAGAAATGGGCCACGGACTTATATAACCTCCCCATAAATTCCTTCTTTTCTAACAAACGACGTAATACCTTAGTAAAGAAATTATAAATTGTCTGTTACATGTGCGAGGTCACTCATCTAGTCGCAATGCGAAAGGACAGGGAACCTTTCAACTTGCAGATTCAAAATTCACGACATTTCTTCTGACGGTCTTCACCTGTCTTGTCATCGAAAACAGAGTCTTCTTGACACCACTTACACTGCGAAATGGCAAGTTCTTTTCAATGAGCAAGATTATATCTGCCATTCTAACGGCGAATAAACAAGTCTTCTCGACTCCTCCTGCACTGCGAAAGGACACAGTTCCTTTAAATCCGCAGATTTACACCAGCCATTTCTTCCTCGTCCAGTCCCGTGATCACGGTGATCACATTTCCATCCCCTCGTGTATGTGGTACCTAAGAGGTTACGTCAATTTTCGGGGTTTCCCCTTCAAAATTATCTAGAGCCCCTTCAATGGAGCAGGATAACCCGAAGTGAGACAAGTGGCCAACAGGTTTGGAGCTCACATATTACGTTTCTTACAGCCCCGAACCCCTTGCAAGGACGCGTTTTGCGTACCTTTTAAATTTCTCCTCCCAATTCTCCACTTTCAAATCAATTCCCTTTCAATGTGCGAAGGGTTGGATTTCAAAAATAGCAGAACTATCAGCCCAGAGTACTCCGGGAGTTTTCCAGTTCTCCTTGACCGGGATTTTGGCTTAGCTCTGAATGAAAGAGTGGGGGAAGTGGAAGGAGAAACTTTAAAGGTACGTGAAAACATGTCCTTGCAAGGGGGGGAAATCGAAAGAAAAATCGAAAGATCGAAGGAGAATTGGGAGAACAAATTTAAAAAGTACGCAAAACGCGTCCTTGCAAGGGGTTGGAGGCTGTACAAAATTAAATATGTGAGCTCCTGTTGGCCACTAGTCTCACTCCGGGTTACGCTGCTCCATTGAAGGAGCTCTAGAAAATTTTGAAGGGGATGCCGAAATTGGACGTAACCTCTTAGATACCACATACGCGAGAGGGACGGAGATTTGATCAAGTGATCACGGGACAGGCGAGGAGGAGTTGGCTGTTATTTGCCGTTAGGATGGCAAGACGCTGTCATCTGTTGTTCGATGACAAGGCATGTGAAGGCCGTCGGAAGAGGCGCCGTGAATTCTAAATCTGCAATTTGAGAGGTCCCTGTCCTTTCAAATTGCGACTAATTGAGTGACCTCGTACATTTAATAGACAATTTAGAGGTTCTGAACTAGGGCATACGCCGTTTACAAGAAAAGTGGAATATATATGGGGAAGGGCATATAGGTCCGAAGCCCATTTCATATAGGGCTCATCCCGACATTTGTCTTACGCCTGAGGAAAACCACGGAATACCTTAGGCAGGATGAGTTGTCTCATATAAGAGACCAGCCAATTTGGCTATTATGTAGGAGGTGATTGTTGTCATGAGCCTTGTTGAATCGTCTCAACTCAGAGACTAGCCATTTGGCTTTATGGTGACTCAATTACGAAGAGGGGGGAGAGATGTAATTATTAATTAATTTAGAGTCATTAGGGAGATTCATGGGGAGATGAGTACAGGTCCGTGGCCCATTTGTTTTAGGGCTCATCCCGACATTTGTCTTAGCGCCTTAGGAAAACCACGGAAAAACCTTAGGCAGGATGAGTTGTCTCAATTTCAGAGACTAGCCAGTTGGCTCTTAGGTAGCATGACTCTATGAATCGATGGATATATACTAGCCCATTGCCTCTATGATAGTTCCATCGATCAACAAATGTAGATATTCTTAGGGAGGGCATATGTTTAGCCTAGTTAAGACAAAGCCATTTTAAAGCGGTTGCACTATCCAAGGAGTCTCATGGAGTTGAGTCGAGGCTACCAAAACCTGGGAGTAACGCCAGCCTCCCTGTCCTCCTGTCTCAAGAGTATAGCTAATGGACCTGGTTTCTACGCCGTAACCTAGGATCATACTGGCCGAGGCCAGATATGAGCGGGTTGTGGTTAGCACGAGCTTCCGTTTACAGGTTCCTAGCCAGTCGAGCAATGAACTCGTCTATGGTTGGCAACTCTAGTTCATCATGGAACTTTCTTCTCGAGGCGACTCGGGGGAGATGGGTAATGAGCCGAATCACCTGGTTTTGGATAACTTAGAGTTTACGGAGGTGGGACACTGCCGCAAACCCCCATGCTGGTGCGGCATATGTAATGATAGAGCGAATGAGGGCCTTATACATGATAAGTCCAACCCCCAGGTTGTCAGGAGTTAAGGCCGCCAGAATGGGATAGTGTCTAACTATCAGCCCGTTGGCTTTACGAACAAAGTATTGGATGTGATCTCGAAAGGTGAGATGAGAGTCCATAATGATCCCTAAATATTTAATTTGGTTCATCCACGGCATTTCTTGTCCGAAAAGTGTGGGTGGTGGTGGTATGTCTTCGAGCCTCGGTCTTAGTGAAAAGAGTATGGCCTGACATTTATCTACATTGACCTTGATTCCACGACTGGAGGTGATCTAAGATCGACTGCAATCTACGGGACGCTAATCGATAGGCTTTGCCCATCGCCAAGAGGGCAGTGTCGTCTGCATAGATATACAGATGGCAACTTCTGCCGTGGATATAACGAAACGGGAGGTCGTTAATGAATATATTGAAAAGTATGGGCCCGATAATGGAACCCTGTGGGACTCCTGCGTGAATTTCACGGGGGGTGGAGAAACTAGTGCCTACACGGGTTTTGAATGTACGGCCTCGGAGGTAGTTAGAAATGAGGCGTATCATTCCATCTGGGACTCCCATGCCCAGTAACTTAACGAGGAGTCCCTCGTGCCAAACCTTGTCGAATGCTCGCTCGATGTCCAGGTAAGCTGCAGCTACTACACGCTTCGCGCTCATAGCCCAGGTAATGTCGTCCGTCATGCGGAGTGCGTGGTGTGTGGTGGAACGACCAGGTTGGAAACCGAACTGCTCGTTCTTGATTTGGGGCAACACTGTGCAAGGGGGGAGTTGGTGCTGTCCTGTTTGTGTTGCTTCGCTGTTAATTGGATGCGGACCGCGGCGAGAACATCGAGGAGGCCTTGTGAGAGTGTGATCCTAGCTGGGCCAGAAGGCTCGGCGTGAAGAAAGTGATTATACCGTGTTCCTACCCACCGATGTTCCAACAAGTCCGTCCACCTAGCGGTGTTAACTGGGGGAATTGTTAGGATAGATGCTACCACTCACTGCCTAACTGGGCCGATTGATTGGTAGCAGCTCAGCTGCACCAGAGCGTGCACCCCTTTAGATTTCTCATTTTATGGTTCACTTGCGTGTTGGACCAATCCTCTATCTACTTCTAAAAGAGCAACGTCGGTTTCTGGCCTCTATGTGGGCCTATTGCAATTGTACTGCTAGTGTAGTCTGCCCTTTTTAGAGCTACTGTATAGTACATCCATCTAAATGGAAGCTGGTGCTGTGCCAGGAGGTAAGCCTGTGCATCACTGTTAATAATTTAATCATGAGGAACACACGCAAAGTGTAACCTCTTATGGATAGTCGCGTACGAAACGGGACATCACCCGCAGCGACTAGGACGAAATCGATCAGAGCTGGTGTAGACAAGAAAACTAAAATTCCTGTCAAGGTTAAACCAAGGCATAAGATAGGTTCGCCTGGATGAACTCCGACATCAAGTACTGCAGACTCTTCAGAAAATCTGTCCTGACTGGCAGCTTCTGAACCTTCATTAGGGGTTCCACCCTTGCCCTCGGTTGGCGATGAGACGCCGAGCGCAAGAAGGACTAGTGTGTCTTCCATCTCTACAGCTTCCAGTACAGGGAAGCTTTCTGTCACTCATAGGAGATCTGAAATATGGCCTCCACCTACACCACCAGTCAACGAGAGGGATGCAGCTGCAACAGGCTCACCCACTCAGCCGCAGACGATTAATCCTCAAGTCCCAGCCACCGACTATATGACCTCAAGGAGGAAGGATATTCCTCTAGTAATCACTGAGAATGATTACAACGGTGATCCGGTCACTATGCTCATGACGTACCGAGACAGGCATCATCCGATCGACATTAATTGTAAGCGGTTAGTGTCAGGATTCGGAGTTAAGACGTACACGCAACGGGACTATAGCTCCCTGATTAAATATATCGAACAGTACAATGTACACTTAGCGGCAAAAAGAATCGGCCGGCCGACAATTTCTAATTTCCAGAGACATAGGTAACATTGCGCATGCTCGTCTCGTAAAGTCGTAGTCCACCATGTAACACATAATTAAACCATTTAGATTTGCTGTATTTTGTTTAAGAGTAAAAAATATGTAATAAAATCGGATGGCGGGTTGATTCTAGATACATCAGGGCCCTTGAAGATGAAATAATAAAATTGATAAATACAAAATCAACCGGAACGAATGTGAACAGGAACACCACGTGTTATGCCGAATGAATATTAACAGTCACAGTAGCGTAAGTCGTTACGGCATTTGTGTATTTAACAAGCTGATAGTAGTAGCTCAAGGTTCGAATCTGCCCCAATCTTCTTTTTGTAATTACAAATTTGGCATCATATGCGTCTCGGAAAGATATAATTATGTGGCGATATCTCTTACTGTAGAATATGCCATCACTCTAATAAATAATAAACCTCCCTCTCTCTTTCAACCAATACTCCTATCTGTTAATACAACGTTCTATCTTGTCATTACGCTTGAAGATGACAAAGAAAAAAAACTCATTGCCCTGGTTCACATAGGTTATTCTGCGTATGCTACTCTACGGCAGTACTTCGATTGGAGAAATGTAATTTTCTCCGACCAGGTAATTGTCTCCAGTACCATTCTGCGTATGCTATTTTCCAACAGAACTTCGATTGGGGAAATGTGATTTTCTCCGACGAGGTAATTGTCTCCAATAGCAACGACAGCGGTACGCCCTAGTTTATTGTATGAATAGCCACCGATGCGATGAACGCTTCGTGAGACGAATTAAGAAGTCGTGTTGCGTGATGGTCGCGTGTTGGGGTTGGATGTCATATGATGGGGCAAGACTTCTGGAACGCATCCACGGGCGGTTACGGTAGAAGTCTACAAACACATTTTGGTAAATGTAATGATCCCTTCCGCCCGAGAACGATATCCAGAAGGAACACTTTTCTTCCAGCAGGATAATCATCTGGTACACATCACCAACCGGATTCAAAGATGGTTTACGAGGAGGCGTAATGTCGACTCAGTCGACTGGCCTCCAAGTTCACCTGATATGAATCCGATTCAAAATTTGTGGGCAGCAGTCAAAAGATCCTACACTCTAATTGGGCAGAACAACCACCCGTTCGGACACCTGAGGAATTGTGGGACAGAGTTCTAGATGCGTGGGAGGAGATGGCCAAGAATTTAGAACTGTTCCATAATCTTGTGGACTCCATGTCGTGCAGAATGAGGGCTGCTTTTGACGCAGGTAGTTTGTGGACGAGATACTAGTCCCCACCACAGGCCTTTCTTGTTAATATATTAACAAATTGTTTGTTTTGTTAATTTAATTATTTATTTGCGTTTGATATGCGTCCGGATTTTTAGGATGTGAAACAAGTATTTTTGTTTATACAGGCCAGGTCTCGTCTAATAATAGTCCACAGGTGATGGGCAATCATAGTTCTACAAGGGAGGCATTTCGAAGTTTGTCAACAAATGCCATTTCACATTTTAGCTAATAAATTAAGTAAAAATTAAAATAAAAAATAATATTTTTGTCACACATTGCTCGTCAGGTGTACTGCATTATAGACGGACGACTTTCAATGAAGAGACACCAGAGCAATGCCTCGTAGTGGGTTACGTTTACACGAGTCAACCGCGAGATAGAACTTAGCATTTCTATCGACCAAGAGTCGGCCCATTCTTTTTGCCGCTGAGTGTACATTTTCATCTGGCGAAAGCCTGATTCGAGAAGGTCATTAAGGCATTGGTGAAGGGACTTCATCCTAGGACGAACCCCAACACAGTAACCCAAGAGCTGATTCGTCTATGATTTTCTGTGCGGAACTCAGTTGTCACGAATGACAACTACCGCAAAGCCCCAAACGGGATGTTTCGGATACATCTTACTGACAACAAGAAGGCGAGTTTGATTGTCGACCTCACTAACCTACTTTCTACGTTCGTTAGGGTTGAAAAGTATTTTCAAAGGCCCACTCCTCCACAGTGTACTCACTGCTGGAGATTCGGACACACTGCTAGACAGTTTAAAGCACCAGCTAGGTGCAGGAATTGCGCCGGCCAGCACGTAACATCTGCGTGCATGATGCCGATGCAGGGCGAACACCCTGCAACGTATAGAGGTTGCGGGAATTCCTCACCTATAAGAACCTTCATGAGAAAATGCATGGCATATCGAATCAGACTGCCGGTACTGCTCGACTTCCCCCTTCCCCTCGTGTTTCGGCTAACAACCTGGATAATTTTCCAGTTCTGCGTCCTTCACAGGTCGCAGAACCTGAACCTGCTCCTTCCCGGCAAGTTCCTGCCGTGTTCTAAGAAAGCATATGACAGATTGCCGGGGACGAGAGTAAGAAAGGGAAACGCGCTGTAGCACATGTTGCTACTAGCAAGGTTTCTCTTACCGCAACTGAACCAGCTGCCAAAGAGAAATCGTCTGACGAAGAGGTGTTTTTACTCACGTCTCAACCGGGTACGTCTACTGACTATAGGCGCCCCAATGAGAGCAGGCGGACTTTTAGCCAAGTTGCGGCAACCCCGCCGTCACCTCGTCCCAACCTCCCTAAAACAAACCGAGAATCGGCGAATGCCTTCAAACGGCAGGTGGCCATTTGGGACCCCCCGTTTACACTGTCTCTGATGTTCCAAATACTGGAACAAATGAGCACGTATCTGGGGAATCTCCTTACCTCTACCAAGCAGCCCGGACAATCAGTAGGGCTATAGCCATACCGACGAGACAACGAAGACCTGCCGGTGGAAGGAGGAACGCGAGGAATAATCCATGGTGATTTTCGCGTGCTAATATGGAACGCCCGAGGATTACACGCGAATAGAAACGAACTTAGGCATTAATCAGAAAAAAAAAGACATTAAAATCACGCTCATATCGGAAACCCATCTCCACCATTCTGATAAGTTCAGAATTACAAAGTATACCGCATGGATTATTCATTCGACCCAAGACAGGACGCGCCAGTCAGGGGAGGGGGCACTACCATACTAATTCAAAGAGGAATTCCTCATTATGAGCAACTGCTACCTCAACTAGAGAAAATGGAAGCCACCGCGATAACTTTACAGATCTTAAATGAACCTGTAACGTTTATTGCAGTATATAGTCCACCCCAATCACTTAAGGTTAGGGATTTAGACATCCTCATGGATACTAGTCGAAAGATGGTAGTAGGCGGAGGCCTGAACTCGAAACACACAGTCTGGGGCTGTTGTGTCGGCAATTCGGATGGCAGTAAGTTTTATCGTCACCACCTTAGGATTCACCATATGGTTTCTGCCTCGAGTACACCCACGCATATCCCAGACAATGCTAACCATCAACCAGACATTTTAGACATTGATTTATTGAAAAACATAAATTTCCATAACAAAATTTCGTTACATGAATGGTTAGAAAATTCAGATCATAAACCAGTTATCATTACGTTTCGAGCGCAACTACAATTATCCCTTCCAAAACTGTGCTACTATACAAAGCAGCTGACTGGGAACTCTTTAGAGATAAGTTGGACGCTCTCACAGATGACTTGGCTCCAACGTCATCTGTGGAGATCGAAGATGCTGCTAAAATGCTAACGAACGCTGTCGGTTATTCCTACAAAAACTATTACTCCTGGAAAATTAGAGCTTCCGAAGGATACTCTAAAAGTAATCAGGGAAAGAAACGACTGTCGGCGCGCCTGGCAAAGAACGCGGGACTCTCGCCTAAGACCACGGATGAATCTTTTAAAAAGGGAGATTTCTCAGGAAATAAACGATCAGATCATCCAAGCTTGGATTCAAAAAGTTAGTAATTTAGATACCGACAATATGAGCGAGGTGTGGAAAATTACAATGTCCTTCACTAAGGCATATAGTGACATCCCTCCCATCCAGCACAATGGGACAACGTACAATAGTCCAAGGAGAAAGCAACGATTTTCGCGGAAGTCCTCGAGAATTTCTTCCATCCACATGGGGATTTGTATGACAGACATATACATGACAAAATACTACAAGACACAACTACGTACTTACTTAACGTGGACCTCAACAACAACGACGCACCACTGATCCGTCCTGCTAATGTTCACGAGATAAAACGGCAAGTTAGACACCTGCCAAATAAAAAAGCTCCTGGCCCCGATGGCATTCAAGCTGAAGTACTGAAACAGCTATCACCGAAAGCGCTCAAATTACTTACAAATATCATAAATGATATCTTTCGGATAGGCTATTTTCCTAACATCTGGAAACACTCGCACATTATTCAAATTCCTAAGTCAGGAAAGAATAAATCTGTTCCACGCAATTATCGCCCTATCAGTTTACTAAACGTTTTAGGTAAAGTTGCGGAAAGGATTATACAAAAAAAGATTGAAATCCGAACTCGGAAAAAATGATCTAATCCGAAACGAACAGTCTGGATTCCGTTCACGTCATTCGTGCACACGATTAGTGGGAAGGAAGGTCAGTGCCGAGAGGAGAAGTGACAGTGTTTCTGTGAGTGCAAGAGCTGAAATGGTGAGAAGTGAAGTGAAGGATAAGAATGACGAGTTTAATCCAGGACCCAGAACAGGAGAAGAGTAATCTGGCTACAAAAGACAACATTCTGCTAATGATGAGCAGTTTTATAGAGGGAATAAAATAGGTAAGGAGTATGGGGGAGGAGGTTAGCTAGGATGGCGAAGTATAATATGTAGAAAATTAGTGAGATCGGAAAATGAAAGGCACACATGAAACAGATATAATAACGAGCATATTGGATACTGGTCTAATATGTGTTATTATCAAGTATTATTAGAAACAGTGTGTGTTCGATATTGTCTAGTGATCTGAAAATCAAGAACAGAGTGATAAAAGTGCAATTCTGAATGAATTAGTAAAGTGAAATAAGAAGTTAAGTAAAACGATAGAGATAATTGAAAATAGGTGAGGAATCTGGCGGAGGAGGCTAGCTAGGATAGTAAGTATAATATGTGGAAAATTAGTGAGATCTGAAAAATGAAATGCACACAACAAACAGACATAATAATGAACTTATTGGACAAAGGGGTAGTATGTTTTAGTAACAAGTATTTTTAGAAACAGTATGTGTTCGTTATAAGTGTATTGAAAATCAAGAACAAAGTTGTAAAAGTGGCAATTTTGAATGATATAAATGAAGTTGTTAGGTTATAAATGAAGTTGTTAGGTTTTTGAAAGTGGGAATAATGATCAATTTAAATGGGGTCTAAAGTTAAATTATAAGAGCGTCTACAAAAGGTATATCTGTAATGAATGTAATTGTGGCACCGGATACAAAAATTGTGAGGTCCACATTACAGGGATGTAAATGTTGGCAATCAAATACAATACAATACAATACAATACAATACAATACAATACAATACAATACAATACAATACAGTCGTGCACACAGCAATTGCTTCGCGCGACGGAATTCATTACTACTGCCTTTAATATAAACCGAACAGTAGCGGTTATATTGCTAGATTATACATAAGCATTTGACAGAGTTTGGCATGAGGGCTTGATATATATACATTAATTAACAATAATTTAAATTACCGCCTAGTAAAATTGTTAGATAATTATATTCGGGGCAGAACGTTCCAGGTTAAACTGAACGATGTGCACTCCACGTCGCAAGGTATCAACGCTGGGGTACCTCAGGGCAGCATTCTGGGACAGATACTTTTCTAAATCTATATTAATGACCTACCATTTAATCCAAATTTCAATAATAGTATTTTAGCGCTGTATAATGACGATTCGGCATTTCTCACGGCATCATGGAAACCAACGGTTGCCATTAATAGACTTCAAAGTCATCTACGTGACATTGAACCATGACTGTTCAGATGGAGAATTAAATTAAATATATCGAAAACACAAGCCATCTTACTTAGCAGAAAAAATAAATTCAATAGACCGAGAATAAATCACACAAAATTAGCTATAAATGGATCACAAATACAGTGGAAAACTTCAGTTAAGTATCTCGGAGTATTTTTCCGAACACGTACTACGGAAACTCAGACTTGCCAATTCTAGAATGGTGGAACTGTACCCAATTTTAAAGAAAAGCAGACATTTAAACACATATAGTCTTGATTTTGTATAAAACATTAATTAGGCCAGTAATATTATATGCTTGTCCTGCTTGGGGACATGCACTTATTACAGTTCTTAAAAAATGACAGGTTTTCCAAAACAAACTTTTAAGATTCATTACAGGACTTCCGAGAGTAACATCTGTTAGACTGATTCATAAAGAACTCGAAATTTGGACAATTCAAGAATATATTTCAAATTAAGCCTTCTGCACGTACACCAAGTCGTACAGCAGCAACTACACCTTAATTTCTTCCCTGGGTAACTACAACCCTGCTTTAGATAAACACAAAAGACCTAAGAGCGTACTCCACCCTCTAGCTTGGAACGACAACGTACAAGACGCAAATCAAATTGAACACTAAACAACATGACTCGACAGACAGAAATAAGTCTACAAATGCATTAATAAAGTTATTTCTCTGTTTCAGGGTCATCACATTATTGGCTGCATAGATGTATTGTACATGTTTTATTGTAAATAATTTTTATGGATTTTTAATGTATATGTATTTTAAATCATGATTAAAAGCCAACCTTCCACCTCAATATATAGGCCTAAAGACCCCACTGAAGCCAATTGGCTTGTCGTCAGCACGACACCTCATCCTGCTCAAGGTTTTTCCGTGGTTTCTCTTGAGTAATAAGACAAATGTCGGGATGTGCCCTAAAAGAAATGGGCCACGGACTACTTCCCTTCCCCCACTCTTTCTCTTCTACTATCAAAAAGAAATTGCTAATTTCTTAGATAATCCTGTAATTTAATAATAGGGGAAAATAAATATACTGTAAGTTCACAGGGCTAACGGCTTCGAAGTTGGGTACCTGATTATAATGAAGTGGACAGGTAGCAATATAAAACATGGGGGCATGGGATAGTTACTCTGCCCTCCATAATAAATTCACTTCAATTAAATTCCTCAATAAAAAAAAACATTCAATATGCGCATTTACAACAGCCATTTTTTTCCTCGTTCCGTCGCGTGATCACTTTGAACACATTTTCGTCCTTTCGCTTATGTGGTACCTAAGAGGTTACGTCCATTTTCGGTTTTTCCCCTTCAAAATTTTCTATAGCTCATTCAGTGGAACAGCGTAACCCGGAGTGAGACAAGTGACCAACAGGCTTGGGGCTCACATATTTAGTTTCTTTCAGCCCCGAACCCATTGCAAGGACGCGTACCTTTTAAATTTCTCCTCCCACTTCTCCTCTTTCAATTTCAATGACAGTCACTGGTTTCGACGGGGATAACTATCACGCTACCCTCGTCCAGTGCTCATTCTTCTCGCTTAGGCGGAGATACTTTTTGTTCGTACTTGTCTCGGCACGTACGCCACTCCCGGAATGGAGGGCCGACATGCGCTCTGTCTTCGACTAGCCCTCATATCTCTCTCACTATACCCTACAAAGTTCACAACCTCATCTCTCCTCCCGTAGTTCTTAGCACCCCTACACTTTCTTTCCGTCAATCTTTCTGGCCTCAGTTTACCCGACCCGAGTCCTGCCTTCGAACCCCCCTCTTCTGTCGAAAAGTTGCAAAATATTCTTTGTTGATCCCTCGATAGAAGAGTTGCCCGTTTCCCCCCTCTGGTGTCGAAAAGTCGCGAAGCCAGGCTCACTGTGATCCCTCGACACCTATGGAGTTTGTTCTCTCTGTCGAAAAGTCACAAAGTATCTTTGTTGATCCCTCGATTGAGGGAACTAATCTCAAACCCGATTCCATCTCTCGCTCTTTCCCCCCCACATCGTGAAACTTCAGGCCACTCCCGTTTCTCCCATTCCCAAGTACTTCCGTTTTCTCTCTCTTTTCTACGTTGGCATCCCGTTCACTTCTTACCAGCCCCACAGCTACTCTCTCCTTGTCTCGTCTTCAGTTCTCCCCGGGCACTCCCGTTACCCCTCTCATATATCATCAGACCTGACATCAGTACAGCTTCGAGTAACTTCAGCCAGAGTTAGAGGGCCACAAGTTCGATATTCTGAATTTACTCAATGGCACTCCTGTTTCCCCTGCTTACGAACTAGAGAAGTACGCTACATTGTTTAAATAAACACCTATATTTGTATCGGAGTATTTTCTTTTGACATCATTGCATCATCCTCCTCTCCCACAAACTTCGACACAACTTCTCAGTCACTCCCTCTTCCCCTCTCTACACCTGTGATCACAGCCAGCTGAAGAACGTCAACGAGGACCGGAACACAACACCAGCATCATGGTATCATCACCTCCCCAAAAACAAGCTTCAGCCCTCTTGTTCCGTCACTCCCGTTTCCCTTTTCTCCATGTCAACGACACGTCGGAGAGAAACTACCACGGAGACCGGTGCACTACAATTGGCGCCCAACGTGGGACCTAACATCGATATCTCATTCCCCTTTACGCTTCGGCCATCTTGTCCCGTCAATCCCATCTCCCCTCCCCACCTCGACTACACGTTGGAGAGGAACGACCAGGAGTCCGGCGTACGATAAAGTTCTCCAGCGATCAAATTGAAATTCTATTTAGTTCCATACGGAGAATGAACGGGAGTAATGACCAGACAATATTGTAGTAGTTGTTGTCCACGCCATTCATAAAATCCCAACTACAGGCATGATATCTGTAACTCTGAACGCTAATGTTTTTGATAATAGTACAGGAATTCATAATATGCGTCTAGAGATGTGGCACCACAATCAATAAGCAATAGTATGTATATCACAGAATTAAAATAAAATGAAATAAAATGATAATAATAATAATAATAATAATAATAATAATAATAATAATAATAATAATAATTCAACATTAATAGAAATTCTTTTCCCCCTCTTAAAAGTCTTAGAAAATGGTAACAATAAAATTTAATCCATATGAAGCAGTTGTGAAGGACAATCTAAATTGTGAAAATTATAAATAATTATTTGTATCTAAGGATGTCGTTATTCCTGCATGCTCTTTCTGTCTCTTTAAAACCTCAATAGAGGAGGATATTTTTACCGTACATTGAAATTCCTGAAAATAGTCTGTGCCTTCGATTCTGCAACAAAGATCTCTCTTTTATACATATACAATGATAAATTCCTTAAAAGGAATTAAAGATAGCCTACATCCTGTCTGGATCCGAAATCCTAGTGTGAAATGTAACAGTCCTACAAATGATGGTAATCACGAGTCAAAATTATGTGACTTCCCATTAAACAAATTCCTCAGGTCCTACATTAGTAATTTTTGTCGGACAATGTCAGAAGAGGCAAGATATAAGAAAAGAGCACTTCACTGTATAAACTCATGTCGAGAAAAGTGCACAAAATATAAGATGCAGTTGGATCATCAACAAGGATGAAGTACCACACTGTTTATATTGAAAATAAACGCATCCTTACGCATCAACTTATAAGGCACATGAATTAAGTAAATAATGTAATATTCCATACTACATTTGGTGTATGATTTATTTAAATGTTCTTTCAAATGCATCTTTAAAAGTCTGTCATTCATGATTGCATACCATATGAACCAATAGGGTTAAAGATTGGTGACTACGATGCGAACAACTCATTGTATTGTGTGCGGGAAGACTGGGCAGATTTGTTATGAGGTTTAGATTAGGCGCTAGACGCAAGTGCTAATTGAAGCTCGTGCGTCATCTTTAGGATATGTGCAACATGTAGGGCTCTGGGTTCTGAATTCACAACTGGCCTACGTCTGTGTTCATTACACAACGGAGTGGGCCATGAAAATTTTATCTCTCTTTGGTAACGGTTTGTTGTTAATTGATTTGTATCTTTCTTACAAGAAATAAAACTGTTCCTAAGTTTGATTGACATATTATATTGTATTCACACTACAAGCACCAGCAGAGAGATGGCGCCTGTAGGTGAATCCCGGAACCACATCCGCCATGTCCTCCTAGTCAACCTGTAACTTTTGAAAATGATCACTGAAATGATACTAATGAAGACAAAATGAGTCCGAGGTCCAACACCGCCGAAATTCGTCCTTTAGTTTTATGAGGCAGATGGACAGACAGTGTACATGAACAAAACTACTTTTCGGTATCGGTATCAGAGATATTGCAAATGTGTATTTCCTTCAAAATCTCTAAAGAAGTTCATGTAATGTGTCAGTATTTATTTCCTATTTACACTTCGTATAATGGGAAGTCAAAATAATTATTTGCTTTGAGGCACCATATTGAATTTCATGCCTGAAATACGTTAATATAGTAAAACTTATGCAAGGCAGAATGTTAATAAGACGGAAACATAGCTATGCAATGTAAACAAATTATCTAGTCCCAGTGGATAAATAAGTATTGTAGTGTTATTTAGTGTCTACCTATGGGAAAACAGGAAGCAATGTTTTGCTTCATTAGAAACTACGTATAATATGTGGGGAAAAATTAAAAGTTGATGTAGGCCTACTCTTACTCCCAGTGAATAGAGTAGGTATTGTAGTGTTATTTAGTATCTACCCATTGCAGAAACATGAAACAATATTTTAAATAATCAGAAACTACATAGAAAATGTGAGGAAAAATTAAAAGCTGATGTAGGCCTACTCTTAGTCTCAATATATAGAATAGGTATTGTAGTGTTATTTAGTTTCTGCCCAATGCGGAAACATGAAAAGATATTTTACTTCATCAGAAACTATGAATAAAACGTGGGGAGAAATTAAAAGCTGATGTAAGCCTACTCTTAGTCCCAATGGATAGAATAGATGTTGTATTATTACTTAGTGTCTGCCCAATGCGGAAACATGAAACGATATTTTACTTCAACAGAAACTATCTTTAGTCCTATAATGTGGAAACATTTAAAGTTGACGTGCTCTATTTCTGTTCATCCTATTTTTTAAAGTATTGTCTGAGAATTAATACTAGTCAAGTGAGTCACTACTCTGACAAGCAGCTTTAGACTACAAGAAAATAAAGAACGAGGTATAGTAGCTGTTTCACTATCGAATCGAGAGAAGGGAGGATTTGGAAATCGCCAATGAGTCAAGGATATTCCTTTCCATAACGATGTGTATTTAAATATTAAATTGTTAAAAATTGTTTTCATTCAATATCTAAATTTTATATATTCATATAGTTGGAGAAAATTGGATCCCCTTAGCGTGATGTATTTATATTTCGATGAGGAATAACATAATTGTTCCGACTGCAAGTGGTAATGACAGTAACAGCAATGATGTAATTCCTATAGCGCATAATTATAGATTATGGGATTTGTCCCATTTTATAAGAAGCATTGTGGAAATAAAATAAACTAACCCTAGAACAATTTACACGCCTGGCAAAGAGTAACGCAGAAAAAACTGACAAATCTAAAATTGCTCTAGAACGTGCAATATCATTTGCATATTATAGTTAAAGTGTTCCTCTTCGTACTACACTTCTTTCCTTCATAACACAATAAAAATAAGTATGGCGGCAAAACTAAAAATAATTATGTAGTCTATTCATGGACGACAGCACAATTTTTATTAGTAATAAATGAAATTATCCATGTAAGATGTCCATTATTCAATAAAATTCTTTATTGCGAAAAAAAAAATAAATATGGACAAAATCGTGATTCACATCACGGTTAAAATACTGTGAATAGTTACATATAGAATAACTTTAAACTAAGGAATAATGCATAATGTTAAAAGTTGTGTAATCAAGATTTATAAAATAGATGCATAAAAAAGACAGATAGATAGAGGGCGTCTACACCTAAATGCCCTATATTTCTCTTGTTTCCAACACCAAATAAATAAAGATATGGGAATTTTATTCATATACGTAAGTCTTATGAGGGATTAAGAATATGACAAAAAATCACAAACATCCATGTGAGCCCCTGTAGTGGTACGATGGATGTCTAGTCTGTATTCGATTTCCGTTCAGGTCTGCTCCAACGTGCTCGGAGAGATGGTACCAATGGTTTCCACAATCCAGGCACTGAGGTCTCGAAGGTTCCGAACTTTAGCAGTGTACATCCTGTCCTTTATACAGCACAAAAAAATCCAGCGGTCTTATGTCAGGAGAACGTGGAATCCAATTCAGGGGTCTATCTCGTCTTATCCAACACCCTGGGAATGCACTCCGCACATCCAGCGACCAGTGAGGTGGAGCACAATCTTGTTAAACTACAACCTGGGGAAAGATTTACAGCTGCAGCATGTCCAGGTAGGTCTTGTGACAGTCTTCTCTGATCATGTTTCTCCGTGTCCGGATTGTGGAAGTCATTGATACCATCCCAAGATATCCTTTGTGTCAACGCAGGGGCTAACGTGGAAATGTGTGTGTGTTTTTTTTTGTTACAAACATAATACCTCATACAATTTATATTTGTGAATAAAATTCCTTTATATTTATTTCTTTGGTATTGAGAGAAAAATTAGGCATTTCAGTGTAGACACTCTGTATAATAAAAATAAATTACTAACAATTAATAAAATTTTGCAATGAAGTAAAATAACTGAATTAACCGCCTTCATATTATATTTATAAAAAAAACTTAATAATTTTAACAAATCTCAACAATTCAATTTATTATAATGTATAAATTGTTACAATATTCCTAAAATATTTGAAAGTAAAATTGTGCACGATCAATAGGCCTACTTACCAGTGGGCGGAGGTCCGGATGATAAAGAATGTGGCCATTGTTATTTATGATAAATGAATAGCCATTTACCCCAAGCTGAAAACAGACAGATAAGAAGTATTAAGTCATTGAAACTGTTCAATAAATTTCACGAAGTGTGCTGATTGTTTCCCGTTATTTTGCAAACATTAAAAAAAAAACTATTTAATGCTAAATAATCTGGCTTTCAATATGCTTCGACTTAAGATGGAAGAATGAATTTCCAAGATATCTTCTAAAAAATAATCAGTTGTTTTCTAGGACCTAAATCGTTTATGATAATCAAACAGGTGTGACGTAATATATCTGCGGTGACAACATTGAAATTACTTACAGACCATGACTGAATCAATAAACATTTACGAAGATCGAGTATTGTAGAATCTCGTAGAAACCTTTTTGTAATCTTAATGAAGATATGGATCAATAATATCATATTCACTCTCCAAGTTTTACTCCACTTTCTAGTATTTCTGCTAAATTTTGGAGCTCAAGAGAGCTAATGACATCATCGTAAATTGTTCGACCAAACAACTAACGAACCATAGCCTATATTTATATGTCTTGATGAGGATTTACGTATTAAATTAATAAATGAAAAAAAAAAAAAAAACAAGCGGAGTGATACGAAGAACTTCAAAGAATGGGCATAAGGCGCGGATATTTCCTATACATTTAAATTTTGCTAGGGATAACTCATGGCCGTTATAAATGGGCAATGAATGGAAGTAATAAACAAGAATTTGGGCTGTTGAAATAAGATTTCTACGTTCCACAAGAACCTGTTAATATTAGAAATAAGTTGAATATTTTTAAAACAAATACATGTGTATATATTTATATTCATTATTTAACTCATAGATCTCTGTCAAATGACAGGCGTTTCGCTGCAAATCCAGCAAATTTTAATGTTCCCCTTTACCATTTTTTACAGTTTATCCTTCACAAGGTAGGTTCTTGCTTAGCCAATGAGCCAGCCAATTAATTTTTCATCCATTTTTTAGCAGAACATTTTGCATTTTGTCTGTCCATTTTATACACTACAATTTTTCTCCATGTCTAGATTTCAAATGCTTGTAGCCGTTTCTTTTTTCTTCGTGGTAATGTCCATGTTTCTACCCCATACAATGTCAAACTTCACACAAAGTACTTCACTAGTCTCTTCCTTAGTTCTTATTCCGAAATTCCGCAAAAAATGCTCCTTTTTCTATTAAAAGCTTCCTTTGCCATTGCTATCCTCATTTTGACTTCTTGGCAACAACTCATGTTACTGCTTACAGTAAACCCCAAGTATTTGAAGTTGTCGGATTGTTTTACTGCCTATTTCGAATTTGCAGGCATACCTTGATTATATTTATTTGGCTCCTACTATCACCATTTCTATATTCTGAAAACTTCTTCACTAAATCCTCCAAGTACAGACACACACATAATTATACTCACCCAAACACATACACTACTGTTACTTTGTGAAAAGTGCAACACCCAGAAAGAATGGCCTGAACGACTCCAAACTCGGGAGAACTATAGAAAAATGTACCACCAATAATTGATTACATTTCCAGAGTGATGGCGTACACATAGGCTCAACAGTGACGTCTCTTGTGTCACCAGCAAGGTCAGTATTATGCCTTGCTCAGTCAGTGCAGAGCTTCCAAACGAAGTGGAAACGTGAAAGCTAGTGCAGGCATGCCTCGTTGATGTGGAAGGGCGCAATATCAGCACGTAAGTGAGTTCAAATGGGGCAGAATGGTTGGTCTCCGGGAAGCAGGTTTGTCATACCGTGACATTTCGGCTCGTACAGGGCATGCTGCTACGATAATGATGCGTGTGTGGAACCAGTGGATAGAAGAGAGTCGTATGCAGAGACGAGCGGGTACTGGACCACGTGATGTGACCACAGCACGGGATGACCACCGTGACATGGCCGTGATGAACCGTACAGCTTAATCTACAGTGGTGAGTCGACGTTGGAGTACTGCAACTGGTGTGGACCTGTCTGCGTCAACGGTTCGCCGCTGTCTTTTGAGGGCTGGACTAGTGGCTCACATGCTGTTGTGTCGGCTTCCATTGTCCAGAAACCACCAACGCCTCAGACTGCAATGGGCATGTGAACGTCGTCACTGATGTGCTGAGTGGCAAAGTGTAGTGTTTTCAGACGAGTCCCGCTTCAACTTGTCCTACAATGATGACCACATACATATTAGATGCAATCTGAGATCCTGCATTGTTCAAAGACATAGCGAACAAACGCCTAATGTGATGGTTTGGGGCGCCATTGGATAAAATATGTGATCTCTCCTCCGCATTAAGGGCAATCTGAACAGAAATCGCTACATTAGGGAGGTTTTAGAGCCCGAGGTACCGCCCCTCCAGCCAACTCCACGTGTCATATTTCAGCAGGACAATGCCTGGGCACATGTGGCGAGGATTGTGCATTACTTCTTCGAAGAACGACGGGTATCACTGCTTTCCTGACCTGCACGTTCGCCAGGCATGTCGCTCATCTGCAACTTGTTCGTCATGGCCCTCCAACACCCACTCTTCACGCTTTGTGGACTCGCATACAAACTGCGAGGAAGAAGATTCCTCATTAATATATTCAATCCCTCTTTGATTCCATGCCACGACGCTTAAAGGCTCTGATTGCAACGCATGGAGGCTTCACACCATAGTGAAATCTCACGGTCACAGATCAGGTACAGTTCTGTAATTCTAATCATTCGTGTATTGCCAAGTACTTAATCTGTGGTATCTACTTCATTTCAGTCATATGTACTATATCCTTCTTGGTGTTGCAATTTCCACAAACGTATGTGTGTGTGCGTGAGAGAGAGAGAGAGATAAAATAGAGTATTACAAAGTGAACCGATACAGATCTTACTACGAATGACCGGAAATAGGCTACCATCAGCAGTTTTCCTTGAACTACGAACAATAATAAGAATTAGTATTGGTTGTTCGATAGATGGATAAGTGAATTTTATTGAAGTCAGAAGAGAGAATAGTCTACCCCTGAAATAGAAGAAGCGGGAGAAGAAGAGAGAATAAAAAGAAGCTTGTGACGACAACTAACCTGGATTTGTTTTATACAAATTTTCTGTTATAGGCATATTCGACATTTTTGTATTTTTATTTAGAAAGATACTCTTTTAGCTTTACAAATAACGGGACTGCCTCATTGAACAAAGCATAACTAACACACAGAGCGAAAATAAAATTGAAATTAGAGAAGAGAACAGGAAAGATCATAAAAGAGAAACATAGGAAACGAAAAAAATGTGTGAAAATAAGAACAGGAAAGACAATAGCATATCATAAACAGTTATATCGCCACATTAATACTACAACTAGGTAACTCCACTTTTGAGTGAAAATGAGTTATCTACTGGTACATTTCCAGAATGCTTGAGTTACGCTTTTTCATATGATACAAATAAATAATTGTCTGGATATATCACATAACAAATGCAGCCTTTAAAGTAATAATATTGGCAGTTCTGTGTATTCAAAGCATTATTACAACAATCTAAATTTTGAAGTTAATTTGAGTACACCAGGTGCTTGAGACCAGATTTTCTAACTGAAAACATTAAAAACTGGAAGCTGTTTGAGGAACACAACTTGAACATTAGGAAAAACGATGATAATGGAAACCCATTTATGTAGATGGCAGAAAGATCAGACCACTTCTATTGAGATTCAAGAGGACTATGATGAAGTATTTCGATCCATACGCTCCAGAAGAAATAATCGATGTCTCATTGACATGTAGGAAAACTTGAAACCTTTATATGGAACCAGAATTCCAGTTTCAAATGCTAAGTATGACGACTCGCTATCCCTATTTAAAATGGATTCTCAGGTCTTGTAAACTAGTTATAGTAGTACCAGTAAGGCACAGGACTATGTGTCAGTAGAAGAAGAAGAATAAGAAGAATGAAGAGCGGAATAAGTAGAAGATGATGCTCCTGATGATGATTGATGATTATGAAGGGAATATGGACGCCTAAGAAATAAAGTTAAATTTTTATGTCAGAAATTGTGATGTTTGTGTTAAAATGCATACTTAGAAATTTCTTTAATAAAATTACTTATTTCAATTTTTAAATTCATAATTAATTGAAGGGTTGAAGGGATAAAAGTGTCATGCTACAAAAATTAAGTTTTCAGTAAATGAAGGACAAAACTGTTAGCCTTTCATTAAGCAACAGAGCAATGTAACGAACTCTATCTCTACACAGTATAACTGCTGTTATTGGACTGACATCTATGGAATCCGTTTCACAATAAAATTTGATACTTAACACTTTCATTCAAAGTGAAATATTGATTCATTTATAACTGTAACACAATACTTTCATACATTCTACCCTTATATTTCTTACTCTGATGGCAGTTATCTACTAGATTATATAAATATAACTTTGTGCTAGAAGTAGGTCTCTTACTTAGGCCCTACTTTTGACTTTACATTTTGGAAACGTCAATTATGCAATATGCACTCCAGAAAGAAGTCCCAAAGGCATTTAAACAATCAATCATTGATTTTATAACTCTATTTAAATACTTCTAATTTCAAAATAAACATTCGAACAAGCTTCCTGTAAAATTATGAACTTTGCAGTTACCTAGTTGTAGTATTAAGGTAGCTATATCAAGTTATTCAATACAGCTTTTACTCACCTTGTATGGTTGTACCAGTTTCTGTATCTGCTGTATAGGAACATCAGTACCAACCACACCAAGCAAATTGGCAACTCTGACCTGAAAAAAATGTAACCAATTATAGTGTAATTGAGTTGTACTTATTTACACTATTGCAAATAACAAAAAAGAATAATTTCAGTAATTTAATAATTTATTAGAATCCAAATTTAAATGTAATAATATTTTCAATACTAAAGTAGGACGGGAGGATATTTTTAAACCAATGCACAGTGTGCAATAACGGAAATCTAGCTGGACAAAATTAATAACTTCTCTGCATACCAACGGATTGTTTTGAAATTTTGTAGAGACCTTATAGGTAACACATATTCTTTGTGTACGAACTCTGATTACGTTTTTGTAAGAGAAACTACCCCTTTAGGGGGATAGTTTTAGACAAAAATAGTAAATTCTTTTCCATCTAACAGATTTTTATGAAAGATTGTAGGCTAAAGAAGTTATAGGTAAAATATATTTCTTGTGTACAAACTATATTTACGGCTCCATAAGAGGAAGTAACCCCTTTACAGCGGCTGCATTTACACAAAATTAACTTCTTTTCTACATAACAGAATTTTATGAAACTTTATACAAATAACATATAAGATATTTTTTGTGTACAAATTCTGATTACATCTGTATGCTACCTGTAGACTTAAAATGTCGTACAAAGTTTCATTAAAATATATAATGTAGGACAAGTTGTTAATTTTGTCTAAATGCACGACTATAAAAGGCAGTTCCTCTTATAAAACATAATCAGGCTTTGTAGACAAAAGATATATTCCACCTGTACAGGTACTCAACTTCTGTAAAAAGTTGCATAAAATCTGTTAGATATAGAAGTTATAAATTTTGTTTAAATGTACCCCTATAAAGGGGTAATTCCTCTTATGGAACCGTAAATATAGTTTGTGCACAAAAAGTATGTTACCTTTAAATTACGTACAATGCTTCATAAAAATTTGTTAGATAGGATAGAAGTTATTAATTCTGTCTAAATGCACCCATTATAAAGGGGTAGCTTTTCTTGTGCAAACGTAATAACAAAACATATGTGCCACTTGTAAGGCATGTACAAAGTTTCATAACAATCCATTAAGAGTGCAGAGAAGTTATTAATTTTGTCCAGCTAGTGATTTGCGTTCTGATTCACTGTGTGTCTGTTAAGGTTAGAAAAAAATCTGTCCAATGTACTTTTAAAATGATCTTCGATGTCTGTGTATAATTTTGTAGGCCTAAAACACTCACACAGTGATTAAAAACTTCCATATTCCATGATTTTTTATCTGCTGTTAAACGAAACATGGAGCAGTTACCATATGCCTCATCACAGAAAAAAAATAATTACGGTACTGATAAATGCACAAGAAAGTGCAAAATTTGAAAGAAGGATTCAACACTCTAAGTGATACTGTATTAAACGGTAAAAGAATTGTTGTAACCGGATGTGACCGACTATACTAAAACTCATATTACATTTGAAGAATTTTAAAACATATTTTTCAATTGAAATATTTAAACCCTAAAGTAAGAAGAAAAATACTTTACAAACCCGGAACTTGTAATTTAAGTCAAATTAGTAAGAATGTACCTATCTGAACGGGTTTCATGGCTCACAACACAATTGGCTCTTTTCACCTACATAGTAAGCTTCTCTCTCTACAACTGAACAGGAGCGAGAAGTGTTAGAAAGAACTTAATATTCATAGCCTTCTAAATATGACTTGCCGCTGATAAATCAGTAAAAGTTATTATTCACAACATTCTTCAAATATTAAAGAATATGAATTCATATTCACCTATGCCTAACTAAACAAGTCGAAATTTGATTTTGACTGGGAAAATTTCACACTGTGCAATGATTGGAAAGGAGAGCCTACATGTAAATAGTAATGACAATGGAGTTAGGTTAGTCAACTTTGCCACGTCAAAAAGTTCAATTGTCAAAAGTAAAGCATTCCTCCATAAGGATAAACATAAATATACTTGGACTTCTCCAGATGGATTGACACACAACCAAATAGATCACATCTTGATAGATAAACGAAGATATAATAGTATAGTAGACATTCGAACTTTCACCGGGGCTGACTGTAATTCTGACCATTATTTGGTAATTGGAGAATTAAGAGAAAGACTATCAGTAGCCAAGCGAGTAGGGCAACAAGTTAATATTAGTAGATTCAATATTCTGAAATTTGAGGACAAGGAAGCTAAGCAACATTATCAGGTCGAAATTTCAAATAGGCTTGCTGCTTTAGGAAGTTCTAACGAAGTTGAGAAAGAGTTAGCATGTGGGAAAATATCAGAGATAATATCAAAATTGCAGCTGAACAGAGCATAGGTTATTATGAAACTAAGAAAAAGAAACCGTGGTTTGATGAAGATTGTTCTATGGTAGTATAAAGAAGGAAACAGGCAAAATTGAAATTCTTACAGGATGCAGTTGAGGTGAATAGAGATAATTATTTCAATGAAAGACAGGAAGCAAGTCGTACACTCAGAAATAAAAAGAGAGATCACTTGAAGAGAAAACTGAATGAGGTAGAAAGAAATAGTAAGAACAAAAACATTAAAGATGTATGTAAGGGCATAAAGGAATTTAAGAAGGTATATCAGGCAAGGGTAAACGTGATCAAGGATGAGAATGGTGACTTACTTGCAGACTCTCATTCAGTCCTGAACAGATGGAAAAACCATTTTGGACAACTGCTAAATGTACACTTAACGGCAAAAAAGAATGGGCCGACTCTTGGTAGATAGAAATGCTATGTTCTATCGCGCGGTTCACTCGTGTAAACGCAACGCAATGCAAGCCATTGCTGTGGTGTGTCTTCATTGAAAGTTGTCCGTCTACAAGGAACTTAACCTTACGAGATGTGTGTGGCCCAGTGGTAAGATGTCTGACATCCGTATTAGAGGTTGTGAATTCGCTTCCTGGTAGGTAAAATGATTATTATTATTTTCTTTTTAGCTTTCAATTAACTTATTAGTTTAAATGGGAAATGACATTTGTTCATAAGCTTCGTTATGCCTGCCTTGTAAAAATATTATTCGAGACCTGGTCTATATAAACAAAAAAAAAAAAAAAAATACTTGATCTGAGTAGACTCTGAGGATGGTGATGATGCACCGAAACAGCTGTAAGCCGCACAAACTTACATAATTAACACGAGTAAGTCCGCTAGTTAATCAATTACTAATATTATAATTATATAATGAATTCAAAAATCCAGTAAATTTAAAACAAAAGATTTGTGTAAAGTCACTGTTAGTTTGAAAATTGCCTCTATTTGCCACCAGTTACTGTCAGGATCCTTTAATGTGTGAAAGTGGACGTAGGAGATTTTGAATCTATAGGATTCATTTATTACATCGTAAATATTAAACTTTCGATGTGAAGTCTTTAATGTCATGTACAAAGTGTTTAAAATATGTTCTATCTGCAAAAAAAAAAAAAAAAAAAAAAAAAAAAACGCAAGTTTGCTTGAACATAGAACAAAACAACAACAGCAAAATATTGCAAAATCAATCACGAGTCGAATATTAATTGGAGCCACTGTAGCTAAAGCGCTTTCAGAATAAGAAGGCATATGGCCTACGCCAATCGAGTGCTAGCAGCAGTACGGTGCACCGTGTACGAGACGTGGAAGACAGAGACAACAGATAAGGATAGAAAATATCAGTACCAGTCGCTGCTGGGTGCAGCGAGCGGATGGGTCGAGACTTGTTCCTTCATTGTATGTAATGTTTAAATATAATTACTCTTACTGAAGTAATTTTCATCCAAATTTTTATTATTCTTCGCTTCACAGATCAGTAGATTTTGAAGTCACTAACTTGCGAAATAATGTGACAGATATGTAGAAATTTACTTTGCTAATGTCAGACAAAGAATGTCTTAATTTAAAAAAGGAATGCTGCATATTGTATTGCACTATCTGACATGTGGAAATCCTCTCCTGAAAAAATAGAGGGCGAGAAACTTTACCCAATGTTCATACTGCCTTGTACAGCAGTGCTCGATTTATTATTGTTTATTTCTCCAGAGGACACATGAGATAGAGTTTGTTTGTAGATGCAGCCTACGAATCTAGCGATAATAAAACGTAAACATGTTTGTAGAAACGGAATTTAGTATTGATATTGAAGTTGAAAAGTAATTTACTTTTCCTCTGCTAAATGAAGCCTATATAATTTAATTTAATTCTCTAGATTATACCTTACTTAGGGTCCAGGGTTCTATATACTGGTTACGAATCTGGCTATAATGCAACGTAAGCATAATAATTATGTGTTCATACAAAATTCAGTATTCATACTGAAACTGTAGATTGTTTTATTTTTCTCTGTAAAACTAAGTGTATCTAATTTAATTTTATTCTCTAACTTTTACGTATCTAGAGGTCCAGGGTTCTATATTCTGGCTAAGAATCCGGCTATAAGAATATAAGCATATCTGTTCATATGTAGATCTAATTCAGTAATATAGAAATTGAAGATTACTTTCTTTTGCTTGGTTAAATCAAGCCTATATAATTTAATTTAATCCTCAGGCTTACACCTACCTAGAGGTCCAGGATTCTATGTTCTATCTCTCTGGCCTGTAGCATATCCTACGAGTGAAGGTAGTTGTATAGAAGTGAATGTGAAAACCGTAACCCAATAATATCGTTAATATATTGAAGGTAAATTTGTATATTAGAGAAATGTGTAAAATGTAATATATTATATACAAGGCGAGGTTTTTAAAATAGAAGATTTCTATTGAGTTTTGGAATTGTAAAATCTTCTCGTTTCTATCATGCCTGTATTAATGAATCGTTTGTTTCAGAAACAACACTTCTCCACTGTTTGACGGTATATGAGTTGTTAGCACAATCGCAATTACCGACTGAAATGCTACAGTTTTGTGCAGAAACAACACTTCCATCATATAACTGCTGCTTGCAAACTTAGTCGAAAGTTTCCGTTTTGTGCAGTAACAACACTTATCCTGGAGAGGTGCTGTTTCTGTTCTCCACAAAGAGCGCTGCTAGTTTCCTTCAATAGTACTATTCCAACATGGTGTCTAGTAGTGATGAGGGAGCTGTTTTGTCCGTAGTGAAAAAACAAAAGAGAAGATTTAAAAGTGTTGGATACAAACGAGAACATGTGAAAAGAGGAAGAGTAATGGGGTTAGAAAATATCAACTATGCTTCTAAGGTGGTCGCAAAGAAGAAAATTGGAAATGATTGCAAGTGAGTATGCCACAGTATTAATGTTTACCTGTTCAATAGCGTTGCTGTTGTTATGAAAATCATACTTTGCAATGTAACATGATACATAATATGTTAAATCCATATTTACTCCTGTTATACTTTTCGTCACATAACATAATCTCTCTTTCCTTCAGGTGTAAATTGAAGTGCTTTTGAAGATTATTGGAGGGGGATCGAGAAGAAATATTTAGAAACTTTTATGCCAAAGAAACTAAAGACGAACAGGATTCGTATTTACAAGCATTAGTGGAAGTAGTGCAAGTTAAAAGGAGACGTCCGCAGGGAGATGAACCAAAAAAGCCACGTTCGCGTAATTTCAAGTATTATGTGACATGTAGTTCTGGACTACAACAAGTGTGTGCCAAAGCATTTCTAAACATGCATGGTGTGACAAAAAGTCGCATTCGTCGTCTAACATCTTTGTTACTGCTTGGAAGATCTCCAAAGGATTTGAGGGGAAAAAACACTTCTGGAAATGCAACTTCTGGGGAAGTGTGTATATTAGTGGAAGATCACATACGCTCATATCCAACCAAAAAATCTCACTACTCATCAAGAGAAATAGAATATTTGAGCGAGATGTTAAATATCACATTAATGCATGCCTCCTTTATGGAGAAGTATCCTGACCAGCAGGTATCCTACTGGTTATACCGCAAAATTTTTAAGGAGCGATTCAGTCTATCATTTGGGAGGCCACAAATTGATACCTGCTGTACATGCGAACAACTATCGGTAAGGATGAAAAGTCCATCGCTGAATGATAACGCCAAACGTGTACAGGAGCAGAGTTTATTGTCCATAAAAGAAGAGCCAAAAAGTTCACCAAAAAATGGAATATTGTTCTAATCTCTGCAAAGAAGACAATGAAACTGCTTCAATATGTACAGATTATATGCAGAATTTGCATCTGCCAGAGATACCTGTGCAGGAAGCATTCTATCTCAGGCAACTTAATGTTAATGTATTTAATATACATAACTTGAGGGATAACACAGCAAAATTGTACATATATCACGAGGGACTGGCTAAAAAAGGTCCAGATGAAATCTGTTCATTTATCTTAGATTACATAAGCAACGAGTTACCAAACACAACAAAGTACCTACACATCTTCTCTGATAGCTGCCCAGGTCAGAATAGGAATAACACAGTTGTTCGATTTCTCCAAACTCTTGTTACTACTCGCAGATTAAAAAAAATATACCATTATTTTCCGATTCGTGGGCATTCCTTCATGCCCTGTGATCGAGATTTTGGTGTTATAAAGAGGAAGATTCGCACATCAGACAGAATCTATTCAATAAAAGAAAACATAGAGTTAATAGTTGCATCAAATAAGAACAACAGATTCTCTGTTCAAATGGTACAAACTGCAGACATTTTGGACTTTAACCATTGGTGGAAGACCTATTTCAAGAAGTCTGTTCTGTCCATTGAGTCCATGGGAAGAGGAGTGAAAAGAGATCAGAAAGTAACGTTTCATGTGAATGACTTTATGGAGTTCCAATATGAAGTGGATCATATCTCAGGAAGGAACTTTATTGATGGACTGACTGTTCATACTTTCAAGTTGTTCCTTTCTAGAAGTGTGCTTCCTATGCTGCCCAGTGTTCCTGCTTATCCACATGGCTATGTGGCTTTAAATGAAAAGAAATTATCAGACATTAAGAAATTGGAACCATACATTCCAACAGAATATCATGATTTTTATAATGAACTATATACTTGGCCAACGACATAACTGATGACTAATCATGGTGATGCAAGAAAACATACTAAGGAAGAGTAATGTTGTGTGCATGCTTTGATGCAATCATGAATTTATTATTGACATAATTAAAAATGTCCTGTTTGACAGAAACTTAGTGATCTTCTTTTTCTTTGCAAGTAATATTTTCTGCATTTTAAGTTGTGATTATTAGGCAGGTTATGATGTGAAGTTTGAATGAATGGGTTTAAAACATGTTCTCTAACTTATATTAGCATTTCTATATTAATTTAAGATTATTAACATTGAGAATCTACTTGTTGTTCTTGTTATTCCTACTGTTTGTTTCAGAAACAGCACATCTCCTCCAAATTAAACAAATTCTGTAGATGTGGGTATTGAACTCATTCAAATAAGCAAGATGTCAGGATGTTTGTATTTAGTAAATGATCAAATGAAAAAAATACCACAAGTGTGAACAATAAAATATGCCTTACAGAACGTTTTTTCAATTTCGTGAAAAATGTTACTGGAGGGAGAAGTGCTGTTTCTGAAACAAATGATTAATTTATTTTAAAAGTGAAATGTAATTAAATTGCTTATCTTATAAAGTTTTTTAATACTCTTAAATCAGAATGTTGTTAATACTCTTCGTATAACTCATCGAAAAAGAGGCAGGAGTGTTTATGTTTACAATATCAACCAAATGTCTCAAACGTTTAAGCAATATTTCGTCTTATACCATGTATAATATTTCAATGAAAAGTGGAAATCGTATCTGTGGTTATTTTCACCTTTCTTCTTGCTTTCCACGTTCTATAATTGCACTGCTAACACATACTACTACTACTACTACTACTACTACTACTACTACTACTACTACTACTACTGCTACAGTCTATTTAAAATATCATACGATGAAGTAATATACGGTTCTGAAAATCGTCCAAATAATTAACACGTTTGTTTTGCGTTATTTTCCAGGAGAGGTAAATACTGCTATACCACCTATTTGAATTGTCTCTTTGCCCTATCCGAGAATACAAGATAACGTATGTACTTCTAAACTACACACCTCTGCAGTCAGATTCTTTGTTTGTGAAAAACTGACACGCATTGCATCATAAGCAGTATATACAGAAAATACAATAGGGTAAACTAGGGTCTGTTGGACAGTCGGGTATGTTGGACACTCTGTACTTTAACGTGTTACCTCGCCACTTGTGGGCACCACATTCTGCTAGAAGTCAATAACGGAAATAGCCCCACTCGTGACTACTTCCGTCATTGACTTCTAGCAGAATGTGGTGCCCACAAGTGGCGAGGTAACACGTTAAAGTACAGAGTGTCCAACATGCCCGACTGTCCAACAGACCCTAATTTACCCTACTCCTCGCTTGTGAGTGTAGAACTATCCTTTTGCGTATAACAGATGAAACACCAGAGCCACTTGCAATAACTTCAAGAGACATTGTTACGGTAAGTTACACATTACACAGGAGAAAACAATCCACGTCTGAATTTGAAAATAGACAGAATGTGTCTTCGTTTAGAGAGAGGGACTTCAGAGCAAAATATATCGTATATTGTAGGTTGGATATCTCTGTTTAGTCTTAAAGCGATAACACGCGAACTAGTTGACATATAACTTAATTGCCATTCTTGTACTGTTGAGTTCAGAATTCGTAGCTCTATCGAATGGCACAGCTTAAAATTCATTCCTAGCCATAAATATTGTGCGCGCAAGAAAGAAATTAATACGCGACGCTTCAGCGAGACTTCGCGACGATTTAACTAGGCAACACCGCTTCACTGTTACTGGCTGGTCGAGATAGACCGGCCTTATATGCCTTCTAATTCTGAAAGCGCTCTAGTATACAATGTGTAAAATATAAATAGGATAGTACAGTATATTATATATAATAACATACAATATATATTATAGAACATAATAGTAAACATGATACACATTCACTGTAAAAACTCTATATATAATATATTCAATTAATTCATTTAGCGAAATCAATTCTGTTACGGTAAAAAACATATATATTCTGAGATTATAAAATTAATATCTTTTACTGTAACTGCCAGTAAAAATTTGTTTAAGCTAAAAAAATGTTCTTCCTACTTCACATGGCGTTACAGAGACAAAATAATAATAACAGAAATCAATATATAAATTATCAATATTTATATTTTACCCAATATATACGTACCTACAAATAATTCGTTTATCAAAACCTATCCCATTGCAATGAACGAAAACATATATTCTGAGGTTATGAAATGCATATCTTATAAATTTGTTTAAACTAAGAGAATGTTCTTTCTACATCATATGACGTTACAGGGGCATATTTATAGTACATTACGTCATTATTATTTTAATGACCTCATGCGTACCTGCTAGCAATTGGACCTTGCTTACTCATCCACGTGACGTAATAGACGTAGCTACCAGAAGAAACTATTTGATCCGCTGTACGTTTGGGAACGAAAATGCGCTGCCTGGTTATTAAGTACACTGTTCACTGATACATGCCTCTGATAATAATCTATTTTTTAAGCCTTCTGCTACCAAGAGGGGTAATGGGATTACCCCACTGATGATATTTAAATATTATTTTCATTTTTCTCCATATTTATTTTGAAATTCCATGTATTTGTCCGTTTTATGTCTACTAACAGTTTGAATTAAGAATAATATAAATAATTAATATATTTTGAGATGTAATTCACATTATTCATGTGGGGTGGTAATAACAATACAAATTCAATATATTCTTAATTCTTTCAAGTTCAGAAGCTGATACATAGGCCTACAGCACTGCTGTTCTTAACTGCTGCATTACTAACACAATACCGGTACTTATATATGACGTAGATGATTTCGAAACCGCCTTACTAAACGTAACGCCGCAATATGAGAACGTTATATTCATGGGTGACTTCAATTCAAACTTACTTGACTTACATTCTAGTACGACTAAAAGACTTAAATCATTCTTTCAGTGCCTTGATATGGTAATCCTACCCCTAGCTCCCACACATCACACGGAAGGTACAGACACATTACTGGACTTGATAATTACTAACAATGCCGACAAAATACTGACGCATGGACAGTTGCCTGCACCAGGACTATCAGGGCATGATATCATTTATCTATCGTTTAATCTGCAGTGTCCTAAATCGACTCCTAGAGTAATTACTTACAGGGATATCAAAAGAATAGATGATATTGCACTGAAAGAAGACGCTGCGCAACTTCCATGGCACATGATCTGGACATTACGAACTGTAGACGAGAAAGTAGACTTATTCAATACGTTAATACTTCAACTTTATGACAAACACGCACCATTAAAGACCAAACGTACCAGAAAGACCCCAGCCCCTTGGATGACGACTGAAATACGTAGCCTGATGTCCGAACGCGACTTAGCCTATAGGAAATACACCCGCAATAAAAACGACGAATATTTTAACTTATATAAACACCTAAGAAACAGAACGACTCAACTAATAAGAAACGCTAAACTCAAATACTCCTACAAACTTATAGAGCCCAACACAACCCCTTCCGAGTTATGGAAAAATCTGAAAGTCATTGGACTTGGAAGGGCTAGTGAACAAGCAGACATACCCATCCCACTTGACCGATTGAACGAACACTTTGTAAAGGACCCGACCTTAAACAACACAACGAAACAAGACACAATTTTGCCTGACTCAGCTCCCCCAACTCGAGACAAATTCTATTTTACTGACGTCACTCCTATTGACGTAATGAAAGCCATCCGACGCATCAAGACGAAAGCTCAAGGGCCAGACAACATTAGCATATTACTCATACAGAAAATACAAGACATAGTAATACCTACAATTGCACACATATTCAATAGTTCCTTAATCACTTCAACTTTCCCTAAAATATGGAAGCAAGCTTTCGTTCTTCCTCTTCCAAAAGTCAAAGTTCCCACCGACCCGAACGACTATAGACCAATCAGTATCCTGCCAGCCATATCAAAAGCACTGGAAAGAATCGTACACAGACAAATTACTAACTACATGAACGGACACAAACTATTCGACAAGTATCAGTCAGGTTTCAGAGCTGGACACAACACAAGCACTGCTCTACTTAAAGTGACAGAAGACATTCGTGAAGCAATCGACTCTAATAAAGTAACAATACTAACACTTCTTGACCTTAGGAAAGCTTTCAACTCTGTAAATTTCGACCTGCTCACCCATAAATTGAGAAATCTGCATTTGTCAGAGACTGCTGTGAGTTGGTTCGAATCCTACTTACGGGAAAGACAACAATGTGTTGTATCCGGGAATCGAAGCTCTTCCTGGCTTAACATAACATCAGGTATACCACAGGGTTCGGTACTCGGACCATTGTTGTTCACAATATATGTCAGTGATATTACATCTCATGTAAGGCATTGTAACTATCACTTGTATGCTGACGACCTTCAATGCTACATCTCTTCCCGCTTAGATCGAATAAATGACGCTATAGATAAATTGAACAAAGACATTGACTCGATTGTGACATTGACAAAGAAATTCCATCTTAATATCAATCCTGGAAAGACACAAGCAATCATATTAGGACACAAACGGCAAACCGACGCTGTAAAGCACCTCGACATTTCCCCCGTTAAAGTAAGTACAGTGCATATCCCTTTCAGTTCTTCGGTAAAAAATCTTGGCATTCACATGGATAATAATCTCAACTGGGATATGCAAATCACAGAAACCTGCAGAAAAGTATATTCTATTATTCATGTGCTAAAAAGGATAAATGTTCATCTTCCCTCTTGCTTAAAAAAGTCCCTTGTGCAGACACTTGTATTTCCCTATTTTGACTATGCTGACATTTTACTGACTGACCTTTCCAGCGACAACAAAATGAAACTTCAACGTGCTCATAATTTGTGTGTACGTTTTGAAAGTAATGTTCGTAAATATGATCATATTACCCCATCCCTGGAAGCAATAGGTTGGCTTAAACTAGATAAGAAAAGAAATTTACATTCACTTCTCTTTCTCTTCGAAATCTTGAACTCTTCTATTCCTTCGTACCTGTCGTCTCGCTTCACTTACCTTTCTTCCCACCACAATCTGAACACACGCTCTCGCCATGAAACAATACTAACAATACCATCCCATCGCACCTCCTCATACTCATCCTCTTTCACAATAGCCCTGCCAAGACTCTGGAATTCGTTACCTGCTAGCATCAGGGACTGTCGAAATAAAATTCAATTCAAACGCAAACTTACTAGGCACTTGGTCAGTAATTGAGACTCGTTCAGACATGGTTTCTTGTAAATAGTTCTTTTAATCTACCACAAACTATCTCAATATCCGGTAATTTCATCACTATAGAATTTTGTTATTGTAGGTTTAATTTGTAATTTAGTAAATACAAAAATATTCTTTGTTCTTAACTTCTATGATAAAATGTCTAGCTTTCATTAATCAGGTATTCTTGTCGTACTTTAATTTTTATTGTAATTGTAATTGTAAATTTAATATTAATTGTAATCTTATTGTTCATGTTATAGTTGTAATCCCCTGGTAGAGGGGCAGAGAAGGCCTGACGGCCTTATCTCTACCAGGTTAAATAAATAAATCTAATCTAATCTAAAATCTAATCTAAATTTACTCATGAAGCACATATTATTTTATTAGTGTTCCTTTTCCACTTACAGCCGTCATTTTCAAAGACTTTTTACTGGAAATAAATCTTTGCATATGAAAGCATGTGAATGACTGTATATGAATTATAGTCGATTTGTGATTTTCTTATCTCTAATGTCACTTCGTTTTAAGAAGAGCTTTATCCAATTTTGTGCGTCTGTGTGGTAGTGTGAATGCTGGTTCTAGTAAAGACTAGCAAAATGAATTCAGTTAGGACACATACATGATGTTGGATTACAAGATAAAAAAGTGTCATCGTTTGTACCTTAGTACTCTAATGCTCCACATTTAAATTCACAAGGTTAATATCCTTTTAAGATACTATCCATTGATTGAAGAAAAGTGATTGCATTGCTCTTAGGAGAATTATAGATTTATTTCGTTTGTGGATTTAATTCAGTGTAGATACCTTCTGTAAATCAAATCCAGTAGAAGTTTTACTCACTTAAATTCATTTTGAAATGTTTTGACAAGATATTTTTTGCAGCGAATAATGGTAAGCTGGTGAAGTAATTAGCAAGAATGTGATTTCGAGATGAATCGATTACTTACTTACAAATGGCTTTTAGAGAATCTGGAGGTTCATTGCCGCCCTCACATAAGCCCGCCATCGGTCCCTATCCTGAGCAAGATTAATCCAGTTCCTACCGTCATATCCCACCTCCCTGAGATCCATTTTAATATTATTCTCCCATCTACGTCTCGACCTCCCTAAAGGTCTTTTTCCCTGACATCTTCCAACTAACTCTCTATACACATTTCTGGATTCATCCATACGTGGTACATGCCCTGCTCATATCAAACATCTGGATTCAATGTTTCTAATTATGTCGGGTGAAGAATACAATGCGTTGTGTAACTTTCTCCATTTCCTGTAACTTCATCCTTCTTAACCCCAAACATTTTCCTCAACACCTTATTCTCGAACACCTCATTATTTCTTGAAGTTTCTAATTTGTTATCCTAGTTTTCTGGCGATATATACATAATTTATATTTTCTGTTTTAGTTTTACATTATTAGAGGATTTTAGTTTCACAATTTCCAATATTGATTGTATAAATTGAACAAAATAACAGCAATCTGTAAAAGGGACAAGTTATTTGTTAGACAGTTCTGAGCCATGATATTTAGTCTACTTTGTAAACCTGTATGTATAACTGAGGACAGCAAGTTTATTAGTCTCGTGCATTTGTTATACAATCTTGGGTAAAATCTTACTCTTCAAGGCGATTTACTATTATTATAGCGTAAAAGAGTATATTAAAGACCTTCGTCATAAAGACTCCTTGCTTGAACACATCCGAGTTTTGCCTATTCCTATGTGCAATAATACTTCCAGAAGGGAGTTTATTTTGTCAAGAGTAAACTTATTTCATCGATTTTCCTTGAAAGAGACTTCCTGGGTTTCCAGATGTGCGCATATCATAATGTCTTATATTGCTGTAGACGGATTGAAATAAATTCCATGCATTTTGAGGTGTCACAGTTACAACGTTTCTTGAGGGATTTGTCCTGAAGTTGATAATATTTGCAGCAGAAGCTTTACTTAGAGAGAAAGTAACCTTGTTCTAGTGAGATCTATTGGGCGCAATGAAATTTTATTTCATTTAAGGTGAATTACTATTAAAGAAATGCCGTTTTTCTCTGTTGTACCTGTGATAGCTGCTTCTGATGACGTGTATGCATTATCGTCTTCATAATTACACCTCATCTCAGCACTACTTTCTTGGCAGGAGGCTTTGACATCTCAGCTAATACAACTAACAAATCTGTCTTAAAAATACATTCCGCATTGCAGACATGCGGTGGCCCAACACATTACCCAAGCAGCCGCGTAGTAAAGTTTATTTTCCTTCTTACTATACTATTTATATTTGATTCAAATACTTATAACATTACTAATTATAAAAATACTTTGGTATTTGGTACCAAGATGTAAGAAACGACGGTAATCGCTTGGACACATATTACTCGACGCACAACAGATATTCTGCAGGAGTTCCGCTGAGAGGAATTTTAACATCCAACCTACAGCCCAGATTCGCTCCTAGTAATGACCACCTTTTTTGCATCCCAAGAAATTCCTATCCGGTTAGCATTTTCACAGTGACAGATAGGTACAGACAGCTATCACACATTGGTACCAATTTCAGGCGGCAGACTTCTACATCACAGGGATACAAAAGTTGATCACACGTTATGACAAATGTCTCAATTCCGTTGGGAAATATGCTGAAAAAGATTAAGCGTTAAAAAATAACTCAACAATTGCTGTACCTGTTCCACTATATCTTTCCTTGAAATTATGTTTTTTTTCTCCAAGGAAACTTACTTTCTGGACGCGCCTCGTATATGTGTCCAACTGATAACAGAGTTTCAGGGTGTATGTAGAATGCATTTAAACTTTGCTGTCTATTTTCTCTGTTTAAGTATTTCTACACATTCACTTCTTCAAAATCTATCTACTCCCACATTTATTGACATATTGTTCTGAAATGGTTTCTGCTGTTTCAGTATATTCCAATATTTGATAATCGGCATTCAATTTTGTGTAGTGTAAAGTATGATTGGGTTTAAAAGTTGTTAATTACCTTATATGCATGACTTTTTTTAAGATTTGAAATGTTTAAATTTAGTAATTTTTTATTCAAAACATAATTACAGCTTGAGCTAATTAAATACCAATTATGTTCTACTATGCCATAAACTACCTTGACAAAAAGATTATTAAAAGATCTGTGAAATTGTAGCAAAGATAGGAATTCTATAGATATCAAAATATGAACATAAAATTAATATGAATAATTAATAATGCTGATATTACTTACACTACAGCTTTGGAAATTTTCATGTATGTACCAAGTGATGCCCAGAACTATTATGCAAAATATAATTCATGTATTTTTATAGTTTAGAAATTACCAAAATTCAGTTCAGCCCTCTCCCCACCCCTTTAATATGTTATTCGATGTTATGCAAAATTTCAAAATATAATCTTCTGTATCTGAGAGTCATGTCTAGAGAAAGATTTTTGTTTCGTTTTCCTGGAAGATCAACATCGGAAACTGTTTCGTCACATGGCTCTTGAAAACGGTTTCTAAGAGATTTCATATTATTTTGCGTTTCTTTTATTTTTCTTCTGCAGTAAGCAATATCTAGTGAAGAATTATGAAGGACGCTAAACAAAACATCAGTTAGAGAAAATATACTTCGAAAAGTTGCAAGAAGAGAGCAAAATCCAAAGTTTCCTAAATTTGAAAAATGTCCTTGAATAACAGGAAAAGTATCATATTCCACTTCTGATTGATGTTCCAACATGGTAAGAAAAACTTGGCGAAGCTTATCCTTTTTTTCGTAAACAGTATTGGGAAATCGTGACGAGTAATTCCATCTTGTTGGGCAAACATGTGGTAATTGTCGCCCTAAAAATTCATCAAGAAATTTTGTGTGCTTTGGTGATTTTGACGAAAACGCTGCAAGCCCAGAAATAGTAGCAAAATATATACTGCGGTCAGGAATGCTTGAAGCACTTTGGGACTGCACTAAATTTAAACAGTGTGCATAGCAATGAACAAAGAGAGCTTGTGGAAAAGACGCCTTAATATTAGCTTGTACACCATGCAATGAAGAGGCCATCACTGCACTTCTGTTGTAGCTGTGTGCGACAAGTTCTTTTTACCGCAGTTTTAAATGTCTTGAATTTGTCTTAAAATAAGATCAGAAAGTTCTGCCACTGTTATGTCCTCACTTACAGTACATCACGGAATAACACAAACCTCTCGATCACCCTTCCTTCAATCATATATCGGTAAACGAGAGAAAACTGTGATTTATTCAAGACGTCAGTTGTCTCATCAGCTAATATGGCAAAAAATCAGGTTTCTGCAATTGCTGTTTAATTTCCTTATTAAGTTCACTGACAACAGATTCAATTAAATCATTTCGAATACGATTTCATACACCTTTGAATAATGTAGATATCTCCTAATAAATTTTTAGAAGAGGGTCAAACTGGGCGGTGTAGTCCAAAAGTTCTAAATAATTACCGCAGTTGTTGACATTTTTGACTATTGTTTCCTCTAAATGAAAGTTCCAGTTTTGCAAGTAAGCCTTTTCAGAATGCCTCTTGCGTGTTACCATTTCATTATGTAGAATAATACTTTGTTGTATTTGGTCACTTAGCTCAGTTTCAATATGCACAGTTCCAAAAGTCGCGAGTGCGTTAGAAGCACGAATAAGCTTATGTACAATAGCAATATCATGATCCCGTATTTAGTTAATTTATTTAGCTTGCTGTATCCTGTAGCTGTCCAAGTGGAGCTTCTGTCACAGCTAAACAGCAAACAATTCCAACGAAATAGTCCATGGTTCACACTATTTTTCATATATTGATTTCCCTGACTTTCCATGACTTTTCATAACCGTATTGAGTAATTTTCCCTGACAATAGAGATTTTGGAATATGGTTCTGTAAAATTTTTCCAAATATGTATCATTAAATTTATTGAAATCAGAAGGTGATAATTTTTTTTTATTTGAAGGAAATAATTAATTGATACTATACAATATTATTCCATTGATTTTTTTAATCGGCCTCCACCATCCCCATACCCGTCTAATGCTCTCCTTGTTATTTTATTATTTGTGTTATATTTGACAAAACATTACATCTGAACAAAACAAAGACAACTGTTTTCATTATGTCCTAGCTACGTAAAACGTATGCGAACTGAAAATACAAACAAATCAATAAAACTAATTCAATTTCTTCTTCTCCAGCCTCTCAATCTTTGTTTTTATGGTATTTTCTTCTTTAACTGTCTGAAATTTTAGTATCGTTCTTTGTTCTTCAAGTTTTTTTATCTCTGAGGAAAGTTTCCTTTTTTCAAGTAATTTCTTTTCTTCTTTCTGGTTTTGTTTTGATTCCTTGAGATACTTTTCGTATCTTATATGAGCAGCCCTTACATGTGTTAGCATTGTATGGGTGATAGTAATCTTTTCTATGTTTTCACAGAACTTTATTGTATTTCAAGTTCTTTGAGAAATGAGACTGTATTTAGTTACATTTTCTAATTAATAAGTTTTTTATTGATAGAAACCCACTTTCCCCTGTTGCATTTTCATATGATAAAATTAGACCACGGTTTACAGTATTCCACAACTCTAAGTAATGTTGGTTTCCTAACAATATTGATGAAAAGAAATAATCAAGTCTTGCATTTATTGTACTTTCAAAAAAATTTTGAAGTTAAGCCGAAGACCAGAATGGGCTTCCCCACAAAAAGAAGAGTATTGCCTTTTGGCCCTCTCTGCAACAACATCTGCAATTCGATTGTGAATATAAAATTCATCTAGCAGTATTGTGAACCTTATTTTGCCCTGTTGTGGTTAATGATAAACAAGATCAGGATCCAAAGATGATAGTCCCTGGACAATTTTATATTTTAGAGGATATCTTTCCAAAATGTTCTCTGTCATTTTAATTACGGAAGTTTGACATTCCATTTTAAATCTCACGATCTGAGCTTCATGTGCAGCAACTTCTTTATGAATTTTATTATTTGGAAGCATGTATCAATGTTTTTTAATTCATGTAAATTTTCTTTGTGGTTCATATTAAGCGAGAAATATTTGCTCAGTGATGTAGGTATTTTACAAATCTTTCCATCAAATTTTGCAAAAGACTTTGTAGATCTGCGTATAAGAACGGAGCAAGAGGGTCAAAGGTTTGGAATTTCCTTAAAAATGGCTCACATTCTTGAGAAATTGCCTTAAAAAAGCCCATTTACATTTGAAAAACTCATCTTTTGTTTGAGTTGAAATGTTTTTCAAAGGATTAGTATGAAGTGATTTCTGGTTATCAATATATTTCTTAATATCATCACTAATGGTTAAGACTATTGTCCAGCTGATGACACAAGACAATTAAAAACAATCAACACTTCCAATGAATCCACAACTGTGTTGCTCTCTCTCTCTCTCTCTCTTTTTTTTTTTTTTCAAAACCCACAATAAGAGAATCCCTGTGAACATTTCCCTCATATTTTTCTAAAATCTAGATACTTCCCTGACTTTCCACATATTTAAAACAGTTTCGCTGGTAATCATTTATTACTCTGACATACCCTGACTTTCCAGGTCACTGTGAACCGTCTGTTACACTTAACACTTTCAGTAAGCCAATCGCATCTTCGTAATCGGTATTCTGAAAATGGTGACTAATATTCTTTTGTTGCTGAATTAAATTTAGCAATGCAGGCTTTGGTCTTTCTTTAGAAATCAAAATTTTCTTTTCTTCTTCGGGAAAACGGTATTTGTAACAAATCGGCTATAATATCATTATCACCAGACATAATCAAATCTTTTTACTGCACTTATATACACGTACAGACTGTCCATCCATAAACCACAAAAGAAGTAAATTAAAATCATCAGTACCAGTTGCAGAAGACATAGCCGTGCAGTATATATTGACTACACCCCAACTCTGGCTACTAGCAACAGGCATCTATAATGAACACCGATCAAAATATCCTTCATTTCTCGTGAAAAACAAAAACTGAATAGACTACAGTGGACTATAGTGGAGTTTATGTTGTCAGCAAACAGCTGGATACATTAAGAAGATTGGTTGATGATATACACGTACCCAATGTAACTGCAAAATACCGGTACAAACAAACACGAGAGAAATAATACGTTTTACATTCACTCGACCTCACGCAAACAGCCCAGGCAGGCAACTAACTGGCTGCTTGGCCCTGCTTAGGTAATATGCACAGAGTTAATATACGCGCCTGGTCTACTGCGCAGGGTATCAACATTGAAAACGTGAGTCACGTGACTTTGGTATGCTGCAGAAAATGCTGTAGTGTGTTTATACGTGAGGTCTTACTTGTGATTCATTAATGAAATGTATTCAAAGTAAGATAATAAGTTATTATGTACCGATTACAGCCACAATGATGGCGAACTACTGCTGTTGCTACGGATGCAAAGATCAGTAGTACAAATTTTCTGAAATTATGAAGTATTCGTTATTGATTAAATTATTTTTCCTCAATTTCAATGTGTTTTATTTTCATATACGGACAGAACCGCCAATAATTAATCAAATGTGAAGTGAAATCTATACATGAAGCCGTCATAACACGCAATGAGTAAATAAGACCATGAAAAACGAACGTCAGGGAAAAGTTAATATAGTTAATATCTTTGTTTGTTCTTTTTTTATTCTCATGAGTTCAAAAGAGGGAAACTACACGTGAAAAGTAGCTGTAAGTGAATCCTTGGATCCATGCTAATATCATACCTATGAGGTCAAGTGTACGTAAAAAACAACATAGCCTACATATGAAAATGCAGCCTCTTCAATGTGTATAAAATAATACGATAACGCAGAAGTTTTTATTGCAAGCAACATAAAAAATGTTTCAAAATGTTTACTAAACCCAGAGGACTCATGGTATGCATCTTAGGTCACGGCAAGAGATAAAAATTATGTAAGTATTGTATATATTCTTGCCCCGATATATTCCTATTCTAATCAGTCTTACTTGCGTTTAACTTACTGTAATATGAAAACATACTTACAGAGTAATTTCTTCTGTCAAAGACAGGTGTTGAAACCGATGTCATTAATTGACCATCAAGGTTTTCACCACCATTGCTCTGCAGATTGTTGCCCTGAAAGTAGTAAAGTTGTTCTTATTCAGATACAATCATAGCATAGATGCATAGGTACTGAAATATAAGAACACATCTGGTAAATGTGAGCAGTGGAAAGATAGAGAAATGACATGATAATTAATAGAGTTGGCGAATCTTTAATTCATTCTTCATTTGGATGCTATGATATACAAAAAGGTTTGTCACAATTCAACATAAAAGTTTATTTATAATGCCTGTTATAATTAGTTCACTTGCAGAAAATGACTTATTTATTTAAAAACATGAACATGTTCGACCTACCTTTCCTCCAGCATACACAGGGGTCCACTGGATGGGGTGATCATTTTGGTACATAACCATTGGCCGTGCCATCACAGAGATATAGTTCAGAACCTTGTCTCTAACTTCTGATGTGCCACTCACACGTGTATAAAAACCTGAAACATTTCACCATATTCATATATTTCCCAAATTACATTGATGATCCGAGAGAGAGTTATTGTTGTTGATTTCCTGAGGCGTAACTTAGCAAAGTTTAGAGTAAATAAAACAAAACTCAACAAACTGCAATGCATCCAAAGTAGCGTCCTAATATGTTACAAAACATCATTACAAACTTATACAGAATGGAAGTGAAATATCCCTGCAGATTTTCAGAGCGAATATCTCATGTTGTATATAACAAAAAGGTGTAATACCATTGGTAGCCTATAAATCTATGTTTTTTTTTTTCCCGCAAATATTTAACACTCTCTTATTCCGTAACTATTGCGAGTAAGATTGTGAGTATTATCCATATCGATAGAAATCCAATAAAGAATTTTTTATCCATCTCACGTATTTCAACAGATTGGACGGTTTTCGTGTAAATTTAATTAGAAAACCACTAATTTGAAGCCGCTGATCGAAGCAACCAGCTTGCAACATTATAGTCAGAAATGGAGATGGGAGGTAGTTCACTAAGGCAGACAGACCTGAATTCGTTGACATCTTACATCTATATTACGAAAAGAGAGAGCAATATATTAGTGGCGATGTTGCCATACTCCCGAAAGTTGGAACTGAATTTTATAATTAACCGCGCATTTCATCGCAAAACGCAATATTGGTTTCCTATTTATTTAAATGTACCCTATCATCCCTTTCAATCTGAAGGATTATTTCACTTCCACCTCATATAGATCATTAGTAAAGGAATCTTCCTAAACATTAAATCATTACCAAGTGCAACAGGGAAAAAAATAGGAATTGAAACACACAAGACTGCATACAGAATATCTACAAAATGTAGGCACAGAAACGTCAATAAATTTTGTCCTTAAATCAATGAAAATATTGGAAGAATTATCACTAAAAGAAAACTTGAGAAAAAATTCTCAGCTTTATAATAAACGCTCACTGCATTCCTCACAGACAGTTCACATTTCAGGGACAGGAGTATGATGAACGCTTTTCATAATAGTAAGACATCAATGATAAATGGAGTAGCTAATGAAACAAGTAAGGAAACAAATATCCTCCACCAATTCACTTCCTAGTCATAGAAAAAAGTGGGCAGTTAGTGCTAAAGTCTTGAGAAATAAGTCATAAATAGACCGCGCATTTTTAGGTCTTAAATATATGCTTTAGGTGCATAAAATAAGCTCTTTGAGTACCTTATTTAGGCTTTATAAAACATAAAGTAGACTCTAGAAGTATAGGATAAGAAAACACTATACATATTAAAAAAATAATACAATGTTAAAAAATTAGCAAATTTATTAACAAAGTCAAGGAAATTAATATTAGACCTATACATGGAGTTGTAAACATAAGAAATAGTACACGAGTAAACAAACTGTGTTTACATAAAAGTTTAAACTTTGTCAAAAGTACCGGTATTGTCACTTAAAATATATGCAGTCTTCTAATGCATGCATTTAAAACTCCACAAAAATTGTTTTAATTCTTCAAACCACAGTTGGCTTCACAATAAATTACTAAACCCTTTTCAGAGTATTCTAGAGAAAAAGTTTGGTACTTGTAGGTGAAAATCAGTTTATAAGCAGAAAAGGAACATTCTATATCAACAGACGTGACGAGGACATACTTCAATTTCTGCACATGTTCAACTGGAATGTTGCAATCAACTACACCGGATTTCCCCACAAGAATACCTGCTGCTGCACACAGTTCATTCAGGCCTTTATTCCTTTGTAAAACTTTTCCAATTTTGTACGTACCTTTTCCTCCATATCTCCTGGCGGTTCCTTGATATTTTTATTGCACTCCTCAAGAGAAGCCATGTTTTCATAGATAGGTTTTACATGAGTTTTCATATTCTGAAATGATTGCTACCAGAAACGTAATATAGTGGGATCACATGTAAGCCAAATCACGCGGGATGGAGGGATCTTCGAGTAACTGTTTTGCCGAAGTGACACAAGGAGTATCCTCGGGTAGATTTTCTATGGCTTCTTGGATCTTTAAGGAATGTTCACTGTAGTACTCTGATGCTTTTACCCACGTACCCCATCGGTTAAGAAGTGGTTGAGGAGGTGGCAGAGGAATGAATACCCGGGAGCCTGTATCCTTGACGGTGTCTTAACGAAAACTTTCTTCACCACAAAGATTAATTTATTGGCTCTAGGAAATTCTACCCTTACTTGTTCTGCCACGTAGTTAATATTATGGGCAATAGACGTCAGTGTAATATAGAGGGATGGATTATCCTAAGCAGAGCTATTGCAGCAACTATGTATGCTTCTGCATCTGTGTAGACGAGCAGCACTTTGTTTTCGTTAACATTATTCGGATATAGTACTTTCAGTACATTGTCGAGAAATTGAGCGATTGTTTCCTGGTTTGTCTGAGAAAAAGTTGCTTTGTGCATATCATGTAAGCTCGGGATGGTGCATCTGGATTCAATTTTCCGCAATGTATCGAGCAAGATCGTCAGTCGTTTCGTCAACTGATATCCAGATACAGAGTGAGTCAGGAGGAAAGATACATAGTGTGAGGGGTAATAATATTGGTGATTCTGAACAAAAAAGTTTATATGAACATACGTTCTGTTCTTAACAGTATCTGGCATACAGTTATTTGAAAATCATGGGCGTTATTCTCATGTCCTTCATCAATACTCACATGAGAACTGAACATTGATGACCAACTGATCGAGCCAGTTGTTTCAGATAACCGTCAGTATGGTATCTTTATTTTCTTCAAAATGTGTTACCAGAATACTTGGAGAATATTCCTTTGGCAACACGACCTCATATGCAGTGGCGCTAACTTTTGGAAAATATTGGGTGGGCTCAAATACTTCAGTTATAAGTTGACCTAAATAAATCTCATAAATAATAATGGTAGTAATAACACGAATTATGAGTAGGCTCGAGCCCTATATGTGTTGACACCACTGCTCGTATGTATTTTCAGCACGGAATTCCTGTACATTTCGTACGGCCAGTGACGCAGTACCTCAATTAAACGTATCCTGGGCATTGGATTAGTCGCGGTGGAGTCATTTCTTGGCCACCGAAGTCACTCGACCTACTCCATTGGATTACTGTGTGTGGGGTTGGCTTAAGAGCGAAGTTTACATCCGCAAAGTGGAAATAAGACAGGAACTTCTCGCTCTCATTTTACGTAGTTGTGCTGAAGTAAAGGAATGTCCGAATCAGCTTACATCAAAAACACAGCAGCTGTCTACAAGAGCTACAAAGTGCATTGAAGTTGACGGTGGATTTTTTAACATGTTCTGTAAAGAAAAGTACATAATTAAACAGAACATAAGGTAACAATGTTTTAATTTACTATAACCTACACTTTACCCATTCCTCATTGTTTCGATTAGTTTTCTCAGAAACCGTTAAGAACATATGTTCATATAAACTTTTTTGTTCAGAATCAGCAATAATATCACCCCTCAAACCATGTACCTTTCCTCCTGACTCACTCTGTATGTGAGTCTCCAATATCTTGTCGGATTCTGTTCATGGTGTCAATGTAGGTTGAATTCAAGTAATTTTTGCGCACCGTTGACTCAGAAGAGAGTGGCTGATGGTAGTATTTTTTCAAGAAACGCTTTCAATGTTGGATTTTCTACTCGTAGTTTCCGGAATGGGATGTTAACTGCTACACGGGCATGACATAAGTCACTGTAAATCTGATTCTTTTTGCTGGATTCTTCAGATGGTTATATCAAGAGAGTCTGCTTAAATTGTATTCGGCATTAGCATTATGCAATGCTCCTTGTGTATATTTCGAAATTCTTAGCATATTTAAATTACCAAATTGTTGGTTGCGCTCATTGATGTCAGTGAAGTTTGTTAGATTCAAACAATCAACAATAGAAGCGCTCTTCCACTCACAGAGAGAGAGAGAGAGAGAGAGAGAGAGAGAGAGAGGGGGGGGGGAGAGAAAGAGAGAAATTAAAAAAAAGGAAAATCATTGTTATAGTGCTTACAAGTATAACTTGGAATTTATTTAAATAGCACTTCACAAACGGGGGGGGGGGGAATTAAAATTTCGCTGCCTTGTCTCTAATAGGCAAAAACGTCAAATAGGCCGTTTTAGGCACTCTCAAATAGCATTTTTAAGCATAAATGTTCATGAAACGTGTAAATAATAAGTCCCAAAGCTAGACTATGTGTTATCAATAGAAAAATAGTTTTCTTTTAAAAAATTCGCGTTCTACTGATAAATATGAGAAAAGAAGCTGTTACCATGCCTCGGATAAATTCGAGTATTACTACGTAGCTACTCAATTGTGCAATGTTAACTAAAAATTACAAAAATTCAAACGGATGTTACTGAAAATAAGATATACTGTAGAATGAGTGAAATTTTCTCGAAGAAACAAGCCTTTCAAAACCAACCTAAGAACTATCCATAGAATACCTCGAAACCACATTTATTTCCATCAAAAGGAGCTCCAATTAATTATTTGCTAACATAATTGTGATGTAGTCGATTAGATGTACACTTCATATGTCACAGAAAATAATAAAGAAATGCTTTTTGCTCAGCATCCTTGCTATTTTTTTTTTTTCATTTTTTTTTTATTATCCAATGTAATAAACGTTGCTTACGAGATTATATACAAGATGGTGCATAGCACAATCGAGAGTGGTTCTCTGAGCGTCATGATAATTTCTGCCTCTAGGTTCACCTCGCAGTCCTATTAAATGATGAATAGTTCCATTACTAAGTATTGTGTACCTTGAAAATTCTTTGATTAATTTTCCATCACTGATCAAGTACGAAGTTTATAAACATAACAAGCATATTACAGTCTTATTTGACATTTATTTATGACTTGTTAAATATGAGTATGCAGATTTTCAGCGTCATTTAATGGAATTTACAATTTTGTTTCCCGACAGTCTGAATTTGTTAAATTAAAAATTTTTCTTCCAAACTACATTGTTCATCTGGTTCATTTACTTTGGCAAGTTGATTGTTTTCAGTTCCGTGTTTTTCCTTCAGATTTCGTTCCCTCTAATTTGTTATAATTGCTGAAAGTGAACTACCGGTGTCTTCTACTTTCAGACATCAACATCATCATCATCATCATCATCATCATCATCATCATCATCATCATCATTGTCGTCGTCATCATCATCATCATCAAACTAATATAGTTCTTAGTTTGTCTTGCCTTAAGACAATCAGTAGCGTTACTCGAGGAAAAGAGTATGGTTTACCATCATCCACGGCAATGGTTAAATTGTTACTGCTGAATATTGACACATACGATTTGCATTATTTACGATACAACATACGCAGCAATGCGATTTTAATGTTGAGCATGCCGAGTTTAGTGTAACGTACTCCCCTAATCGTCCAAGCCAAATCAAATATTATTACGACATTACGAGTAATAAATCAATAAATAATAATTACTACAATTATTCGTTGTGATAAAGTACAATTATCACTGCATGGTGTACCGAAGAGTTTACTTAATGTTTTCTTCAAATTGACATGTCATGAACGAAGACAGAAAACAGCTCAGGGGAGCGAGATGCAGACATTACTAAAAATTAAATGGGGGTCGAGGAGAGCGGATGCGCATGTGCCTATGGGCGGGAAAACTCTTAAAAAAAAAAAAAACGTCCCTGAGATTCCTGAGATATTTGTTTATGTTTTGGGAAATAGTCAAATTCGAAAACTATTTCTAATCATATACAGGGTAAATTAGGGTCTGTTGGACAGTCGGGCATGTTGGACACTTTGTACTTTAACGTGTTATCTCGCCACTACTAGCAGAATGTGATGCCCACAAGTGGCGAGGTAACACGTTAAAGTACAAAGTGTCCAACATGCCCGACTGTCCAACAGACCCTAATTTACCCTATTGCAGACTGAGTTCATAATTAATTTAATCCCAACTCCTAATTTAAAAACTGTTTACACAGATTAAAATATAATAGTATTTGCTATTACTATCCACTACAGGTTAATCAGCAGGCCTATTAGATATTTATTTCACCACTGCAAGGTGCAAGAAAAATCGCACAATTGTACTAATCATGTATTGTGACTGCTGTTTGCATTAGTAAAAATGGTAACACTTCAACGTCAATATATTAAAAAAAAAAAAAAGGGATAAGTTACGCCCACGTACAAATGATTAAATTATGAAGTCAGGAAATGGAAGATAATGCAGTACCTTAATTCATTGGAATAAAATAATAATAATAATAATAATAATAATAATCATAATAATAATAATAATAATAATATCAGTAATAATAATAATCATAATAATAATAATAATAATAATAATAATAATAATAATAATAATAAATACGTGAAAAGAGTAGACTACAGAGTTCATGTAAAATATATTAAGTTTCTTTCATTATTTCTGGAAAGGTACGGTGTATGAATTGAACAACAGGAAGGTAGTACCTTAGTTTTGTAATATGTAATATCTTTTAATATCAAGAATGACAGCCATTCGTTCTAATATAATTGAGACGTAGAAGTTTTGAAATAACGTCTTTTGACCATAAATTATTGTACGAAGCATTTAATAAGCAACGGTGAGGCCTTTAAATGTCCCAAATGTCAATGTCATTTAATGTTTTGCTATGAATATCTAGCGCTCCGAGCGGCAGAATTGGCATTACGAGGGAACCACTTTAGACCCGTATATCAAGCGTCATGTGCCAGCTTGTATAATCTCATAAGCAACGGTAATAAACCCTATTTCACCCTGAGGTATATTAGGGTTATAGTTGGCATCAAGATACATATTTTATAACCGATAAACATTAGTAAAATATAAAATTTGGAAATTTATCGTTTGAAGAGGTGGAAAAATTCAAATACATGGGAGCAACAGTAACAAGTATAAATGATACTCGTGAGGAAATGAAACACAGAATAAATATGGGAAATGCCTGTTATTATTCGGTTGAGAAGCTCTTATCATCCAGTCTGCTGTCCAAAAATCTGAAAGTTAGAATTTATAAAACAGTTATATTACCGGTTGTTCTTTATGGTTGTGAAACTTAGACTCTCAGTTTGAGAAAGGAACATAGGTTAAGGGTATTTGAAAATAAGGTGCTTAGAAAAATATTTGGGGCTAAGAGGGATGAAGTTACAGGAGAATGGAGAAAGTTATACAATGCAGAACTGCACTCATTGTATTCTTCACCTGACATAATTAGGAACATAAAATCCAGACGTTTGAGATGGGCAGGGTATGCAGCACGTATGACTGAATCCAGAAATGCATATAAGGTGTTAGTTCGGAGACCAGAGCGAAAAAGATCTTTGGGGACGCCGAGACGTAGATTAGAAGATAATATTAAAATGGATTTGAGGGAGGTGGGATATGATGATAGGGACTGGATTAATCTTGCTCAGGATAGGGACGGATGGTAGGCTTATGTGAGGGCGTCAATAAACCTCCTTGTTCCTTAAAAGTCAGTAAGGAATTAAGTAAAGTGGTAATAAAAAATAGGAGTCACAGTCACAAATTACATGGATTATGTAGAAGCATGTATATTAGTGAAAGATTGACTCCTGTTAAAGATTAATTAGATGTTTGAGGAATAATCAATGCGAAAGATATATAAGAATGTCTAACCGTTTCAAAATACTGTAAATACGTAACTTTGAAAAGATAATCAATAGTAGACTGATAAAATAATATATGGCTCTCAGTTTCATATTAATACATAATTCTTGAATAATAAATCAATTACGAATAGTGATGGGATATTGCAAGCGCTGATATTCGGTTGCAAATTACATAGGGGAATCTGTCCTAAAATGACAAACTCAGGTAAAATGACATACCTTAGATTTCTCAGTACTTGTGCACGAGACAGCATTCCTCTGAACTTGGTTATGTTCGTATATTGGTTACAGACAACCTTCATAAATTACATTGATTTTTCGTGAAAAATCTTATTTGTGGGCTTAAATCAGCGAAAATCTTGTTGGGGAACTGTGGAGTGACATTTGTTTGGCTGGCATTTTACATAGACGTAAAGAAATCAAACATATTTTTTTATATATGAGGCACGTAAGTACTTTCGTTCTGATTATTTTTAACCTATTTTGTAACCTCAAAATCCATGTGAGCGTTGGCTGTTTCTCCATATGTTGAAAGCTACCAATCAGGATAAAATGACATACCATCTATGAGGATAAAATGACACACTACCGGTATGTCATTTTACCCGAAATGAAAGTTTATGTGGTTTTAGGTGAAAAAAACATCCATCCTACATGAATTTGGAATGTTGATGACTCCGCACTATTCCTAGCTGTTCAAAGACCAAAGAAAATCCTTGTAGCTCGAGAAAAGAAACAGATAGGGATTATAAAATATGCCAAGCGAGGTCAACAAGCAACAGTGTTGTCATATGAGTTCTTCTGGAAAGTTTGTTCTGCCTGCTTTGATATTTGTCATGAAGAAGTCAAAACAAGAACTCTTTTTATTAAGCTTCATATGGCACATTAAGACTAGTTAATGAACTAGGCTGGATGATTGGGAAGTTGTTCACACAGTGGCTGAAGTGCTGAATATATCAAAACATCCAAGAATCAACAAAGTACTTCTTCTGGTTGATGGTCATTTGGACCACAAACATATTTATTTGTTGACATATGCCAGAGATAATGTTTTCATTCTCTCTGCACATCACGCATCAACCTCACCTCTTAGATGTGAAATTCTTTCGGTCTCTCAAATCGTATCAGAACCAGGAAACTCCAAATAGTTGAGGGTTTATCTTAGGAGAGCTGGGTGTCCCAATACCAGATTGGCAGTTTATTTTCATTGTTCTACAGGAAAGCAGCCTCCAACCACAAGGCTATTATTTGATTTGCACAAACAAGAATTTGGCATTTGAATCAATCCTCATATATTTCCAGATCATGTTTTTAGTGCTGCAGGAATAACAGGATGGCCTATCATAAGAAGAAAGCCCAAAACAGGAAACAAACAATGCCAAAGACAATGCCCAACGGGAAGTACCTGCACTAATTCCTATAACTGCAGCTGGATCAGCAACACAGTATCTTCAACAGCTGAATCATGTTCTTTGTGATGTTCCGAAGAGTATCTGTTGTAAATCTTTGATGGAAACTACATCAAGCTTATTCGTGAGTTCATATTACTTATCCCCACTTCTGTTTCATCACAAATTGGGCATCTCTATAGGAAAAGAAGCACAACAGAGCACAAACTTTTACTAGCAGCCCTTACGTTGCTGAGATGAAGACAAGTGCTGTAGGGACGAAACATTTGGAATTAAGATGCGCATATCACCAAGTGAGGAAAAGGCTTCCTTTCGATGAAGAAGTGGACAATGATGATCTGGAATGCAACTGAGATGACGGTGGTGATATGTCATGCCTTTATTCAAATGACTTATTCTGTCATTCAAGACAAAAAGAGAATTGGCTCAATTGTACTAAGTGCAAGGAGACTTTTCTCAATTGTGCTAAGTGCAATATGTGAGCACCCAGCGAGTCTATTCGTCTCTCTAAGAGAGCAAAGTCATTTTCATGTCATATATATTGAAGTAAAAATATTCGACATCTTACTTTATGGTGGGTATGACATTTTATCCGAATACTGTCGATAAAATGACATAATGTTACGATTTTTTAAAAAGTTGTAAGGAGGAAATCTAATGTAAAATATCCTGCTTTTAACTGTGCCATAGTAATAGTAATGTAGTGTAATATCTGTATGTGTAAAAAATCTGGATAAATCGCAATAAAGAGAACGCCAATAGGGAAAGTTATCCCCACCCACATGAGATGTGTATTCGACACAACATTCACCTATCACGTAGAGGTTCTGATGAGCTAGTAGGGGAAAAGTGGAAGAGATAGTGAGCGGAGCTTCTACGTTCTGTCTATTGCGATTTCCCCAAAAATATTTTATTTATGAAGAAACACACCACCAACAACGGTTTCTTCTTATGGTACAATATGTCATTTTACGACAGTTTCCCCTACATGATCAGGAACAATTACAATAAATAAAATATGACACAAGTAGAACTAGACGGCATTTCGGAAGGCGGTTAGATGCTATACGCACCGTAGCATTTCTGGTATGTGATGTCACAAGGTTGTACAGTAGAACCAATCGGAATCTGTATTTAACAAGTACTACTTCCAGAGTTCGTTTGTTGACATGTGAATGTTTCAATACATTGAATTGAATAAGTAAAGCTAACATTTACTGTGTGTATATAAGATAAATGAATGGAAGGAGAGACTGTAAAATGACAAGTATTGCACAGACAGGCGCAGAAAATTGTGTTTAACGTGTATGATTATTTTTAAAACACTGACGATCAGAATGCTGCCGGCCATTGTGATCCTGGCTGTAATGTTGCCAACGTGCAAGAAACGACTGCAGAAGCATGTGTTGTGGAAATGAGAACCGTGCAAAGAATATTGTTAGTGACGGAAAGAAGGTTCATTTGATACCATGCTTACAGTAATCAACGGCTAAGGTCATTATTGTATTTTGATCATTTAAATTCTCTCCTGCGCTATTTGTATTGCACGTGCGCGTGAAGTACAATGTGACAATGTTGTACGCTGTCTTGCTCTCTCTATCTGTCTCTCTCTATCTTGATGCTCGAAGCTCTCGACTCTAACGTTAGCAGACTACCGCCTTCCTAATTGCCGTCGACTTCTTCTAGTGACTAGCTAAGGAGCAATATACAATACTCGGCAATACAAATGTAAGCAGTAAATGAATAATAGAAGTAATGACGTAAAATTGCAAATTAAGCACTTAATTTAAAAGCAATAGTTAATAGTAAAGAGATAATAATAACAATGGATTGATTACAGTTACAGATTAAACACTAAAAACAATAATTAGCTATTAAACTCATTATTTTTAGAACAACAATTAGCCACAGTAATAAATAGATGACTTCATATTTGCGAATTATACATGACTTACGAACAATAAATAGCAATAAAGAGATATTAGAAGAAATGGCTCAAAGTTAGAAATCAAATACATTATTTAAAAATAATATCCAATAATAAAATTATAGTACGGAAAATTAATGTGGATTAGATCTAATGCAATGTTTTGTTTTTCGGAATAATTTAACATTTCACAATTTCAGAAATATTCTATTCAAGAACATAAAACAATTACTGTATAAGATTTAGAGTTCGCAAGTATTTTGCTTAATGGTTTGGTAAATGTGAAATTTAACACGTTGAGCGCCATTAAACAGTATAATTTTTTTTGCACCGGCCCATTATCATTTTTTATGTTATTAGATTAAAATCGCATGGGAAAGAATGTCAATGTTGTCCCTACCACGAAATTTTACGATCTGACCAGCGGTCCTGCCTAGCGGTCCATAGAAACACCTGTGCAGCTGGAGGAAATAAATTAATTTTGATTGCTCATTGTTGTTTTCGCACATTTGAGCGTCTCAAGTGTCTTGACTGCGACCATTCCGAAGTGATTTCTGTCTGAATCGTATATGTGAATGTTGAATTACTCTTGATTCGTGGTAGTCGTTTTGTTGCACAGCTGGTGTTGCTGGTGTCTCGAATTCGATCATTCTTATGTAATGTTAAGCGTGGTGTGACAGTGTAATTTAGTTGTGAATGCAAAACGCACATCATCAAAATTTTTCCATAGTAATACTGTGACGTAAAATTCATTGCAGTAATAAGAAACAAAATGAGTGAGCGTTCTCGACGGATAGTGCAAAGGGAAAACATATGTCTCCGGGTAAGTAAAAATAAAATTATCAATAAACTAATTAATACTAGTCTTACTAAAGTCAAAATTGTATATCACTTCTAAGTATTATAATACTCTTCTTCGTAGATACATCGGAACAAAGTGACTGTCGACCTAGTGACGAGTGGAGAGTTGGTATAGGGCTGGCCTTTTATGCCCAAGGTTGCGGGTTCGATCCCGGGCCACGTCGATGGCATTTAACTGTGCTTAAATGCGACAGGCTCATGCCAGTAGATTTATTGGCATGTAAAAGAACTCCTGCGGGACAAAATTCCGGCACATCCGGCGACGCTGATATAACCTCTGCAGTTGCAAGCGTCGTTATATAAAACATAACATTAACATTACCAAAGTGACTCCGAGAAAGAGAAAGAAGTTGTATTTTCTTCAGATGATTCAATTGAAGATCCTACTCATGAAATGAGTGATAGTTCTGGTGAAAGTTACAGTTCTGATAAAAGTAACACGAAAACATTATCTAGGTCTACAGAGACATTGAGGGACCGTAATGCAGTATTAACACCAGCCACAAATGAAATTGCAGCGATAGGCGATAATATCAATTCCATAAAACACACCATGCAGGAAAATGATCACTTGAAAATGACATCATCGATGAGAACTTATCCCTAATCTCAAATTCAGATTTCGTACAAGGGGCTCAAGCTGACCACGTGGGTTGAAAGGATCATGAAGGGAATCACTTAGATTTTGAATTCAACGAGACTTTCGGTTTGAATCCGGCAATCGCTGTTCTTTTAGTAGAGAAGAACCCATTTGATTATTTTTCTTTATTTATTGATGATGGTATATTCGATCACATGGTGAATCAAACAAATATTTATGCCACACAGTGTTTAATGTCAGGTTCTGATGTTTCTGATTCTTCAAGACTGCATTCCTGGCAACCAACAGATAGAAATGAAGTGAGAAAATTTTTGGGCATAATGGGTTACATTGGATTAGTGAATATGCCGTCTCTGTGTCATTACTGGTCTAAAAGAACTCTCTTCAAAAGCAATATTGTGTCTAAAGTTATGAGTAGAAACAGTTTTGAGCTTTTACTGAAATTCTCGCATTTCAATGATAACCAATTTTGTCCTGAAGGTGATCGTGTCTACAAAGTAGAACAACTTGTCAACATACTCATTCAGAAATTTCAGAATGCTTATACGCCCGGTCAAGTGTACTGTATAGACGAATCACTAATACCGTTTAGAGGTCGTCTTCTCATAAAACAATATATGACACAGATAGCTCACAAGTATGGAGTAAAACTGATCAAACTTTGTTGCGATGGTGGGTACAAATGGAATATAAAAATTTATGCAGGAAAGGAACAAGATTCTGGCAGCTCTGTACCAGCAAATGTTGTCATGAAATTATCTGAAGAACTGCTGAATACTGGAAGAACAACTGTAACTGATAATTATTACACCAGTTTGGAACTTGCAAATAAGGTACTTGACAAGAAAACTCACCTCGTAGGAACACTAAGAGCCAATAGAAAAGGGTATCCAAGGGAGGTAGTTTGTAAGAAACTGAAACGTGGCGAAATAATTTCGAAGGAAAATGATCGCGATATTTGCATCCTAAAATGGAAAGACCGAAGAGATATATTTATGCTCTCAACGAAACACTCCAATGAAACAGTAACAGTTAATAGACGTACAGGTCCAGTAGAAAAACCTCTTACTGTAATGGATTATAATACTGGGAAGAGTTCTGTTGATGTCTCAGATCAAAAGGCAAGTTACAATATAGCTCTAAGGAGAACACTGAAATGCTATTGAACTCATATTTGGAACAACAATAGTAAATTCTCATCTTATCTACAAAATCGTGACTCATTCTACTATGAACATTACGGAATTTAGAGAAAGAATAATGGAAGATCTGTTATTCTCAAATGAAGATCCGACGATCCAACTGAACAGCCGCAAACATCGACGTTTAGGAAAAGAATAGCACTAAATACACATTCATTTAACCCTTAACTACTATTGTCCTTTTGTGGAACATAAGTACTATCATCGGGTCAAATCTGACCCGAAAACATTTTTCTATATATTACGAGACTGAGGAAAGTTTTGAACTTTCTATTAAAGCACACAGTATTTTGGAGGTTTTAAAGACCGTATTCATAACATTTATTGAAATTATTCAATTTACCTTCTCTAATACATCATGTTTAAATGTTAATCAAATTTTCATCGTACATTTTCAATGATTTGTAAATATATACAAAACATTTATAATTAATAATTTATTCACTATACATATGCATTATTACTGTTATTGAAGCATTAAACAACAAAACTGTCAAGGAAATTGGTGAAAGTATAGTTTCTTTAAACAAAATTATAGCAAATAATATACTTGTATAACAAAAGCTGTGAATGAAAAAGAAAGAAAATCAAAATTATCATTTTCATTATTTGGCCATTAAACATCAAATAAAAAATGTTCCTACGATAAAAAATTACTGAATACATGAAGGAATAGCTAAGAGACATATGAATAATCCATGACCAGTGTCACCAGGTACTACAATATTCATCTTCATTGACACTTTTACTCATCATTATCAGTGCTATGCATCTATTCACTGCAAGGATTACAGATGATCTTAACAGTGCAATATTTCTTGTAAACAGTGCTATTGCATTCACTGCAGACTGTGGAATGCCTGTTGTCAACAGAAGATGGGCAAACCTAACACCGTCTCCTTTTTGTAGGTGGCTCCTCTCTTCTCTCAGGTTTATCCTTCTCTCCAACAATTTTCTTCATGGTTGCTCGTAATGTTCTAGGAAGTCTAGATTCAAGCTTCCTTCGTTGAATATGTGGGCTAACTAAAGCTTTCCCTAAATTTACACCGAAATCCCTACGACTTATGTTTGCATGTATGTCTTTCGATGTGAAAAGCACATGAGCATTGACAGAAGCAATGTCCATTTATGCCATGAAAATTGCAAGTGGCCATCTTCTCTTTCTTCTCTGAAAAGTGTAGTTTCCACACTTTTGGTCCAATGAATCTACCTCTCCTTTAGTTCTGTTGTAGTCTTCAATAATTTCTGTCTTTCCATTTTCGGCAATGTTGCTGTCGTGATGCATTGAAGAAAAAAGACAAGCAGGATCATCAAACCGTATTGAAATCAATAGAAACAGAAATCGATCTAAACTCATTGTGGCTCTGAAAATATCTCTGCCGGTACCGTCAGCATTACATAAACCCTTTGCGCCCTCATTGCGAGACTTGAAAACTCCACTCAAATACAGTAGCCCCAGAAAATCATTCAGTTCCACAGTACCGATGTGATTAGTGAATGAAGCTGTTTTACCATAATTTGCAGAAAGTTCTGTTATTTTTGCATTTGTATTAGTAACAATCAAATTCGGAATTTTATCGTCAAAAAGTAACTTCCGAAAATCAATTTGTTCATTAGAATGAATCGTTCTTCTTGCACCTCTAAGTTGAGGCAATTTTATCCTACTGTATTATGTTGTCTGGTCCTCGAACTGTGGAAAGGTGCAGTAAACCACTTGTATCTTTTTTTTTTTTTTTTCCATAAACACTTTCTCCATTTCCTGTATATTATGTTTGAAATATCTCTGGTTCACAATCTCCCACTGCACATACCTCTAGTTCACGTTCTGTCAATGTAGATGCCTCTGGTTCTTGAGTTAGTCCTATAGTTATAGCTGGTTCCCGTTGTAGAAATTCAGATGAATCCTCTTCACGAGCCGCCACTAATCCTGCTTCACGAGCCGCTACTAATTCTGTTTCACGAGATGCCACTGTTAATGTGTATGACTTACCATCCGGCACAGCAAATATCTCTGGTTGATCTAGTTCACTTGAATTTTCTGTTGAGGAATGTAATATTTCCCTGAGATCTTCATCTGGAATTTCTTCCTCACTGTGTTTATCATGATCACTTACTATAGTTTCTGCATCAATTAAATCATTGTCAGACACTTCGTCTAACCAAGCAGTAATTTTCTTCTCACTCATGGTGGAATTGTTCACAAAAGAAAATACAATATAAAAACACTTATCGCAAAGAAAGTTTCATTAACTACTATCGTCGGGTCACTGCTGACCCGACTTCCTCCTTGTGAGCAAGACACAATTTTTTCTGAATCAATTAAATCATTGTCAGTTACTTCGTCTAACCAAGCAGTAATTTTCTTCTCACTCATGGTGGAATTATTCACAAAAGAAAATACAATATAAAAACACTTATCGCAAAGAAAGTTGCATTAACTACTATCGTCGGGTCACTGCTGACCCGACTTCCTCCTTGTGAGCAAGACACAACTTTTTCTGACGACAATCAAGCTTTAACTGATGCAGAACACCGCCGTGGAAGAATACAGAAAGGCACAATAATGAATTATTAAAACTCGCAGAGATATCTAAGAAATTAAAGTGACTGGGTCATTATTGACATGACGATAGTAGTTAAGGGTTAAGAAACATGAAAGCCCAGCTCACAAGATGCTACAATCGGAAAATAGCAGGTGTGATATCCAAAAACAAAGTAAAGAAAGTCACAACTTACTCTGAAGAATGCGAGGGAAAGCCGCACTTTTGCTTAGAATGCTTCGCTAATTGTCATAATTAGTATTTGTGAGATTCTCAGGACTACTGATATTTTTATAACTTTGTGCAATAAATTAATTTCGAGACGAATATTTTTCAAATAGCTTTCAGTAGTGTATTTTGTTATATTATTTGTCAAGTAAAATATATGTAAATTACTCTCTTTCATACAAATTTCGAATATTTTCAAGCTAGAGAATATTATTTAGTGCTTATCATCAGTCTCAATGTTAATGTGAGTTTATTAAAAATATTCAAAATAAAACGTTGTTTTCATAGTGATATGTATCTCATTATGTTTAGATTTATGGTTCTATAATAAACCCCATCCAAACCCCAATAATAGAAAAACTCTGATAAGGACCACAGCGGTCCGATCCATACTTAGAATTCAATATTGCAGCGGTCAGCTGCCCTGTAGAGCTCGCAAAATAACGTGGGATGTTGGCGGTCATATGGACCGCCTTGGCGTACGAGAAAATATACATAGCGGGCCACAGAGACCGCTCAGGCGCTCAACGTGTTAAAGAGTTCAGTAACAGCTCAAATTCGTATCTTTCACTGCAAAAAACTGGACAATCATAATATACATGTTTGACATCTTGAGATTCCTAACCACAAATGAAAGTTTCATGGTTTTTAGTATGAAATCTATTTAAGTATTCCCCTAATTTTTCATACCCATTCAAAAACTGTGTCAGTACGAAATTTGGCGTTATTACTTTACGTTTACTTCGATCATAGACCGTTGGAAAATACAGCTATTTTGTAAGAGTTCCCTTATTACTTACTTACTTACTTACTTACAAATGGCTTTTAAGGAACCCGAAGGTTCATTGCCACCCTCACATAAGCCCGCCATTGGTCCCTATCCTGTGCAAGATTAATCCAGTCTCTATCATCATATCCCACCTCCCTCAAATCCATTTTAATATTATCCTCCCATCTACGTCTCGGCCTCCCCAAAGGTCTTTTTCCCTCCGGTCTCCCAACTATCACTCTATATGCATTTATTGATTTGCCCATATGTGCTACACGCCCTGCTCATCTCAAACGTCTGGATTTAATGTTCCTAATTATGTCAAATGAAGAATACAATGCATGCAGTTCTGCGTTGTGTAACTTTATCCATTCTCCTGTAACTTCATCCCGCTTAGCCCTAAATATTTTCCTAAGAACCTTATTCTCAAACACCCTTAACCTATGTTCCTCTCTCAAAGTGAGAGTCCAAGTTTCAGAACCATACAGAACAACCGGTAATATAACTGTTTTATAAATTCTAACTTTCAGATTTTTGGACAGCAGACTGGATGATATGAGCTTCTCAACCGAATAATAACACGCATATCCCATATTTATTCTGCGTTTAATTTCCTCCCGAGTGTCATTTATATTTGTTACTGTTGCAACAAGATATTTGAATTTTTCCACCCCTTCGAAGGATAAATCTCCAATTTTTTATTTCCATTTCGTAAATTATTCTGGTCACGAGACATAATCATAAACTTTGTCTTTTCGGAATTTACTTCCAAACCGATCGCTTTACTTGCTGCAAGTAAAATTTCCGTGTTTTCCCTAATCGTTTGTGTATTTTCTCCTAACATATTCACGTCATCCGCATAGACAAGAAGCTGATGTAACCCGTTCAATTCCAAATCCTGCCTGTTATCCTGAACTTTCCTAATGGCATATTCTAAAGCGAAGTTAAAAAGTAAAGGTGATAGTGCATCTCCCTGCTTTAGCCCGCAGTGAATTGAAAAAGCATCAGATAGAAACTGACCTATACGGACTCTGCTGTATGTTTCACTGAGACACATTTTAATTAATCGAACTAGTTTCTTGGGAATACCAAATTCAATAAGAATATCATATAATACTTCCCTCTTAACCGAGTCATATGCCTTTTTGAAATCTATGAATAACTGATGTACTGTACCCTTATACTCCCATTTTTCTCCATTATCTGTCGAATACAAAAAATCTGATCAATAGTTGATCTATTACGCCTAAAACAGCACTGATGATCCCCAATAATTTCATCTACGTACGGAGCTAATCTTCTCAAAAGAATATTGGACAAATTTTGTACGATGTCAACAAAAGTGATATTCCTCGAAAGTTACCACAGTTGGTTTTGTCCCCCTTTTTAAAAATAGGTACAATTATGGACTCCTTCCATTGTTCTGGTACAATTACCTTTTCCCATATAGCAAGTACAAGTTTATAAATTTCGCTATATAATGCACTTCCACCCTCTTGTATTAATTCTGCTGGAATTTGATCGATACCTGGAGACTTGTACTTTTTCAGGTTTTCTATCGCAATTTCGACTTCTGAAAGCGTGGGTTCGGGTATAAATGGCTCAGCAGTTTGTATTTCAATTTCGTCCCGTTCATTTCTATTTGGCCTATGTACATATAGTAGTTGCGCAAAATAGTTTTTCCATCTGTTTAGGACTGATGGAGAGTCTGCAAGCAAATCACCATTCTCATCCTTGATCACGTTTACCCTTGGCTGATATCCGTTCTTAAATTCCTTTATACCCTTATATAAATCTGTAATGTTTTTATTCTTACTATTTGTTTCTACCTCATTCAGTTTTTCCTTCAAGTAACCTCTCTTTTTATTCCTAAGTGTACGACTTCCTTCCCGTCTTTCATTGAAATAATTATCTCTCTTCTCCTCAACTGGATCCTGTAAGAATTTCAATTTTGCCTGTTTCCTTCTTTCCACTGCAATGCAACAATCTTCATCAAACCACGGTTTCTTTTTCTTAGTTTCATAATAACCTATGCTCTGCTCAGCTGCAATTTGGTACTATCTCTGATATTTTCCCACACGCTGTTATCATCTAATTCTTTCTCAACTTCGTCGGAACTTTCTAAAGTGGCAAATCTATTCGAAATTTCGACCTGATAATTTTGCTTAATTTCCTCGTCCTTTAATTTCAAAATATTGAATTTAGTAATATTAACTTGTTGCTCTATTCGCTTGGCTACTGATAGTCTTTCTGTTAATTCTCCAATTACCAAATAACGGTCAGAATTACAGTCTGCACCCCTGAAAGTTCGAATTTCTACTATACTAGTATGTCTGCATTTATCTATCAAGATGTGATCTATTTGGTTGTGTGTCAATCCATCTGGAGAAATCCAAATATATTTATGTATATACTTGTGGGGGAATGTTGTACTTTTGACAATTAAATTTTTCGATGTGGCGAAGTTGACTAATCTAACTCCATTGTCACTACTAATTACGTGTAGGCTCTCTTTTCCAATAGTTGGTCGAAAAATATCCTCCCGTCCTTCTTTAGCGTTGAAATCCCCGAATAAAATTTTCATGTGATATCTAGGTAACTGATCAAAAGTATGTTCCAATTCCACTAAATATAATAACCTGTCACTGATAAATTCGACCTTTTTTACTGCTGATTTTATTCTTTTATGAACAAAGAATCCTGTTGCTAATTGGTGATTATTGTTTCCTTTCCCATAATACAACAAGTAAGCTCCTATTTGTGATATGCCATTCCCATCTAACCTAACCTTTTGTACTCCCACGAAGTCTATTCTATATCTAGCTAGTTCTTTAGCTACTAATGCTACCCCTCCTGTTCTATAAATACTGGTTACGTTCCAAGTGCCAAATCTCAAAACCTTATTCCTTTGCTGTGGTCGTGCCAGAAAATCAGTCATATTCCGAGGCTTATTGTAGGGATTCGTAACAAGCTTTTTTATTACGGTGATGGGTTGTTTTCCCTTCGCCCAACCCTCAAGCTGGAGGACCACCCCTTATCGACTGCCCACGACTGCTTATTCAATATATTCGCTGCTACCCTCCATATCTTGAGGCCGTCTCCTCTATCCGCAACCTGAGGACGCGTCATGCCGTGGTGATAGGGACCCACCATACATGGTCCCTTATTACTACTGACCCATTTTTCGTACCATTCTTCCATATAATATTCTTTGGCTACCTTTATATATATGATATAGGACATAAATTGTACGACAGTGGAATATCAGAGTTTGCTGCCATCTTTACCAATTCATCAGCTCTCTCATTTCCAACTAACCCAGTGTGACCTCTGACCCAAGTATAGAGATATGGATGGCCCTTTTCGTTTTAAAGTAATTGTCTGTGAAGCTATAGGGTTAGTGCTGTATTTATCATTAACTAGAGCTAGAATTCGTAGGTAGTAAAAGCTAATATTTTTAGTCGGTATAGTTTTGAAACATGCAACCATGCCCCCCGACTCCTTATATTTACCTTTCTTGACATTCAGTACTTAAATTAGTTACCTCTAAGGGTCTTTAATCCTCTTAACCACCACTTACAAAACAGCGGAGTGTTTAAAAGCTGCATTGTCTAGTCATTGTGACTTCTTGCATTTCGAGTCTTGTCAACCAGGCTCAAAACCTTCTTAACCGGCTTCACATAGACTCATCTATACTCGGCGTCATTCTTAACTCTTACTACATATAAATCCTAGCTCAACTGATAATATTGCTGACTGAGAGTCACTACGAACACAAGCACTGTAACCAAACAGACTGCACCATTTGATTGCTTCTCGCAAAGCTGATAGTTACACCTGAAACACTGAACATTCTGAGGAGAGTTTGAAGATAACTGACGTGTGTTCGCTGGTTTTCCTGTAGAGAACAGAGGCACTGTCTACTTTGGAATTTAGATTAGACTATTTTTCTAAACGCGATCCATCTGTATAAATCAAATAGTCATGGGAGTCTGCATCACAATCTCCTTTGAAACAAGGTATGTATGCAGATGGATGTCCTGCCTGGAGAGAATTTATTGGTTCTTGTACACGGAGATGTGTTAAAAACAGAGGGATTTTTCGGCCTTGTTTCACATTGCTCATGTTCGCTTAGAATTCACCAACCAGATATAATGGTTCAATATCGGCTATAATCTGAGAGGATGCAGTGGATATTGTACGATATCCTCGGATAACTCGTAAGAGGTATCTTCGCTGAATGTGAGATAATTTTTCTTGCGCTCATTTTTTCCGTAATATATGCTGAAATGCTGCCACACAGTAAATAACCATTGGTTCTACTGCACCCCGATATATTATCTTTAGTAAAGAGGAGATAAGTACCCATGTGGGTCTAGTTGCAGCGGAGAGCAGGGAGTAGCTTTCTAGCTTTACCAGCAATGTTTTGAAGACGTAGACGAAAAGTCAGACGCTTACACAATGTCAATACGGCAGTTGCTCTCGTCTCTGATACAACGAACTTTTTTTTTGTTGATTTTCGAGTTCGTTATTTTTTTAATGATTATTATGTGCTTATATAAGTTATGTTAACTCTCGCTAAGTGGTTTTATATTTTGTTTTATCTGTCTTAGTATATATTTTATTATTCTTAATATTTTTGTTTTATTATTAATTAATTAATTAATTTGTATTGCTATCTTTGTATTATCTCCGTCACAGTTATTCTATTATTATTATTATTATTATTATTATTATTATTATTATTATTATTATTATTTCTATCATCAACATTATTATTGATGTCTATAAAATTTATGTAGACTCTATTGGACTGTACCCGAGCACGAGCATATTATGCTCATTTCGGGTATCTATTCATAATATGTGCCATTTTCAAATGTAAATTGTGAATAAATTTGAATTTGAATTTGAATTATCTAAGATCATGCCTCAGTACTTAAGTTCATCTACTAGTATAATGTTTGTGTTATCCAAAGTTCTATTTTCCTTTTTCTTGTAGTTAGCATTGCTGATGTTTTGGACGCATTGAAGTTGAGTTTGTCTTCCCTCACATGTGACTGGTCGCTAGTGCTTCATTGACTATGTCCTGTAAGTGCCTAAATGTGCTTGATTTTGCAAGTATGAAAGCATTGTTGGCGTAAGCGTGCAGCGGCATCTTACAGGGAATCGTTGTTGTAGCAGATCATCATAAAATATAATCCAGAAATCTGGACTGCATGCTGATCCTTGTGGACATTCTCTCGTCACATGCTTGACAATGGTCTCGTCGCTTATGGTGAGCTGACGTCTGCGGTCTTAGAAGTAATTTTTAACTATTTTATATAAATTTCTAGGACGTCTTTTAAACTTTAGTTGATGGAGACTTTTTAGCCACCAGGCATTTTCAAACGCATCTGATATGCCCAAGGAGATTAAGACTTCAATTTCTTTCTCTGAGTGTATCCAATCTACAACTTTACAAAGTGCCAGTTCTGTCGATTTCAGCAGCATGAATTCAAATTGAAGTTCACTACGGTATCTGTTACTTAATAAGTGATACATAATGCGGTGTATGATGAGTTTCTCATGGCATTTTCCCAACACAGGCAGGAAGCTGATTGGTCGGAAAGAAGAGATAGTAACTTTGTTGCTACTTTGAAATTTCGGTATTACCTTAACTACACCGAATTTCCGGGCTCCAAACATTTATTGTAAATATTCAGTAGAAGTGAAGGATGTGAGAGATGTATTTGTTTGACAAAATTTTCCGACAGTCCATAAAGTCCCGGAGCCTTACGATCATTTTGCCTCAGAATTATGCATTCCACTTCAGGAGGTGTAAAATATAAATCATCTAATATATCTGGCTCAGCATCTGTTTTTGCAAGAATTACTTTTTGGACATCATTGTCTTCCGTGTCATCCGAAAAGAATTTACTAGCCAGGGCGTTTGCAGTATCTTTTGTATTTATTGTGGGTACATTTTCCGTTTCCAGCGTTGTTAGCACTTTATTAAAATTTTGTGGCTTCCGAGAGTGTTTATATACAATAACCCAGGGGTTTGTTTGTGTAGAACAAAAGATTTTCCAACCATTTGCTTTCGCTTGTGACATCATCAATTTGTATTGAGATTTGGCCATGTTGTAGATTTCTTCAAACTTCACACGATGAAAGTCACACTTCAATCGTTTATACCTTCGGTAATATGCGAGAACACGTTTTCTCATTATTGTAAGTTCAGTGTTCCACCAGTAGTTCTTCAAAGGTTTCTGGGTTAGTTTTGGTAGATGGGCACCACAAAGTCGTGATATAACATCCGTGAGATTTTTTGTAACAATATTTAACTCGGAAGAATTATTAATATTTTGTAGCTAGTCTGATACTGGTCCGAGTTTTCCAGTAGCTGATTTTTTTAAAATGCTCCCACAGTACATTTTTTGTTCTATACTTACTTGTTAAATACATTCCCTCAATGTTGCCACATGTATTTAACGTTGTGTTAATTTTAGTAACATTCAGACTGTGATCTGAAAGGGATGTCTTGTCGCTCACTCTCCACTCAGTAATATATGGTAATATTATAAATTACATACACTCAGATCTATAAAATTAGTAGAATTTCCGCGTCTTTATGTTGGCTGTTATCTTCTTTGAGTATGATAAGGTTGCTGTGAGCCGTGCCCACTACCACGGCCGTTCACCTAGTACGTCACTTCATCCGTCAGAGCGCTTTCAGACGTCACAGTATAGATAGCGCTATCAATCCCTTCATTTGTTCTTTCCAAATAACCCTATTGGCCGGGTCATTACGTCTCACGAGGATAGAGGGGGAGAGAGTTTACCTGTTTTAACGGAGATACACGGAACGTCACTTGGGTTCCGGTACGCGGCAGATACACTTAACAAGATTTAGGCTCTCGTACGCGGGAGATATTCGGAAACACTTGGCTCAGATTCAAGCTCTCGTATGCGACAGAAACATTTAACAAGACTTAGCATTTTGGTACGCGGCAGATATAGACAACGTGACTCGGGCTTTGTACGTGCTGGAGATAGATCAGTGGAGTAGTTAAATTGCGTCGTGTGTGTTTGGGATTTTAGTGGATCGTAGTTTGAAATATCGCTTGCTAGTGATACGTCTTGGGGGCAAGTTTTAGTATTTGCATCGAGTAACATATTTGTGAGATATATGGGTTTGAGGTATTGGGAATTATGTAAGGAAATATGATTTGAAATGTGAGTTCATGTTCCGAGACGGTTAGAGTGATAAGGCAGCGATTACGGTCTCACAGATGGTTTTAGTGTTTTCCCTGCTCCATTTTGATTGTTGCTTTCCTTCGCCGCTATTTTCTTATCATGAGCGTCGAGTTTAGTTGCTATTTAAATGATCCTTGAAATTGGAATTATCGTCCGTTACTTATTACGTGCATCTGTCTCCATCCCTCTCTCTCTCCGTTGGGTATTCATTTTGTAAAGTGCAGAGATTTGTGTTAGTGTAATTTGCACAGTTTATGTGAGCAATATGTGCAATGGGTAATGTATAGTGATCACTCATGTAATGTCTTATGCTGGGTAGAGTTTCTCTCTTATTGAGTGTATATGTATTTATAGTTTGGTTACTCAGTTTGAGTGGTATCTATGCTCGAATGGATCATGCATTAAGTTAATGTGCCGGCTGGGTGTTGTGTTCAGATTCATACTCAGATAGTTTATATATATATATATATATATATATATATATATATATATATATATATATATTTAAAGAGTGGTTGATGAACATATGGCTAATAGGTTAGTCACTGATTGTCGAGAGACGGCCATATTAGATTGTTTATCACTTATAAGTGTGTTGACCTCAGCCTTGTGATACATACATGATTTACATATCTTGGGGATATCATTTCAGATTAGTTTGTTCTATTTTCACTCACCCATTTCACATTTATTGTTATTTCGTTTTTCATTTATGCGCATTGTTACTTATTATTGTTAATTATATTTGTTTTACAAATTCACACTATTCATTTCTAAAAGTCTTCCACTGCGCACATCCAATCCTTCCAATGTGCCCTCCACCTGGCGAAAGCAGCCAATATAAGAAAGATAAAGAGGAGGAGTGGATGATCGTACCGCCGCCGCCCTCCACTCCACTCCACCACAGCTGATAGACAAAAGTCATAAAATTTTTTTGCCACGGTCGTCAGTAATGGGGCTTGACCACGCTGTATGTTTTGCATTTATGTCCCCTATAATTAGTAGAATTTATTTCTACTGGTCATTTTTTTACTTTTACAAACGCCAAGAATCTTAATATCAATCTCAGCAAATTATCGGAAAATTCACAATCTCTGAATGACCCTATACACTACAAATGCTTGCAAGATTGTTTGTTACTGATGGTAAAAGAGAGAACATAAATTTCAGAAGTGATGTACGATTGGTGAGACCTTAAATAACCACAATCTGGTTCTTCATCTTTGGAAAGTAAGGACAATAATGAGGAGTTCCAGATGGCTGGGAATAATATTGTTGGTTCGTTGCTAATGCTCAGCCATCTATTGGCTATTTTGTATACTAGTAATAATGAACGTGATCATCTTAAAGAATTGTTCCTTGACAACATGCAATAATCAAAGTATGGAAATTGCTTTCTATTACAGACAATTTAATAATTATTAATGTAAAGTGTTTTGTGTTTGAGTTTTTTGTGTTTAAAACTTTAAATAATATCTGTTATTTTAATTGAGTGTTTAATTTTCGTGTTATACTTCGCTTTATTTATTTTTCATAAATTATGTAAATATGAATGAAAGTGAGGCGTGCAATCAGACTATGCGTTACGATCATAGAAAATAAATATTATACAACATCCAAGTGCAGGAGGACGTGAAAGATATGAATGTAGTATCTTAAATAATTACTAATGTGGCAACTTCCATGGAGTTTGTATACAATTTTTCTCATGAAGACAACATGAATTGAAAAATGATTGATACATTAATCCCATAGTTAACGCAGGAAAAGACAGGAAGAGGAATTTCAGAAAGAAAATAAGAAACATACAACAAAGATTTCCTGAGCATCCTTACCTGAGACACCATTGATAAGCATTACAAACGGATTTAAACCATTCACAGAAATTGAAACAATGAGTGTACAACATAGTACAACTTAAATAATGTGCCGTTTATATTTCGGCACATCTTTCTTTTCCTTTCTATTTCTTTTAGATTTTTCTATCTTCATATTTTCTCTGTTAGTTTTAATTATTCTAACTCTTCATAGATGGCTCGTAGTTTTTTCTTTCTGATCTAGTTCTTCTTACTTCTCGTAGATGGCTTTTCTCTCAAATTTCTTTTTTTGCTCTGGTTATGTTCCTATTTACCTATGATGAGTTGAGCCCGGGGGGCCAGTCATTATTTGATCCGGGGAGAATTAATTATTTTATAATAGCGCTTGCTGATTGGTTGAGACGATGCGTGATTTAGATCAGGTCTGTGAAACGAGTTTCATCTCGGAAAGTAGCGTTAGTCTAGTGGTTGGGCTCATGTAGGTGAGACGTGTAACAGGGTACAAGCTCCTACGTAGGCTGGGGATCGAACTGGGTTCGATAAGTTTACCAGGAGTTGTATTGTACACCGTGTTGTGGGATCCTGTGAAGTATCACAGAAGATATTAGTCCAGTGGAAGGACTCGCTAAGGTTTGAGGTGTGACGGGAAGTGAGAGTGTTGTGAAGAGTACGAGCTGCTACGTAGGCCGGGGATCGAACTGGGTTCGATAAGTCTACCAGAAACTGTATAGTACTCGGAGTGTGGGAACCAGTGGGTGAATTGTAGAAGGTAGAAGTTTTGGGACGTACTCATTAGTTTGAGCTGCTATCATTTTCCTGACTGACTTGCGTTCAGTCAACTCTGATGAAATACTGGTCGGTATTTGTATTTTTGGCGGATCGTTTTACTAGTTGTGATATACCTAAAAGCCTGCCTCTATACATCATCAGTTCAGTGAGTTGGTTTTGGTTTATGTTTAATTAAGTTTTTGCAGTAGAACGAATTTAAACAGTATGAAATCCACGACGAAGGCACCCATTGTTGTGTGACGTTTGAAGGGTGACCAATCTGTATGTAACGGGTATGTGTGTGCTGAGTGATGGTTATGTCAAGGCTGTTTGACAAGATGGATGCCAGCGTGGGCAAACAACTATCTATGTAAGGTAATTAGCTGGATTTGGTCTACGCCACACTGTTAACAGGATATGTTAAGTGTTACGGATTTATTTTGCATGTTCTAATAAATAGTTGTGTTTTATAGTGAGTGTGTGTTCTCACTTGAATACCTCGACACCCAGATTACCATCCTGATCGTAACGATTCATGGCAGGGTTAGTTTATTATTTAATTGTCTTATTTTCCATCTAACAAGTTTAGACGATTAGATAAAGAGAGAGAGAGAGAGAGAGAGAGAGTGCCCGTATGCGGCGCAATAAGAGACAGTCAGTGTTCTACAAGCACTTTGCAACTTGCCAACTCTGATTATGACACCTGGCACTGTCCCATAAAGAGAAGAAACCCAAACATATTATTCAGATTACAAAAATCCAGTGAGTATTTTCGATTATGGTACCGTACATGAAGTATTTAAGCAATGAATATAAAAAAATGCCTGTGTGTAAGTACTGTCCTAAGGGAACTCAAAATTCAAGCAAGTACTGATGATGATGCACAAAAAATAATGCGTTACTTTCAAGAACAGCACATGAAGTTCTACACCTTTGTATCAGGACAACAAAAAATTATTAAGGTGGTAATGAGCGGTCTGCCAATAGGTACACCTACAGAGGATATCGAGAGACAACTACTAGAAATGAAGTACCCTTTTGAAAGTGTCCAACAATTAGAAAGAAAAGTGGAAAATGATGACACATTTGCAAAGGAATGGAAGATGGTATCGTTTTGGGTGATGTTCATAATGCACATGAAATAAGAAATCTCACAGGTCTTACAATCTAAAAGTTTCTTTCTCAGAATATGTAAGTTGGTGGGGGGGAGGGGCAGCTGTGCTATCATTGCCAGGGATTTTGCCATAAAGCAGCAGGTTGCATTGTCTCATCAAAATGTGTAGAGTGTGGGCAAAATCACAGTTTTAAGGAATGTCAAAAGAAACCCACTGAACCACCAACTTGCGCTAATTGTAAGCAATCTCATCCAGCTAATTACAGAAAATGTGAACAATTATTGGCATACGTTAATGTCAGGAACTGGAAGCCAACAATATAATGAAAATGTCAATGGTAAATATCCCCCTCGCATACAAGCACATATTCAAATCAAGTTAGGCAACCCTGTCATCCCAATTCTCATCATCATCATCATCATCCTTCAAGAATTAGGCCTCTGTAGACCTGTTTCGGCCCCATCTAGCAGTCTTTCCCAGTTCTCAAAACTGATAAATCCTGTTCAATATTTAGCGAACTAAAGGAAATTGTACAATTTATTAAACGTATGTTTCTTGATTTAAGAACCATTTTCAACGATATCAAGAAAGAGACAGACCCAATTACTAGACTACTTACGTTATGTAATGCTTTCTAAAATGACTAACTAATTTCAACATATTAATCACATTTACAGAAACTTTCATGTAGCATTTTGGAATTCAAATAGAATTCGACATGACAGGTATTTGGTTGGATATTAAAAAAAAAAGATAGTTAAGTTATTTTACTTGTTAATGAAACTCACCTAATCCACAGTGTAAATTAACTCTTCGTGGGTATGAAGTTAATAGAAAAAAATAAAGAATCTTAAGGAGGAACTTCTGTAATTATTAAATCTGGTATTTATCACAGGATTATTGATTCACCATTATTTCACTATATTGAAGGGACTTTTGTCGAAGTACGGAAAGCTGCATGTTTATGTTGTATGGGATGATTTGATGAATTGTGTATGTGTGTTGTGGTTGTAGTGGGTTTCCTGTATATATTGAATTCGTGTCTGTTATTTGTTTTGGTTATGGTGATGTCTAAGAAGTTTATAGCTTGGTTATGTTCTGTTTCTATTGTATACTTTAATTTCGGAAGTATTTTGTTGAGTTGTTGATGTAGGTTTTCTATTTGTCTTTTGTTTCCATTATATAAGACTATTATGTCATCTACATATCGATGCCAGTACATTATTTTCTCTGCGTGTTTGTTGTTGTCGGTGTTTAGTATGTGTTTTTGTTCTATGTTGTGAATAAAGATTTCAGCTAATATACTTGATATAGGTGAACCCATTGGTAATCCTTCAGTTTGTATATAATATTTATTGTTATGTGTGAAATAATTTTGTTTTGTAATAATCTCTATAATGTGTGTAATTTCATCAATGTGAGTCTGTGGTATGTTATTTTTGATAAGCATTTATTGAAGTATTTCAAGTGTTTCTGTTACTGGTATGTTTGTATATAGGTTTTCGATGTCATATGATGCTAATGTTGTGTTGTGTGGAATGTGTTTGTGTTTTATTTTGTTAACTAGGTCTATGGTGTTGATTATTGTTGTTGGGTTTTCAAATTTTATACTATTTCTTATAATGTTGTCTATATATTTCGCTAATTTGTATGCTTGCGCATTCTTATAGTTAATAAGTGGCCTGATTGGTATATTTTGTTTGTGAATTTTTGGTAACGCAATTTAATTTAGGGGCGTGAGGTTTAATTTGTTTCAATTTTTGTTTTTTGTTGTTAGGTGCATTGTGAGTGTTTCGATTTATTGTATTTTTGACTATAGTTTGATATTTTGTTGTTGGATCTGTTTTTATATCTGTGATGTTATTTTCGTGAAAAAATATGTTAATTTTGTCATTCATGTCTTGAGCATTCATTATTACAGTGCAATTACCCTTATCTGCTTTTACAAGTGTCAAATTGTGTGCTTGTTGTTTTTCTATTAATGTCTTTATTGTTTTAATTTCATGCTTATCAGTTATAGGTTTGTTTACTTTATCTATTTTTCTTAATAAATCTTGTCGAATGTATTCTTGGTGTTGTGCTTGTGAGTTTTGAATTGATGTTTCTGCATTGATGATCGTTTGCATTTGTTGTGTTCTTGGTGTCTTGTTATACTGTAGGTTATTTTTAGTCCTTTTTCAAGTAATTTCGTTTCACTTTGGCTGAATGTTACGTTGGTATTGTTGAATATCTTAGGATGGAATTTGTGTGTGGTGTTGTACGTATTTGGTTTTTTGTTTATGGGTTAATGTTGTTAGTTTGTTTCTATGTCGTTTCTTTATCTTTTCACTTATTTGTGTTATTACTTTGTTCGTATGTAAAATGATTCCCTCTAATTATGATGTACTATTTTTGTTAACTGTAAATATGTCTTATATGCATTTGTATTGTGTTTGTTCTTCATGTAATGTAAATGTTTTATATTGTTTTGCATGTAGATTTTCTCTGCTGTAGCTTTTGTTTTCTGTGCTGGATATGAGTTGTTTTTTATGTTTATGTGTATGTATTTGGGTAATACGTCTCGTTTGAGGCATTCTTGATTGAATTTGATGGTGTGAGATGTCTTGATCACTTTCACTCGCGTAGTTCGATATTGGTGAACTAAATGACTTATATCGTCGTAATTCATTGATTAAAGTTTACGTTAAGACTTTGTTTGTTAAAAACATATTGTTTTGGTGTATGTTGTGTCTTAATCATTTTTCTAGTATTTAGTTTCGTTGTGGTTGAATGTTATGTTGGTTGTGTTGAATATTCTTGGGTGGAATTTGTGTTTCGTGTTGCATGTTGTTGTTTGTTGTGTCTTTAGCATTGCTAGTTTATTGTTGTGTCTTTTTTTGATTGAATACAATGCGTGCAGTTCTGTGTTGTGTAACTTTCTCCATTCTCCTGTAACTTCATCCCACTTAGCCCCAAATATATATATATATATATATTCACCTGACATAATTAGGAACATTAAATCCAGACGTTTGAGATGGGCAGGGCATGTAGTACGCACGGGCGAATCCAGAAATGCATATAGAGTGTTAGTTGAGAGACCGGAGGGAAAACGATCTGTAGGGAGACCGAGACGTAGATGGGAGGATAATATTAAAATGGATTTGAGAGAGGTGGGATATGATAGAGACTGGATTAATCTTGCACAGGATAGGGACTAAATAGCGGGCTTATGTGAGAACGGCAATGAACCTGCGGGGTTCCTTAAAAGCCATTTGTAAGTAAGTAAATAAGTTAGTAAGAAACAAAATACATTAATAGCTAACTGCTTGAAAATAGTTCGTACCCTTGGAGAAAATAAGTGGTTAATCCAATAATTTTATTGACCATAATACAAATTATATACAAAATTTTGTTTATAGAAATGGAATGTTATCTTACACAAAACCTAGAATATTTTTCTTTGTTTTCATTTGTTTTCCTGAAGTTATCAAAATAGTGGCAACAAGAGCCAATAAATTTAGAAAATCAACAACTTAAAAGCACTTGAATATGAACGTATCTTTTTCAACAAATGTTTCTTGCATTTTGTACTGCATGTGGAGAAAATTTTTATATTGAGCAAAATGGAGAAAAGGAGTACAGTGTGAAGGATTTTGCGCTTTTTGGTGCAATGGAGAATGTGTTGAGATGGAAAGTGATTCACTTTTCTGTGATGTCTTCACGAAATAAATTTAGAACATTATTTTGGCTTCTTTTGCTTTTGTTCTTCGTTCTTTAGAGATTTATACCATTTGAAATAACATTTGTCATTACTTAAAGTATTGTTCATAGTCTCTCTTCCTGATTGAATGTGGGGCAAGACTGCGCATGTGCGCTGTCTTACCCTGTGGTGCACCCGAAAACAAAACAACCGGTACTGTCAAGCCATTACAATATGCTATGTAAACGAATACACAGATGGAATCAGCATTAAAGTAGCTCTGTTTATTCATAAAGAGAGCTACATTATCCATAGTTACAGCAAAGAAATTCTACAAAAACTCATAAGCATAATAAATAACGAAAACCTTAAACGTCTTTCCACTTATTTCTCTCAACACATATAACTTCAAAGATGTTTTCACTAGTAGACATGGCTAGCTTCCATCTTTGACGAAATGACTTTGGAGCAGTGGTATCAACTGTGATTGATAATCACCATAAATACAGTGCGCAGTCTTACCCAATGCGCATTATCGCCCCACTCTACTCTAACATCTAGCATAACTGCCAGAAATCATTAACCATGAGAGGGTGAAGAAGATGAGCAGCAGACATAGACAAGTGTACTTAAGTGATTGCGTTGGTCATGGCTAAATTGATTCTCGAGCCGTTAGAATAGAAGGAAGAGATGCTGTAGCCAAATAGTGCCATTTTCTTTCGATGTCAATATGAACGTTTAGGTTTTCATATAACAGACAGATACTTTCTGAAGTTCACTTGATCGGGAATGGATAGTGCTATAGCAGAGGACTACCACATTAGAGACTTATTCTCGGGTATACATACACTGAGCTGTGATTTTGTTAATGCATTACCGATGCATGCTATCAATGAATTTCATGGAAGTGTCTCTTACTGCAACAATGGACATAGATAACTCTTTTCTTGCAGTGAGAACACTATCAGCCTAATAATTGGAGCGTCAGCAAAGTCGGACATGGAGTGTCAAATCTCAGAAAAGACGCACTGTAGAATGATGGCCTTGGAGCCGATTTTACAGGAACTTCTGTTTACTGTGTTATTACCTCTCCGTTAGTAATAATAATAATAATAATAATAATAATAATAATAATAATAATACTAATAATAATAATAATAATAAGTTCACCGCTGTGCAGTAACGTTTAGCATACCTGACCTTGAAACGAGCAGGCCCAGGTTCAAATTCCGGTTGAGACAAGTTACCTGGTTGGGGTTTTTCCGGGATTTATCCCTTAATCCATTAAGAGCTAATGCTGGATAACTTTCGGCGCTGGACCCTGAACTCATTTTGCTGGAATTATCACCTTCATTTTATTCAGACGCTAGATAACCACAGCAGTTGATAAAGCGTCGTAAAATAACCAATTAAAAACAATGATAATAGTAACGATAATAATAATTCTTAGTGCATTATAGGTTCACATTCGCGTGTTTGCGCCCCGGGCAAGGAAGTTATCTACATAGTCGACACGTTATTCCTAAAGGAGAAAGGCCTTCTGATTCCTTTCTGTTATTCATTACATAAATATCAAATTTTCATTTGTTCTGAAATGCTGGTTACAGTGAGTCTTCGTATTCTCTGAATTGCTATCCATACAGGTGGTACTTTTTAATAAATTTTCTACTGGACACTAATAGTAAAATTATTGTCAAGTGCTTCATGACATAACACGTGGTTGCATGGTGAGGATCACAGGCCAATAATAATCAAATTACATATAACAAATAACTAACTAGGTCTGTTTCTGGCTTTTAATGATTTACCTTTATTGCTACAGGCTATCTTGTGCATTTCCTGGGCATTGGAAGAGTCACGTCCAATAAGATATGTGAATACTCGTACAGGTGTATGTGGTAAGTTGTATTGCTTGAAGATTTCGTGGTAATCATATGGTGGACCATCTGTGATCAGCATAATGGCTTGATTACATTGACAACCTTGTCCTGTGCGATTGTACTGAAACATAGAGATTCATATTTAATATTAATGTAGTGATAAATGAGCAAGAAATATAGGCTACTCATAATAAATATATTTAACTTCGAAACACAATGCAGTATACATTAAGGAAAAGGCCTGTTGGCTCTGGTAATTACATTTTGTCTTCATATAAAGTCTTGTGTTTGACATAAATAATTATAATATTATCAGTCATTCTAGTTGAAAATAAGATACGTATGTAAGATTTTTACAAAATTACAAAGTCATTACATATTAATATCTTAACATATGGTTCTGATACATGAAACAGATATAATTACGTTGTCAGCCCACTTTGAGGTCTGTGGATATAAAAGGAAAAATTGGATGGGTGTCGGGTAGAGTTCCCGGGTAGCTCAGTTGGTAGAGCTTTGGTATGTTTAACCAAAGGTCCTGGGTTCGATACCCAGCCCTGTAACAATTTTTCCCTCGAAATTATTCAAATCAACTTCAGAGGGAGTTATACCTGAAAACTTGGTTTGCAAAAAGGAACTTGACTTACTCGGATCATAATCCTTTATATATGTGTTATTGGCTTTCGCATATTCCTTTTTGCATGGAGATAGATCTCCTAGTTTACATTTTTCCAACATTAGAATCATATCATAATCAATTTGTAACTCTAAATTAATATCTGTTATCCCATGATAATCTAGATAGTGTAAAGTACCATGCGGGATCCAATTCATATGTTTATATTCTCTGTTTCCGAAATTTTTCAAAAACATCCGCTAGCAACAACGCATCAGTTTTTAAATACAAGTCATGATAGTTACCCATACTTTTGCATGCAGCTTTTTCCAAATTAGTTTTCCCCTGAGATAGTCTTTAAATTTTATCTTTTCAGGTTATCAACTCTCCATGCTTGTCATAATACCAATTGAGAATGTTTTAAAGTACTTATATTTGAGGTACTCAGATTAAATTTATCTCATGAGTCCCAATAGTCATACGGATATACCCCTTTTTTAATTAGCAACTCCCACAAATGTTCTGGGAAATATGATCTTATAGATACAAATCTTATTCATAATTTTAACTAATTTTTCTAAAGAATAATTCAGGAACTTGAAAGAGTCGATAAATTTAATTTGTAGGGTGTCTGTGTATTTTGTAAAGCTTAAACTTATATATTTTTCTACATTGTTTGGAAGCAACCTTATACGATTCATATCATAACTTAAACTTTTTATAAACAGATGAGCATCATACCCAGACAAGTTATGTAAAATCACTGGTACAAACTTTGGTAGTTGTATTTTTATGTTACAATTATAGAAAATAGCAGATATATATTGTCCGGGTAGATGATCATGATGATATACTTTTCAGTTGAGTTCTATATATTTTGAATTACATAATCCACATTTTGTGTTTGCGTCATGTTTTTTCTGTTCTTCTTCTGTTAATGACAACATATCATCTTCTTCATCATATATATATATATATATATATATATATATATATATATATATACACGATATCTCCGCAACCTCGTTTCTAATGCATTCTTTAAACTTTGTTTGAGCATGGGGACCTGTATATATAATTAGTTCTTTGTATGTGTCGTTTGAATATACTATGTAATAACAAAACCTACATAGTATATGTTTTTGATATTTGTTTGTATATGATTTACCAGGATCGTTTTTACATCCACTATTGGATAGCACCAGTGATACAAAATCAACGTAAATTACAAATGGAAGTTTGTATGTAAATTGTAGGGTGGAGGGGTTTATGTTTATAAATTTAACAGACTTGTTTTTATCTATTATGGGTAATTGTATTGTAGCTGGTGCATTTTCTCGACAATAATCTCTGTGTGTATCTTTATCATCTTCACAGTCAGCTTCAGTTATATACAGAAGTTTGTGTGTATACTTGGATTTCGTTCTGTTGAAATTTGCAGAGGGTATAAATTTTCTTTTTTCAGTTAATCCAAAGACATTAATGTTGGTTGCTTGTTCGAATTTTCTTATAGCATCTAGGCTAATGGGGAATTGTATATTTTTTGCTTGAAATACTTCATCAAATATATGCTCATATGCCTTTAACTTGGTTACTCTCTGAGGGTCCTTTCCTGCTGGATGAAGGGCTGCAAGAATACTCCATAGAAAACATTCTTGATTCTCATTCTTTTGTTAATATATGCTTTTTTAAGTTTTAGTTTTTCTGGTAGATCAATATAAGATGATACTTTCATCGGATTGTATTTGTTTATTCTTATCTGAAAAAAGTTAACGCTTTTTAATTTCCGAGGTGAACCCTTTCTTGGTCTAAAGTTTTTCGGCTCTGTTATCAGCTTGCTCTTACACGCATTGCAATAACTATTTAAATCAGTTATTTTTAATATAATTATATTTTGTGTTTTAAAATTTATATCCTTAGTCTCATGTGCGGTGTCGTGAAGCTCCAGGGACTGTGTCTCGACTTGTTCGTATGTTGTAAATAATTTCAAGTTAACTTTTACGCTCTTATGTTGATCGGCAGCTAGATCTATTTTGCTTACAGCAATGTCATGTATGATATCTAAAAATGAATCTATATCTTTTATTTTATTCGATCTATTAATAATGTCCCATGTTATAAGTCTTTCTCCATATCCAATTTCAGCTAACCTAACAAGTATATCTTCTGTACTAGATTCATTCGGAACTGGTTCTTGTGGGGCATCAGGGGCTAGTGATTGTTGCAGATCTTCATATTTATCATTTTGTCTCTGCCGCATGTAGTCTTCATACACTTCCACTACTGGATATTCTTCCTCGTCAAGTAGGCTACATATCTAATATATTCTTCATATCCTGCATTGAAGTAGGTTCCCTTTTATTAAATAGGTTCCTAATATATTTGAATCCTCTAGATTCAAAGCCCCCTAAAGACCATTTTGTTCATAATTGAGTTACGCCCACATATTGCTTGCAGAGAATGAATTATAATGATTTATATAGTTTGAATTAAGAAAGCCACTAAATTTAAAGCAAAAGGTTTGTTAAAAATCACTGTCAGGTTGAAAACTCCCTCAATTGTTCACTACTCATCCTTTTGATCCTTCAGTTTGTGAAAGTAGATATAGGGGATTTTGAATCTATAGGATTCATTTTTCGTATCCATCATTCGAAGCATATCTCTTTCTAATATATTTTTCATGGTCATCCTTTGAAGCAGGTCTCCTTTTACCAAATAAATAATTAATATACTTTTCATAACCGAGAATGATTGTTTCCTTGACCATAGGTCTCCTTTCATTTTCTATATTGTTGTCGTTAGTGTCATCAAACATGAATTGTGAATTCATGTAAGCACATCATTATGCAATACTAACTGAAAAAGCCTATAGGCCTATAGTATAGAATAGTATAGTATAGTATAGTATAGTATAGTATAGTAGGTTAATTTATGACTTTGTATCAACATCTCAGGTTATTTAGCGCCTGAATGATATGTAGGTGAAAATGACGGTGAAATGAGTCCAGGGTCCAGCACCGAAAGTTACCCAGCATTTGCTCATATTGGGTTGAGAGAAAACCCCGGAAAAAACCTCAACCAGGTAACTTGCCTTGACCAGGAATCGAACCCGGGCCACCTGGTTTCGCGGCCAGACGCGCTAGCCGCTACTCCACAGGTGTGGACTAGTATAGTATAGTATAGTATAGTATAGTATAGTATAGTATAGTATAGTATAGTAGGCTGTAGTATAGTATAGTGTATACGAGTATTATAGTGTAGTATAGTATAGAGGAAAGAAGTGAAATAACCTTGCAGATTGAAAGGGACGATAGAGTACACGTAAGTACGTTTTGTGATAAAATGCACGGTTAATTAGAAAATTATGTTAGAAGTTTTAGCAGTCCGGCAACATCGTCGCTAATACACTTTACTCATAATACAGATGTAAGAGGTCAACGAATTCGGTGAGTCTCCGTACATACACTACCAGTCAAAAGTTGTCGATCAGCTATGAAAACAACTATATACTATTTTATTTCAATGTACGAACACATCGGAAAAACTAAATAGACCAACAAAATAAATATTTTCTCTTTCTAGCATTATGATATGATAGAATATTCAAAATGAAATTCTGTTTTAACCACAAATGCATAGTTGCGATAGGTGATCGAAAACTTTTGACCGGTGGTGTAAGCTGCTATCTGCTAAGACATTGCCACTAGCTCACTTCGTGCAATGGCTGAATTCAGGAGGTTTTAAAATTAGATTTACACGAAAACCGTGCATGCTATTAAAATAAGCCAGAGGGATAAATTATTCTTTATTATATTTTCTATCGATATGGACAAAAACCACAATCCTACTCGCAATAGTTACCGAATAAGTGATTGTTAAACATTTGGGGAAAAAAACTTTACTTATTTATTTTTTTTGGAAAAAATTACGAACTTTCCACCAATATGATATTAGAGTTTTTATTACATATAACATGAGCTAATCGTTCTGGAAATCTGCAAGGCTATTTCACTTCCACCCTGTATTATAGTAAAGTATAGTATAGTATAGTATAGTATAGTATAGTATAGTATAGTATAGTATAGTATAGTATAGTATAGTATAGTATAGTATAGTATAGTGTTGTCTAATATAGTGTAGTGTAGCATGGTGTAGCATTTCGTAACATGGCATGACATGGCATGGCATACCATGGAATTGTATGGCATAGTAGCCTATAGTATTGTGTGGTATGATATGGTGTGGTATAAACTATCACCCCATAGGTCACTTGATGAATGTTTCAGAAAGAAATATTCGTTGTTCGTGATTATATCTCATTTTTACAATCTAATAATTGATATGATGAAATGAAATGATGAAATGATTAGCCTAAAAATGTTCCATTGAAGGCAAAGGCCTCCTGCAATAGAGGGAGAGATCTATTTGTCTCACGCGGTGAGCTACTCCGCGTAACAGGTGTTTACAAGCTTGGAATTGTTTCACTTGGATCACATTCTGCTAGGGTTACCATGAGAAGAAATTCTATAGGAGGACATGGAATCTAAAATAAGAGAACATTGCTGAAAAAAGGAGGGCTTTTTAAAAATTGGTATGAACAAAATTAAGTAACGATAAAAACAATGGCTCACCTTAGTTGCTGGATCAATATTACATCTGTACCCTATTTACCGGTGGAGCCCACTTCGTGCACAAGAGTCTGAAGAGACAAACTTCTATCTTGTAAGTTGTAACAAATAACTATGGAACTATTCACAGGACATGTCCTTGAAATTATATTTCACCATGATGATGCCTCTGACTGTCTCTATTAGAATGCGATTTCGTTCTTTTGTCCATTGAGCAGATATTAGGGAAAATACTCTCTCAGCACTTGCATTGTGACTTGGGATAAATAAATAAAATTTACATATTTTTAAGAGTTCTGAGAAAGTTTCAGTGCTCACAGAACTATTGGAATTGAAGAATTTGCACCATTGTTTATCTAAACTTAAATCTTTGTCCAAATTAACTCGATTGGCATATCTTTGTACATTGCAGAATAAAATTGATAAAATAGCTTAGAGTCATGAATAGTGTTGTTTTTAGAGTGTAAGAAATCAATGTATGACAATAGGTCATCATATTTTATGTTTTTAATGTGCTCCAGCTTCAACCATTGAAAGCAGTTAAATTCTTTCTTAGATTTCACCATTTGATTAGATATTCTATGCATAATATCGCACATTATCCAATATTCATATTAATTCTAGTTAAAATGCGAAATGCCGGACATTTCAATTTTTTTAATGTCTGCCGGACAGGATAAAATGAATAAAAAAGAGGACATGTCCTTCTTTTTCTGGACGGATGGTAACCCTACATTCTGCACAGTTTTGATATTGTCCACTTAACTTCTTTCTCTAGCACTCTTTTTAGTCACTGTTCACTTGTCTTACTTTGATATGATATGACTTTCAAATGTTTGCAACTGTTTGCTACCAGTACTCTGTTTCGTATCATTACTGACACTTCACTACATTTGAGGTTATGTAGCAGCAGATATGAACCCGAATATTGGTGCAAAGATAGGAGTCAGTTGAGGAGCTCTGTCCCAATTCCATATGATACTATCACAGTCTAATATATACAGTCACGAAGTTTGGGATGATTTTTTGCAATTCTCGCTGTAGTTGCTAGCCGCTTGGAGCGCTGTGAGTACTAGGAACAATAGACTGTGCCACAGTCATCGTGATCTAATACAGGCCTTAAGGCAGACCATGTAACTCGCTTAACCCAATCACGAAGGGCGGCGTTTCAACCATATAAATTAGTTGGAATGCATAGGCAGTAACATATGTTTCTCTAAAATGTAGTGTAATTTCATTCATAACATTTAAAACAATAATTATGAGAAACTTCAGACAATTCACTTGCGAGTTAAGGTGTAATATTATTTATGGTGTGAAAATTACGTTGTTCGTTGGATTAAATTTTGCGAAATTCTTGTACATTCATTTATGCACGATTCAATAATTTTCCTTTGCACCGCGCGGATATTTAGACATGTTGAAATTATAGGTTATGTTTACTGTACCAGTTACCCCTTTCTGTCTAAATTTAGTGATCTCCAATACCTTGCCATTCATATGGAAATTATAGGTTATGTTTACTATATTTAACTTATATTCCTAAATTCGCAATTATATATTATAATTAAGCATAATGTCATGTCAGGATAAAATTCAGTTTGTCTGTATTTTATTTGAGTACTGAATTATTGTATGTATCTACTACTTAAGAGACGAAGTAATACAATTGTACGTACACTAATTTCATAGGAGTGGTATGGTAAATTTTTTGTCTCAAATTAAGGAAGGTAGATGTGCTAAATCACAATATAAATTATCTTTTATTAAACCTCAAAATAGCTTCCATTCTAAACTTAAAATGTTGACGCGAACATGTAAAATTCTCTTCACATTAAAATAACACAGTTTTGTAATTATTTCTGCAACATATTGTGAATTTTATTAGTAACAACAATGTAATTTATTCGTCACAACAATAATTCCTCTCTACAATTCACCTTAAACGCTCTCGTCAACAATAGAATTTTCACTCAACACAGTATTCGTTATAGCACTCCACTGACGGCAATGACAATTTACTTGGCCTATTACGAACAACAATGAACTGTTAATCTTAACTAACATTTACAAACACTATTTACAAATCAGAACTATCAGTTCTCAGTTCACAGTTCTTCTAGCTCAGTCACTCGAGTTCACTGTACTCGAACTCAGGTCCCTCCAACTGCGGTCCACTGCACTCGAACTCAGGTCCCTCCAACTGCGGTCCACTGCACTCGAACTCAGGCCTTCGGATGCTGATACAGTTGCGGACGCACACTCGAGTCGAACTCCGGTACACAAGACTGGCTTGCTTGCTCTGGCTTTCTCACTGACTGGCTGACTAATCAACTGAAAACTGCTCGAGTTCGCTGGCGTTTCTTCTTTTATAGCGAAATCATAGTTGCGAGAAATTTCTACAGGTGTGCAGAGAATTATCTGGATATCTCCACTTCGACGGACTTCTCGAAGAGTCGGGAGGGTCCGTCCCCCCTTTACTCCGTACGCAGCAGTTGCGCGCGCACTCTCTCTCCACTCTCTCGCCGCGTTGGCCCTTTCCCCTCTCCGCCGCGCGCCGTCCCTCAGTGCTTCATGAAGCCCGCGCGATCTGCTTTCTTGCGGGACGCTGGTCGTGAGTTCGAATCTCACGTCGCTGTCACAATATTATGCAACAAGAAGTAAACGGAACTTATGGAGACATTACACTAAATAAATCTTAGCAATGATACGCAATAAAGTTATAATATTTTACTGAGTTCCATACACTGAAATAGAAAACTCGAACATTTGGTACATTACGGTTTGGATCAAAAAGGCATTGACTGTGCCGTATTTCGCATTGTTGTGAAAAGTTGTGTAAACTGTGAAATGTTCGTTATCGGTTGTAATAACTGTAAATAGATAAAATAAAATAATTTCAATAATGATATGCCACAAGGAGACATTTGTAGCACTATAAAATTGTAAGAAAAAAAAAAGAGGTCAAAGTTATCCTTCTTCCGAAAGATACAGGAAGGTTAGTTTATAGAATATAATATATATTTTGTGAAAATAATATATAAACCTTATGTATTTCATATTTCAATAGTGGAAGGAAGGTGTTAATTTTTTCAAAAGAACACGTTATCTAAAGTACAATACATTTTATCGTCTGCTAGGGAAAGAATCTGTGAAGAGGCGATAGTAGCGATCCTAGTGGTGAGTAACTATCTATGTTTGCATATTTAGAAAGCATTGAGATTCGTGAGTGTATATATTAGACTGTGATACTATCATGTCAAACACTGTGTATAAAGTTATTAGATTACAGATACATGAAATTCAAAATTCACATCTTAGTCTTTATAAGATACTACTGTAATTGGTAAATTAAAACTGACCTTGTGTAAAATTTCAAAAGCTGTGATGAGTGCTGATGAGAAGTTGGCTATATTTTCTGCTCTTGTACTCTCCAAGTAGCTTTTCATTTCTCGTACATTTGCCATATTAGCCTGTAAAAATCAGACAAATGAAACTAACATTTAGGAAAACTCTACATTTTATTTTTTTTATTCCTGTTATATACGTAATAACACGAAGAGACATTATAAAATGCACAATAATATTTGATATGTAGTACCGGAATATGATTTATGAAACAGAATAAAACGAAAAATATGCGCCTACATGAAAATGAACGTGTAATTCGATTTTATTAGTAGGCCTATGTCTTTATAATATTATTTCGGTTATGATTACTGGTTACAGGAACAGACAGAGAAAAAGCTAACATTGCACTTAAAAAAAAATGTACAGTAGAATATCAGTAATCCGAGGTAATGGAAGAAGGCGTACCTTGGATTTGGAATAACTCGGACTCGGACTACACAAATCTTCATAGGAAAACTCTTAAGACAAGAAATGAAACCAACAATAATTAAGATAAGAGTATTTTACTGTATTTTTTTACAATGTTATCACTCAGATTCATTGTTTATTTGAAAACAAACAACAATATTGAACTTATTTTTTGTCAGGAAATTCTTAAGGGGGAATATACAGGTTTGAGGGTTAAAATGTCATTTTTCAATTTATTTTTTATACAAAGATTGGACATTTATCTTTATGTCAGTAAAGAATTTTTACGATAAATATAATATTTTGGTAGATATGACCATAAACGTGCGAGCGTGCGGTTATTTACCTCTCCACACATAAGGTATACTTAACGCTATTTGCATACAACTGTCTTTCATACTTGTGAACAAGATGAACAACAATTATTGCTATAACATTTAAAGTTTATTAAAAGAATACCTAATAAACATTAAACATTTAACTTCTCATAAGAAATTAAACTTCTATTATAGGCGTTTCAAAGATTGTAGTTCATATTGTTCATTTGACATTCAGGAATAAATAGAAAAAAGAATGACCTAGAAATATTCGTATTTGTGGACATTGTCATAAAACAGCACATCAGTGCACGAAAACGGCCACTTTTTTGTTATAATAATTACTCTTAATGGTGAAACTTTTAGTAAATCTGAAAATAGTCTATATTTGAAGAAGAAGTGATTACTGAGCATGTCAAATTGAAAGATGAAAGCGTCATTAGTTGCTGAGAAAAACGAATATTGAATTTCCCTCTTTTTTTTAGCGCTGAAACCTGTTTAAATTATCCCCTCTTAAGCGACTACTCCTTCAGGATGTTGCATTATTTTTGCGCGGAATGTCACGCCATAGCTTCAGTAACGGAGTGCCTTATTTTGTTGTCACAGAGAGAAGCAGAGTCTGGTGGACAGGATCCACTTTACGCCAATAAGCATGGGTAGGATGTTGGTAGGTCGGATTTAACGGAGCCTCGGATTTGCGAAGCTCGGGTTAGCGAGGTTCTACTGCTGATTGTATGATGTTTGGTTTATTTTGTATGAACCGTCATTCACGACGTCATAAACTGCTGGTATAATACTTCATCTTTATATTGTTCAATACATTTTAATACAGGGATATACTCCATATTTTACAGGGTGATTCAGAACTTATGTTACAGAAAAATACAGTAGATAAAGAGTACTAATACAAACATTTTTCATTAATCAATTTGTGTCCTATCTCGCACCGGTACGGCGCTGCACTTGTTTTAGTGTTGTGACTGTTCGCCACATTGTGATTGTTTGTTGTTGCTATGCGCATTGATTTGTCATTGTCCGTTGTTTTTAAGTACATTTATTCAAAGCTCTGTCATCAGAGAGTCAACATTAAAAAAATTGAGCGTTGGGGCGTGAGAGAACTAGCCGTCGTGCATTTGTTTTTTTCAATCAAAGTGCAGTGATATCCAAGTTCGCAAGTTGTGTGTTGTTCACTGATGAAGCAAATTTTATACTGGATGGTATTTTTAACACATATCGTCGCCTGAATGCAAGAACTAGGTAACTTGATTTTTCATATATTGTGACATTGCCTATTTACTTATTTATTGCACTATGGAATATGTCTCGTTTTCTTTTACCTATTTGTTATATTGAAAATAGATGTCGCTGGTATCGTTCGATCAGTTACCTAGATCCTGGGTTACATTATGTGCGATTTTTGCTATGCTATAAAAGAGGTAACTAAAAAACCCTAATTTCGAGTTACCTAGTTCTTGCATTCAGGCGACGATATAAATAGCCATTTGGGAGCAGATAAATCCATATTACATTGCAGTCAGATCTCGTCAGGTACTATTTAGTGTCAATGTGTGGTGTGGCATCGATGAAGACACTACTCAGTCCACATGCCATGCCAGATCGCTTAAGGGAAGAAAATTACAGGTACTTTTTGTAAAACATCCTGTCCATTATATTGAAAGCGGTACCGCTTGCAATATGCGCTAGGATATAGTTCCAGCATGACGGAGCTCCTGCGTACTTCAGTCTTGCGACAAAGCAACAGCTGACTGCAACATTTAGTGACAGATTGGTTTTGCAAGGTCCCGTCTAATGGCCAGCAACATCACCAATCTTAATCCGCTTGACTTCTTGTATGGATATCTGAAGACCTTATTGTATGCCACATCTGTAGACAATGTCGATGATCTTCTTCCACAGATTGTCGACGCCTGTAACACCATACATAATACACTTGGCAGGTGTATTATTTGAACAGGTGCGGCAGTTAGTTCTTCGAAAATTTGAGTAATGTTTACATGAAAGAGAGCGTCAATTCAAAACTCTTGTCTAATGCACAAGTTTTCAAACGTCATTGTCTGTTGTTTTTCATTGAAAGCTTAACCATCAAAGAGTCAAGCCACTGGCCATTGAAGGAATGATTGTCTACCAGCCACAACAATGAAACAAGTGCAGCGCCATACCGATGCGAGATAGGACACCCATTGCTTAATGAAAAATGTTTGTTTTAGTACCCTCTATCTACTGTATCCTTCTGTAACATAAGTTCCGAATCACTCTGTATATTTCTGAGTCTGTAATTTTAAAGGATATTTGTACATATTCTGGTCTATTATATCCAGTGGTGCACCTACAAATATGGTTTGGGGGGAGACTAGGCCTATTTATAATCAGTGTCATAGAGCAACATTAGTATGTAGCTCTATTCTTATGCAAAGCATGAACGGTTTGAGACATAGAGAAATGACATAGAAGACTGAGAATTAACAGACTGCTCACTGAGATGTGTTGACAGGTACGAATGGTGGAGCTAACAGACACGCCAGAATAATAGTTACAGAACTTCGAATATTATTATCGAAAATTCGAGCTTTTTAAAAATAAAATATGTTGTAAAGAAAGTTCATTCACATAAAGACTATTTAATCGTTTTTTCAAAGATCGCACACTTCCCACAAGAATGGATATAGGCACTATAAAAAAAGCACTATTTTGATCTGAGGGACTTGAGCATCTTTAGGCTTCCCCCACCCTGGTGGGGGGCTGCGCCATTTATTACATTTTTCAAAGAACCCTGTATCTGCTATTCCATATTAATTATTCACAGAGTTGACAGGATTTTAAAAAGTGAACAATCTACGACGATGGATAGGTAAAAATGGATCCTTCTGTGAATGACTGGAGGACTTATGTCGAGATACAAGTTAGTATGCAAAGCATATACGAGACATAAAAACATTAATAGAATTACTCATTTTCCAGTATTAATTAGTAGGACCCGGATTTTTATGACCTAAAGAAATAAAAATATTTATTTTTTATGTGCTAAAAATAAAAAATCTAAAACTAAAAAAATATTTCTTGAAAATGAAAACAAAAAAAAATGAATGTTCGTAAATTACTAGAAAAAAATTATATTGAAACCCACCAATTGCAGCTAAATGTCAGATGTAAAATGCTGACTGGAGTTACAGTGCACAACAAGATGTCATCTCAAGATTGTGGATCACAAATCCTTACCTATTTTCCGAGAACAATGCCTTATATTGAGAAAAGGAACGTTATACATCACATGATGTTAACCTTGCATATTTGAAGAGGGGTATATTACTAACACACGCACACGGTCAAGTTCACTTACGTTCTGGCCTTCCAAAACTTGAGGACTTTGCAGAAGGTTTGGTAGCCACTATTTTTCTCAAACGTACCCTCAAATTATTTTCTTAGACTTCTATTTTCGAACCTGAGATAGTGTTAACTTGATGGAAGAGTGGAACGGAGAAAAATTCTTCCTGGCACCTCGATTTGAACCTGGGTTTTCAGCTCTACTTGCTGACGCTCTATCCATTAAGCCACACCGGATTCCCATCCCGATGTCGGATCGAATCCTTTCAGTTTAAGTTCCACCTCTTGGGTTCCCTCTAGTGGCATACCCTCATGCACTGCCTCATAGATATATGACAGTTGGCACAATGTTCACACATGTGAAGAGGTGCACTCGTTATGAGTAACTAAGTGGCCGGGATCCGACAGAATAAGCACCGTCTTAAATCACAAAGTAATTATTTTTCGCATATCATATATTACGATGTACCTAAGCACATATGATATTTCAGTGCAGAAATTCTGCGTCATCATATGATGATGGAAGAGAGGAACAGAGAAAAATTCTCTCCGGCATCGGGATTTGAACCCGGGTTTTCAACTTTACCTGCTGACGCTCTATCCACTAGGCCACACCGGATTCCCATCCCGATGTCAGATCGAATCCTCTCAGTTTAAGTTAACCTCTTGGGTTCACTCTAGTGGCCTACCCTCATGCACTGCCTCATAGATGTATGACAGTTGGCACAATGTCCAAACATGTGCAGAGGTGCACTCATTATGAGTGACTAAGTGGGCGGGATCCGACGAAATAAGCACCGTCTTAAATCACAAAGTGATTATTTTTCGCATATCGTATATTACGATGTACCGAAGTACGAGTACATATGATATTTCAGTGCAGAAATTCTGCGTCATCATATGATGATGGAAGAGTGGAACAGAGAAAAATTCTCTCCGGCACCGACATTTGAACCCGGGTTTTCAGCTCTACCTGCTGACGCTCTATCCACTAAGCCACACCGGATTCCCATCCCGATGTCGGCTTGAATCCTCTCAGTTTAAGTTCCACCTTTTGGGTGCCCTCTAGTGGCATACCCTCATGCACTGCGTCATAGATGTATGACAGTGGCACAATGCCCATACATGTGCAGAAGTGCACTCGTTTTGAGTGACTAAGTGGCCGGGATCCGACGGAGTAAGCGCCGTCTTAAATCAACTAAGTGGGAATGCTGCCTCAAACACTGGCTTTGGAGGAAATATTTTATTTTTGGAATTCAAAATAATGGCCAAATATCATAACAACTGCGTTTTTGAAGTAGCATGACTTGAAGAGTCTTAAAGGAATTCTGTTGGAAGACGTTCAGGAATCTCTGCCACATTGGGATAAAGCTCTCAAGGCTTTGCAGAATGAGATCATATACATCTCGCAACCGAGTCACAAGAAGAAGATTGTGTTTTACAATAACAAGACAACAGCTCTGCCTGTGTACGATGAGTTCCAGAAACTCTGGCGTTCTGTGGCAGTTGAGGGCATGGATGATCTGAAGATAGAGGAATATCTGGAGAAACAGGGAATCCGGTTCATGCAAAATCATGGACCCAAGAAGCCGATATCCCACAAGCGTAAGAAACCGAACGAGCGCAAGAAGCAGCTCAAGAAGCCGCGAGACAACGAGCATTTGGCTGATGTCCTGGAAACGTATGTTGACAAGTGAAGATCGCAGAAGTGAGAATGGGATAATTTATTGTGACGTTGGTAGAGGAGACCGATGCTGTTGACTGAAAATGAAGACAATACGAAAGTACACAGTTTGTGCATTGTTTCCGAATGAAATAATGATGATAGGGTGTATGTTGTATCGTATATAATTGATGGAACTATAGGAAGTTAACAATTTATTAAAAATGTCAAATTTTTACAACTTAAGATATGAATAAAATTTTCTGAGACTTTTAATCATAATAATGATTTTATGTCATTTCCCTCTAAGTGTTATTATTACGGCTAGCTATTTTATGATTTAGCATATTTTTTTTGGTAAGACTGATTTGTTGCTTAAATATTTAAATATTTTTTACGAAAAACTAATTTATTTAAAGTACTTTGTTAAGTCATATTTATGCACATTTCACCATTTCTATGTGATAGAGCATATTTTAGTACTCTAATGGTCATATTCGGCATATTTTCACTCTTTCAAGAAGTAAAGTACTTCTCTCATTAAATTTCTTTCTTCCACGTTCATTTGAGATGTTAAATTTCTCAGAATTACATAACAATTTTGTTTCTTGGAAAATGGTAAAATGTACCTTCTTCCCTTATTTCGTTTAAATTCACAATATGGAATTTATCCTTACGTACCAGTAAACAAATATTTGTGTAGGCCTAGGAGTAGCTACTGGAGCCTGTCTTTATAATCTGGGTACCGGACTGCAGAAAAGGGTCTCATTGAGTTATTGAATCGTGTTGTAGTCGGAAGTGTATGCCGTATAAATTTCATTTTTGTTTTGTTTACCTATAAGCAACTATGATATGAAGTGTAATAAGTTTTTTAATTGACCACCTATGCTTATCTTTTGTACAATTATAATTCCTGTTACATGAATTAGTCTATCGCATTAACGTTTTCGATACCTTATTTGTATCATCATCAGATGCATATGCGTAGTAATAATTAAAATTAAAACCTAGCCAATTGGTGTATATGTCGTGAAACTTCCATGGTATGTTTGTGTGCATTTTGTACTTATTCACATTGACGCTAAACATTCTAAATCTAAATCTATACCTAAAATACAATTTAAAACACTTGTTTAAAAGTCACAATAGTTATTGTTATATCACTATAGTTCATTTCTGTGGTTCGATATATTGCGATGTTCAATGGGGCGGTGTTTTTTTTAATGAATTTCCGCTAGTCTCACTTTATTGCACTGTATATTGCTTTCACTTAAAAATTCTTTCTCTATTGTTCGAATTGTCACACATTAAAATGCATACAATGAAGTTCACTGGTGTAGAGTTGTTGTGTATATAAACTCAGTCTTCTGACATGTTTAAATTACAATTATGGTACGATGTCGATTCCCGTGTTCTAGTAAAGCCGTGCATATCTGCAAACAGTATTAATGTTATTATAGATATTGATAAAGTATATTTAGTTATGTCTGTCACACTGCGTTGTATTGGTATATTAACTTAAGTTCGAGCTGTTTGACGTGATGTGTTCTTGGTGCCTGCGTGGCTTATACTGGAATACGGGACTCGCTCACAAATTGCTTAATGTACGTCATCTGGTACCGGAAGTGGAGTAGGGGTGGGGGAACCTGTTTGAGGACTGTGTGCTTTTGTTTTTGTGGGAGTAGTTTGAATAAATTAAACAATGGATTATTGGTATTTGTTATTTGTTCGTTGAGAAGGGGGTGTCCAGAATTATATTATCTAGGAATGTAAAATTGTTCTGCCGTGTCTATTGAGGGGTTGTTTGTAATTTTTAATATTTTTAGTGTGTCATTTATATTAGATAATTCATGGTTTTCTTCAATGAGATGTTGTGCAAATTTTGATTTGTTTCTATTGTATATGAAATCTGTGGTATGTTCACGGTATCTTACTTTAAAGTTCCGTCGGGTCTGTCCTATATATGTTTTTGTACAGTTTTTACATTTAAGTTGATAGATGCCACTGTTTAAGAATGGTTCGTTGCTATTGGTTTTATTGCGTATAATATTATTTAATTTATTGTTGGTTCTGGAAGCTATATTAATATTTTGTTTTTTGAAAAAGTTACAAAGTTTGTTTGAAATCTTTCCGAAATAAATCATGCTCTGCCATTATTTTTTATTTTTTGCTGTATCTGGTTGAAGTGTGGTGTAGTCGTTTTTGTCTAGCTTTATTTTCCTTTTTTGGATTAATCTATTAATTAATTGTTTTTCATATCCATTTTCGATCGCTAGTTTTTGTATGTAGTTAACTTCTTTATTATAGTTGTCTTTATTCAGTGGAGTTGTGAGAAATCTATCGATGAGATATCGGAATTTACTGATTTTATGTGTGTTGGGGTGGATTGAGTTTTTATTAATTGAATGTGTAGTTGATATTTGTTTTCTGTGTATGTTAAAAAGTATTGATGGAGGATTGACCGTTATATTTAAATTTAAAGAGTTTAGGCTGTTTTTATTACTTGGTTCTAACGTAAATTTTATGTTTTGATGCCATTTATTAAACTCGTTTTGTATTTGTGTGTTTAGGTTTTGGATGTGTTCATAAATTATCAGAGTGTCATCTACGTATCTTGCATAATTACAAGCTTAACAAATACTTATATGGTGAACGCCACAGATTCACTCAAAGCATTATATAGTAAAATGGTGCATGTGACTTGTTTGCCTCACGCCTTACACAGAGTTGCAGAAGAGATTCATAGTCAATTCAGTGAGGTCGATAAATTTATTGGGTGTGTCAAAAAGGTATTCTTGAAAGCCCCTCCACGTGTTGCATCATTTAAGTTGATAGCGCCAGACATTTCCTTGCCGCCTTTTCTCATTTTGACAAGATGTGGGTTCTGGATTGATGTCTGCAACAATTACTGCCAGAACTTCAAGGTTGTGAAAAACATCATTGATTCACTTGACAGCAGGGAATCCGCTTCAATTAGACTAGCCCAAGAATTAATGTCCAATTCCGACATTTCAGGCCAACTTCGATATACAAAATCCAATTTTCAGTTTCTTCTTGCTGCTATAACTGTTTGGAGCAATCAGAAGTGACACTAGTGACGCAGATAGAACTAGTGAAAAAACTGTGAATAACTTTGATGTTGTTTTGGTAAAGTGGAGGAAGAAGTGTCAAAGAAAGTGGAAAAGTTGTTAGAAAAAAACAAAGGGTATTGTGTTCCATTTCAATGGTTTTGACGGGTGAAAATTTTTCTCTTCATGACTCAGAATTAGATTCAAATGATATGCCCATTTTAAATATGCTCCTCTAGTGTCAGCTGAAGTTTTTCGAAGTACAAGGATTTGTTGGCTGACATTAGGAAATCGTCTTTATTTGAACATTTGCACAAGGTATTCATTGTACATTGCAACTCAGGACTCACAAACTGAACTGAACGAAGCGAAAAAATCATAGCATATGCCAACTACTGATAATTTTAATAAAATAAAAAGCATACTACAATAACAAATTCCGTACTTTAGCTTACTTCTTATGTGCATTTTATTTTTAAATAAATAGTTCATTGTCATAAACTGATTTACTAATTTATTTCACAACTGAAATTATTACGTAATAGTAATATTGTTAGGTCATACTTTTTATGTTATAGTGCATATTTCTGGAATTTTTAGGTCATAAGTGCATATTTTATACTACATGTGTTGGAGATTTTTAGGTCATAAAAACCCAGCTCTAGTTATTATATTAATTAGATGATATCATTACCTGCACTAGCATATCTTTAAAACATGGCACCAGCTCTTCTGTAACATCGGAGAACCTATACACATTCACAAAGTCATTGTTGCCTAGAGTATCCAAAATAGCACCGACAACAGTCTTTGCTATTTCCTTGCGCTCTCCGGTCATTGAACCTGAACTATCAAGTAGGATCACCACATCTTTTGGGCTGGTAGCTGCATCGATATACCATGAGCCGGTGCGGAAATCGTACAGCTCTTGTCCACTCCTTGCTGACAGCTCGTCTGGTGGCCATTTGATAGCTGTAAGAATAGACAGATCACAGAACAGCACATTTCAAATAGTACCGTACTTTAAATTAGTGTTGTCAACTTCTCTGGAAACATTACTTGCATAGAAAACAATGGAGTTTTAAACATTCGACCAAACACTGAAAGTCAATTTTAAAAATCTATAATTAATCACAGCTGGGTTGGTATTGGTGGTTATGGCGGTGACAATAGTAGTAGGCCTAGTCTAGTAGTGGTAATACAGTAGTACAGTAGTAATATAATTATTTTCATTCGACAACGATATTTAAATTACCACCACTAAGAGCGACTGAGTCTTAATAGTAGAACTGAGCAACGTTGCTTAAACGTGAATGGCTCGTGTAATTGTGCACGGCTTAAAAGCCGCGCTTTCCATGAGCTAAGTTCCATGCTAGTAAGCAGCAATAATAATGGTGATGGTGGTGACGGTCGGTGGTGGAATTGCCAATAATTGTGCTGACTGGGAATAATGACGATGACGACAAAAAGAACGTGAAAGAAGCTGATAATATTAAATAGTGACAATAATTAATGGTGTTGATTATAATGGTACCAGTATTGCGGATGTGCTAACTTTGGTGATAATGATGGTAGTTGTGGTTTTGATTGTTTAGTTTATGCGTTATTTTTAAGAAGCTAACAATATAAATTTAAATAAATAAATAACTGCAAAATTTACTGTTATGCTGATTATTGGAAGATAATTTATTAGTATTTAGGTCACATTTTGTTACTTCAGCTCTTTATAAGCAGCTTCTTAATATTGACTAAATTGAGCAGAAGATGTGAGAAGACTGCTTGTCCATCTGTCCGCCCCAAGCAATGTATTAGCTTCCGTAAGACATTCTGGCAGCCGAAACGAAAAAAAGACAGCCATTGCTGAATCTGACATTATTATTCATACAATTTATTTATTAACTAGCCGTACCCGTGCGGTCCGCTGCACCCGTTAGAAATAAATATAAAGTAATTACATGATTAAAATAGGACATTTGATCCAGGGAATATTCGTGTTTGATAGAAGGATAAATAGTTTAATATGTTACTTAATTTAAATTATATTTAAATCATTAAAATGGAATCATTTTGGTCCAGAGAGCACTCATTTGGTGCAATGACAATTCCTTTAACATGTTTCTTAACTTTTATTAAATGCATCCATAGTTCAATGAACATTGACATAATTTACATTTAATGTGTATACTTTATTTTACTTGTTATATGTTTCCATTGAATTATGGTAATAACTTAATTTTAACTCTTGTTTTCTACGTATTCAGTAAATGGCGCTTGGCCCACTATGGTTCTGAACCCTTCAAATAACTTAAATAACTTAAATTATATTATATTATATTATATTATATTATATTATATTATATTATATTATATTATATTATATTATATTATATTATATTATATTATATTATATAAAAAGTGTGTTGATAACGGATGTACCCCGATAAGTAAGTTTTCAATTTGTTATGGGGGCTCTTGAATCTCAGGAGGAACAAATTTTATTTTACAACAGGGCAACATAATCTGCTTGGCTCATTACCCAAATTTTTTGCATTGCATTTAATGCATATGTATTTTATGTATTTTAACTCGATTCAATTGAGCATAGTTAAAATTTGGATTATAAAATAATGAAATGCTAAGCTAACATATTATTACTGCATATTAAATCAATACTTTCTCGTTGTTCGTTAATTCTCTGAGATAAACATTATTTTAATACAGGAAACGAATACACAGAATAGCCTATCAAATTTTCTGTGCATAAGAAGCTATTTTAATCTTACCTGTCCTCAATTCACTCAGAAGTTACTGTAATAACATTATAGCATTATGTCCATACAGAGAAACTACACTTTCCAATGGTGAAATAATAATTAATTATACAAATCGGTTAATTTAGCTTCCGATATTACTTCATACAAACACAGAAACATTTTCTGTAGCTATGATTCATAACTTTTGATTGCTGTTGACCAAGGCCCCTTATAGACGAAGTCACTTGTTTATTTCATTACACGGCCTTAGATGGCAGTTATTTTAATTTTAAAACTCATTTATCTCATTAAATATCAGTGCTATCAAAATTTTTCAAAGATTAAAACTTATCGGAAATGAATTTTAAAGAAAGTTTTGTTATGTAACATTTTTCATAAAAATCAATAATAAGCGAGATATTTCGATTTAATTAATTCAGGCCCCCTTATAACCCCCCTTTTAAATAAAGTATTTTGAATGCCATGTAGCCTATAATCTAAGTTACAACGAACTTAATTTACATTCCAATTTTCATCGAAATCCGTTCAGCCATTATCGCGTGAAAAGGTAACAAACATACAGACAGACAGACAGACAGACAGACAGACAGACAGACATACAAACAAAAATTTCAGAAAAGCGATTTTCGGTTTCAGGGTGGTTAATTATATATGTTAGGACCAATTATTTTTGGAAAATCGAAAAATACCAGAAAAATTACGGCTACAGATTTATTATTAGTATAGATGTCAGAATATGAGTAAACCATGAAATAATTAATTGTTACTCAGAAGACACTAAACTGAACTGAATTATAAAACAGGAACATAAACTAACCTGACTGAGCTTAATTTACAAATTATAAATATATACATTATTATATAAGGACCGTCTATTTGCTTATCTAAGTACAACATAGTGTTAAGTACTAGTGTCTCGAAGCGTGACATTACCTTAGGTCGGAAGAATTGTATAACATCTTTACTGTATATCAAGCTGTAGTCACGTTTTTGTAATTTTAACATTCAACATTTATATTTAACTCTACTATATTGCACATTCATATAATTTTAAAACAAATCATGCTTTTAACAGATCAATATAGTGTGTTATGATCTGAAGACCGCATTGTAATGTTACTAATCACGTCTTTTGTAATTTTAACCTTGACAATTTACATTTAATTTATTACATATTGTAAATTTTGCATTACTCATTGCTTTTAGAAAAAAACCTTTGTATTTATTATGATCAATTTTGTGTGAAACTATGGATCTGAAGATGGCATCATAATGCCGAAAACGTTAATCATCTTTCAATAAATGTACTATAGTACTTAACACTATATTATACTTAGATAAGCAAATAGACGGTCCTCAAATAATATATATAATTCATTTCTGATTATCGGCCAACCAACAACATCATTATGAGATTAATTTACAAATATACAAGAAATTTGTTCTGTGTGCATTTACAATGTTATTTCTATGTTTTGTGTTGTTTGGATATTTCAGATTGTCTACGTTGGGAGCCTCGTGTGAAGTATACAACATTCGTGTGGAGTGTAAACAATAAGTTACTGTATTATTAATAACGCAAGATATGGATTCATTAACTTCATATAATATTAAAGGATTAAATCCTTATATGTAAGAAAGAAACAGACCAGAAAAAGAAATGAGGCTTCGTGAAGAATGTAAATACAATTATTTCTCATCTATGTGATTTTAATTCTCTGGTTCCGTGAGATAAAAAGATGATTATTACAACTCAAAGAGTACTGTATGGATGGGCATTTACTGGCTTACGAATCGGAAGTGGTTCTTAACGTTCCCGCAAAGGACAAGAGATGGCAATGCGGGAGTTCGGTGTCTTTTATATTAAATAAAATATTAGTAAATGTATAATTTAATTTGTACGGTAGTATAAAAATAACTAAACATAACAAAAAATAGTTCTCCACACGCACGCACATATCCACAATTTTCAACATATTCATTAATTTGTCAAACGTATTGTCCCCATGATTCATAAATAATTACCATTCGCGATCATTTTTTTTTGAAAGAGCAACTTTTTTCAAAAATGAAAAACACTTATATATTATGTAACTGTTGTACTAGTCATTTGATCCCTGAATTTTAAAAAATACAAAATATTAATACATAAATTAAATGCATTTCTATATAATTTAACAACACTAATCACTGGAATATATATGGCAGTAAATAACATTATTATACATTCCGAAAGAATCAAAACCAGAAGCTTCTGCGACGCTCACTTTCTTTTTCTTTTTTTTTTTTTTTGCCTATGTCTCTTTATTATTAACTTATATGACTCAACACAGACAGACACGTAGGCTACACACACACACACACACACACACACACACGCACGCGCACGCACGCACACACAACATATGCATGCAACACTAGTAGAAGTTCCTTTTGAACTTTAGTGTCACCTGGACCACGCACGTCTTCAAGACCGTAATGATAACGACTATCGGAATGAGCTGACCACCGCCACAGTTTGTACTCAGGTCGCAATTTTTTTCCCCTTAATCAATTACATTTGATAATAATAAGCACAATCTGTATTACTACATAAAACAGGATAGACATAAATTTCTATAGGTACATAACATAAAAGCAGCTAACTAATTTACCCACTCATTTTTCCTTTCCCATTCGCTTTAGTACAATATTATTAGACAACAATATTTAGAAAACAAATTATGTTGGATCATGCTACCCAAATTATTGATTGTGTTTATGATTATACAAGATAAAAACAATCGTTACCAATGGGGATAAAAAAAACCTGACATTTCTCCACGAACAGTTAGTAAACCGAAAGCCACTATTTCAGCAATTCACTGAATATCATCGCCGTTGTATTACTCATATGTGGGGCGATGATATTATAAAGCCGCGTCCAGACTTGCAACCGAACATTGTAACGCAACCGCGCTGTGTTCCTATCTGGACAGCGAACGGTACTTCGCAACTTCGGCGCGTAACGTGAGCCCGCAACCTGAGCGTTACGGATCGAGACGCGCTGTGTTACACCACTTATCGGTTTTTCTGCGGAAAATCAAAGGATCCAGCGCGATGAAGTTGCAATAAGTGTGGACGTGCATGGAAGCTGGACGTGTAACACCCATTCGTGCCGCATGTGTGACTACAGTGCTAGTGCACTGGCCTTCCATTAAGACGGTCCTTGATAAAACGTCGTAAAATAACTTACTAAAATAAAAAAAATAAGATGATCCGGGTTCGGCCTGCGTGGAATGTATAATGGAAAAATAGACGTTGCATAAGGGTTTTTCTCGGGATACTCTGTTTCAGTCTTTCATTCCAACACTTCACTTCTCCTTCATTTCATCTCTCGGAACAACTAGATAAAGCGGACCGCATAGCAGCACCGACTATGCTTGTCACTAGTGACCTGGCGGTATCGAAATAAGAAAATCGAAATTTCGCTAATAAAATTCGCGACTATATTCTTTAAGCATTATTTCAAATGCAAGGTTTACGGAGTATAACAGCGGTCTTTTGAATGCACCAGAAGAAAATACGGATTTAGTAAGATATTGTATCAGTTATTACAGCGAAATGAAGGATAAATATGAACTGATTTAGGAGATATGACTGAAATCGACTAAATCAAATTTCAGGGCAATCGTCGTCAAGCGCTAGATATAGGCTACGTAATTATTACCGCATTGGCGTTGTATTTTTGGTTCCGAGGAAATAGCTCGTCTTTACGAAAGAAACGTTCACCTGCCATAAAATTAATTATTGCTTTGATAACATTGCTTATCAATTTTACGAAAAAATTATCATCAGAACCATGGGCGACTAGAAACATCACTAGTGTCCATCACTGTGGAGTAACGGTTAGCTTGCCTGACCGTGAAACGAACGGGCACGAGTTCAAATCCTGGTTGGGATTGGGAAAGGTTACCTGGTTGAGATTTTTCCGGAAGTTTACGTCAACCCATTAAGAGCAATTGCTTGGTAACTTTCGGCACTGGACTCTGGACTCTTTTCGCTAACATTATCGCCTTCATAGCATTCAGACACTAGATAACCATAGATGTTGATAAAGCGTCGTAAAATAACCCAGTAGAAAAAATACATCACTAGCGAAGCAAAAAGCACATTCGACCATAATGAAACAAAACAAAAATGCGAGCGGGGTTTTATTTCGTACGTAGTATGTTTCCTCTCACATTATTTATCCCCTCATCTAATCCAATCCAACCTTGTCGCATTCCTCGGCCTTATGTCGCTTAGCTATTCCCTCATCTAATCCATGAAACCTTTTAACTCGCAATATGTACGCAAATACGTTGCGTTGCAAAATGATTCAGCCCCTGTACTTATGGCAAGTACGGGTTTCCGATGTTAATCTAGGTTCTAAGGGCTTGAGGCTCAAGGTTCTATTCGGGCTTCTCAATAGATGATGGAACCTTACCTGCAGGGCCAAGGAAGTATAGCCCATCTGTTAACGTAGGATTAACGTCAATGAATTATTCAATCAATCAATCAATCAATCAATCAATCAACCAATCAATCAACACCCATTCGTCTGTCTGTGTGGGCAGTGAACATGGAATGGACCGAGCAAAACACGTTGCACTTTATGAAATTATACAGATGTAAAGAAATTTTGTGAAATACAAAACACCACAAGGAATTTTAACAAAAGTTTAAAGAACGATGCTTGGGAGAAGATGGCCACCGAGATGTTACGACCAAGCGTTACGGACCGAGGCGTGCTGCGATCTATCGATTGTCGGTTTTTCTGCGTTATAATCAAAGGATCCAGAGCTGTCAAGTTGCAGTATGTGTGGACGCTGACACAAATGCGTTGGTCTGCGCATGCTGATTGCAATTTGAATTTTATTGTTTCCTAATTATTAAATTCAGCAAACCATGCTGCACTAGTACCATGTTCATGCTTTATACTTATTTATGATTATTTTATATTCAACTTCATTATTATTATAATATTATTATTATTATTATTATTATTATTATTACTGTTATTATTATTATTATTATTATTATTATTATTATTATTATTATTATTAGCATCATCATTATCATCATCATTTATATTAATACGACTATTCTATTGCCACTTATTATCACTAGTCGACAAAAATGAACTTTTTTTCTTTCACAAGAAGTAAAATAACATTTTCTAGAAGAATATTTCGTGCTGAATTCAAATATAATTTCAGTTTTTCCCCATCGGGCAGGAGTTTTTTGTGATATTCATTTGAATTTTTATAATATTCTAAAAAAATCTGTAACTAGCTATCTAACTCAACATTATAACTACTCATTCTGACTTACCAAGCATATTTTGCATCTGGAACGTCTCTCTTCTTGGTCCAACAGTAGTCAGCCAGCATATTGGAACTCCACTTGCCTTGGTACCTCTTTTCCATAGTAGAAATTTGCTGATGAAAACGCTCACCATGCTCATCGCTGACAGCTCCAAGATTTTCGGGGAAGAAGTCCAAGAGAGAGTCCAAGAAGTGAATTTTTAAAGACATGTTGCATCCCATAGCTTTATAAGAATGCAGAAGATCAGTCACTATGTCACGATAGTTTTCTGCTTTATGGTTTCCAAGAAAATTGAAACATAAACTTTTGAAAGACTGCCAGGCTGCTTTCTCCAGTGGATTTAACAGTCCTTCGAAATGATCATCACCCATTAATGACCGGATTTGTGTCCTATAAAAATTCCTTCTTTCAGTTTAGCATCACTGACTTTGGGGAATTTCGATTTCAAGTACATGAATCCATCAGACTGTTTATCCATAGCTTTGACAAAATGTTTTATTACTCCTAACTTAATATGCAATGGCGGTAACAATATTTTTTCAGGATGCACTAAAGGGACGTATGACACATTTTTCTGGCCAGGCATATGAGATTCACGTTTAGGCCATGATTTTGTAACATAGTGAGACTTCCTATCTCTGCTGTCCCAGAGGCACAAAAAACAGCAAAATTTGGTGAACCCAAGTTGCAAACCAAGCAATAAAGCAATGACCTTTAAATCACCACAGATATACCATTCATATTTTCCATATTGTATTTTCTCTAGAATTGCTTTCATATTTTGATACGTCTCTTTCGTATCAGCGGCATGCGCTACAGGTATTGATGGAAGTTCATTGCCAATATGTAGCAGCACAGCCTTCAAACTAACTTTAGACGAATCTATGAATAGTCGCCACTCATCTGGCCGGTGTTGAAGCCCAAGAGTTTCCATAAATGAACAAATATCATTACAGAACACAATACCATTTTCTTCAGAGAAGCAGTCCTTGAAATCACTATGGCAGCCACGATAACTACATATTCTTACGTCTTTTTGGAGTAGGTTCCACCCTTTGAGTCTGGAAGCTAAACCTCCAGCTTGCTGTTTAGACAGATTTAAATCCCGAATCAGGTCATTAAGGTCTTTCTGATTGGGAAAGTATGGTTCTGATGAACAGGTATTGGTTTCAAATGTAGGATCATTTTTATTTTCATCTGAAGCATTTTCAGTTTCAGTTAGGTCAGAATCAGAGTTATTACCTAAGGTTGTATCGGCATGTACTGGTACAGGGAACTGTTCATTGTGTAAGACAGGTCTTATTGCAGATTTCAAATTAGGATACTTAACTGTATGTTTTGTTTTAGATGTGATTCCTGTAATATTTGTCAAACAGAAATAACAATCACTTAAATGATCCTTCGGTTCCCTCCAAATCATAGGAATTGCAAATGGCATACGATGTGTACACTTTTTCCATCCAGTCAGCAATCTTAACACACGAAACACAGCATGTATTTGGGGCCCAGCTCTTATCAAAATCACCAGCCTGAGAGCTAAAGTAAAGTTGATAACACTTCTTTACAAGTGGGGTCAAATGTTGCCTCTGAGACTTGAAGGTCAGCTCATCACAAATATAGCAGAAACTGTCTACATGATTTACACACTTTCTTGGCATGATAAACAACACTAAGCACTAAAACACTACATACACAATACACTTCCGAAAAGAAAGGAACTATTTCACTACTGAACAAACTCACGGCCAGCTCGATACTGACACATCACAATGCCAGATGAACAGGTCTGAGCATGTCCAAACATGAATGAACCTACACAGGATTGTTTTATGGTGCTTCAGCATAATATTACAAATCATTTCCTTAAATACAGCTTGGACAAAATCGCTACATATGAGGTAACAGTTCCTATGACAGGTAAAAGAAAACGCTAAAATCCGATTTTAAAAAAGTACCTGTCACAAAAAAACTGTGCCTGATGGAAAAATTCTGACTACATATCTGAATTCAGTATGAAAAACTACACTAGAATCATTAATCAGATTTCTTGTGAAGAAAACCTTGTCGACCAGTGATATTTTCTGAATTATTGTAGCATTATTTCTTGTTTCGAAGTTTTTCATAATTTATATCGATGCAATAATCCGTAGGAAATGGCTGTTCTAATGCAGTCAATAAGGATATAATAATTTATATTGTAATCTGTCTCACTGGATATTTACTTTTTTAAGTTTAGTGTGGTTTAATTTATTTAGAGACGTCCTATTCAATCAATACGATCCAAAATTGTAACATCTATGTTAATTAACGTTCGGAAACCAAAATCACTGTGAATATACAAAATATTACTGTCAATAATACGAATAATCAGTAAGTATAACGTTATTGGCAAGTAAATATATGTCTCAAGAATATGTTACTATACTAGCAAGTATAAATAATAATTATTATTTGTATACATACTGCTGATGTCTACACTTCACTCAAACACACGCCATAATGAATTACTTATTAAAAACTAAATACACGCAAACACTAGAAAGTAATTAACACTTCTTAGAAATACAAAACACTAGCCAACAGTGAAAATGTAACTGCGATGAAATAAATGTTTGTGAACTATATCGACCATGCTGATAATGAAAACGACAATAAAAAACTAGAATTAGCTCTCGTTTCCAACGATGGAAGAGTAATGGAACGGAGAAAAATTCTCTCCGGCGCCGGGATATGAACCCGGGTTTTCAGCTTTACGTGCTGATGCTTTATCCACTAAGCCACACCGGATACAACCCCGACGCCGAACAGAATCGTCTCTGATTGAGTTCCAACTCTTGGGTTCCCTCTAGTGGCCGCCCTTTGCACTACGTCATAGATGTCTATGAACATCGGACCGAAGTCCACACATGTGCTCAGGTGCACTCGTTATGAGTCGGATCCCGGCCAACTAGTCACTCATAACGAGTGCACCTGAGCACATGTGTGGACTTCGGTCCGATGTTCATAGACATCTATGACGTAGTGCAAAGGGCGGCCACTAGAGGGAACCCAAGAGTTGGAACTCAATCAGAGACGATTCTGTTCGGCGTCGGGGTTGTATCCGGTGTGGCTTAGTGAATAAAGCATCAGCACGTAAAGCTGAAAACCCGGGTTCATATCCCGGCGCCGGAGAGAATTTTTCTCCGTTCCATTACTCTTCCATCGTATGATGACGCAGAATATCTGCATGGAAATATCATATGTACTTCGGTACATTGAAATAATATATCTCGTTTCCAAGTTAAAGGCGAGTGCATTTAATTATAACACTGGCCAACAAAAACATTTTTTTGAATGTTTCCTGCACTTCATGAGTTAATTTTTACTAATTTTGGGTTGAGATAAACGAATATGACAATTAAACAATTTTCTTAGCTCCAGTTTCTGTGATACACAATATTTCAGTTAACGGATTAAGATAAAACTACACATTTTAATTACATATGCCAACAACATTGAAAGTGCACTTGAATTTTCTTAAATGGCAGTTACATTCTAAGAGTGCTAAATTGATGGAAGAATACCTGGCAGATGGTTGGGTCTGAAGAGAATCATATGGTGGCTTCATGAGATCGTCGTCTTTTAGCTTGCCTCTTGTGAGTTCCGGAGCATTCCTACACAAGGACCAGCAGTAATCCGCAAACATTGTTTCATTCCAACGACCCTGATATCTTTGTTCCATAACAGAAATATCCTGATGGAATCTTTCTCCGTGTTCATCACTGACAGCTCTACAATTAGGAGGGAAAAAGTCTAGGATCGGAGCATGTTTCATTAAGCGTTGTTTCAGTCTGTTACAAGCTTTGTTCTGGTCGTGTGCTGGAAGAACGTGTTACTGATTACTGCGTATGGTTATTGTAATTCCTGTGATTCAATATGCCTTGCAAATGCGTAAACAGTGCTGACAATTTTTGCTACATTTGCAGACAAGTAACATTGAAATCGCAAAGAAGGCCAATAACGCCATATATTAGGAAGGCGTACAGACTGTACTTTGACTGTGAAATCTGGGACCAGGACAAGCCCTGTGCTCCTCATGTATGTTGCACATCTTGTATCTCGTGTCTTCATTCGTGGTTGAATCATAAAAGATCTTCCATAGGCTTTGCTATACCCATGATCTGGCGTGAACCATCAAACCATGTTAATGATTGTTACTTTTGTGTGACAACTCCATTAACACATGGATTTCCAAGAAGACAAAGTCTTCCTTGACATATCCTAACATACCGTCGGCAATGCGACTGGTGCCTCACGGAGACGGATTGCCTGTTCCTGTCCCACCTGATTGTGATAGTAATAGTGTTGAGGGCGGCAGTGAAACTAGTGCTGCACCATCACCTTCAAAACCCAGTTCTTCGAAAGTTGCTGATTTTGTGTGTAACGATGAGTGTACAGAAATTCACAAAATAACACAGTGTGAACTTAATGACTAGTGCGAAAACTTGAATTGCCGAAAGGTAAAGCTGAACTGTTGGCGTGAAGAATACAACAGTGAAATTTGTAAATGTGACTTCGTTCCGTAACCGCCATATGCCATTCTTTGAACTTTGTATTTTGTAGTGATGTACAGGGACTAATAGCAGCTATGGCCATTGACTACAAAAGTGATGAGTGGAGGTTGTTTATCGACTCCTCCAAAGTAAGTCTCAAGTGTGTGCTACTGTATATTGGTATATTACCATCAATTCCGATTGGGTATGCACCTTACATGAAAGAAACATATGATAACATGAAACAATTTATTGCGATTGAACTATGACAAGTTTAAATGGCATATTTCCGAGGATCTGAAAGTCATAACCATATTACTTGAGCCACAACACAGCTACACCAAATTCTGTTGCATCCTGTGCCTCTGGGATAGCCGCGCCAAAGCACTTCATTATAAAAAAAAAGATTAGCCTATGCGTCAATCATTTGAACCGGGATCTCACAATGTTATGCACGAGCAACTGGTCGAATATAAGAACATAATTCTCCCTGCTCTTCATATAAAATTGGGCCTAATGAAAAACTTCGTTAAGGCCATGGACAAAACTGGGAAAGCATTTCTCTATTTACCCGAGAGATTTCCACGTCTTAGTAAGGCGAAAATAAAAGAGGGGATTTTCGCGGGTCGGCAGATACGCAAACTGTACAAAGATGAGCATTTCAACACCATCCTGACAGGTGATGAAAAGTTAGCTTGGGATGCCTTTGTTCAAGTGTCAACAAACTTTCTAGGAAATAAGAGGGCAGAAAACTATAAGGATCTTATGGCAAATCTGCTGCACTGCTACAATAGACTGGGGTGCAACATGTCCTTAAGGATACATTTCTTACATTCCCACTTGGACTACTTCCCTGACAACTGTGGTGCTGTAAGCGACGAGCACGGGGAACGCTTCCACCAGCAAATTTCGGACGTCGAAATGAGATACCAGGGAAAGTGGAGTGCGTCAATGTTAGCCGATTACTGCTGTACACTAATCAGGGAATCACCAGCAGAAAACTACAAACGCCAGGCAAAGCAGTTGCGCCTTCAGTGACCTTCCCCCGAGGGATAACACCAAGTTAAATACATGCAATAAGCCTATATAGGTAACCTTTTAAATTCCGATAGTTAAAGTATTTGCAGGTCATTAAAATTTTGATTGTTCAAACCCACTAACTTTGTGATAGAAATACGGCAATACAACAATTAGGATTTTATTTTAATTCAGTTTACTTTACATTTTTAGATTTCGCAAGAAAAGAAGTGCCACCTAAAGCAGCATGTGCAAGGAGCGGCTCATAAGGCTAAAGCTCAGCAGAAAAATCAACTGCAACAAACTTCACTAACACAGCCTACTTCATCCAATCTCAGCAGAAATTTCTATGCTGATTTAACCAGAGCGTTTGTTGCTGCTAACATTCCCTGGAATGCAATTGAAAATCCGGTTTTAAGACAGTTTTTACAAAAATACTGCAAACAAAATATCCCATCTGAGTCGACCCTAAGAAAAAATTACTTAGACAGAATATAAAATGAAACTTTAGCTTCCATTCGGGAGGATATAGGTGATTCTTACATATGAGTCTCTGTGAATGAAACCTCAGATCCTATGAATAGGTATATAGCAAATATGGTAGTAGGAAAACTTAGTCCTGATGGACATTCGATTCCACACCTCGTATGTGTTAAGGAACTTTCGAAAGTGAATAGCCAAGCCATTGCTTATTTTGTAAATAAAGGCCTACAGTCTTTATACTCAGGTAATATAGACGATTCTAAAGTTCTGTTGTTTTGTACTGATGCTGCCTCATACATGGTTGCTGCAGCTCCACTTCTTAAAACATTTTATCCTAACCTCACGCATGTAACCTGTCTAGCACATGGCCTTCATAGGGTTTCTGAAACAATCCGAAATGAATTTCCTCTTGTCAATTCGTTTATTTCTAACACAAAAAAATGTTTTTGTAAAGCCCCATCCAGGATTTCAATATTCAGAGAGAACTTTCCAGATATCCCACTCCCACCTCAGCCGGTTGTTACACGATGGGGAACCTGGATTCAGTCAGTGGTGTATTATTCTAAGTATTTTAAAGAAGTGGTCACAGTTATTGATAAATTACCTGAAACTGATAGTGCAGCGTGTGTGAAAGCAGTGAAAGATTGTCTGAATGACTCACGAGTGAAAAACTATATTGCCTGCATAACATCAAACTTTTCTTTCATACCTGCAAGCATTGAACAATTAGAACGTGAAAAACAATCTCTTTGTAGCCAAATAGCAATAGTAAAGGAAGCTCAAGTGAACATACATTCTGCTTTGGGCGAAACTGGGAAAAAAGTTAAAAATAAGTGGGACAACGTATTAAATAAGAATGTAGGATTTTCATTGTTGGAAAAAGTATCAAGAGTGATATCGGGGGAAAGTGTAAATGTTCCAGTAAGTATTGATGTTTCTATTGTACCTAATTTAAAATTTGCGCCTCTCGCATCAGTTTCGGTTGAAAGAAGTTTTTCTGCTTTCAAAATGATTCTCAGTGACAAAAGGCAAAGGTTGACTGTGGAGAATTTAGAAAAAATTGTGGTGGTGTACTGTGCAGATAATTATAATAAAGTCTGAGCATGGAACTGAATTTCAATAACTTAAAATGAGTAATCTTGATATCAATAATCATTATTTCATTAGTTTCAATATATTAAATTTGTGCAGCTCTGTTTATAAATATAATATAGTATTCTTTTTTAATGTTTAAACATATTTTTTGTGCGTATTTTAGTGTATAACTAAAAATTTCAGTGAAAGAAATAAGTATGATACCTTGATGTGCCTAAAATGCCTATTTTAATTAAAATAGAGCCTAATTTTACAAATTTTGGGCATATTTTAGGCGCCTAAAAGTGCAATTTTTAGTGCCTAAAAATCCGATGTCTAATGATAAGTTTCATGATGGCGTTTGAAAATTATTCTTTCTGCAGGTATTTATATATGTATGGCTAAATTAGTTGGAACATATTCTTTATTATATTAGAGGAAATTTATTGAAGAGTATAATGTACTGATTTGTGAAAGTCAGAATCTCTAATTAAAAAAAAATGGTCTACACGATTATATAGCCTTTGCTCCAACTATTATTCTAATTTCTCTTTTTGTAATAATATATTTTTATTATCAGCAGAATTTCCCCAAAATATTATTTCGTAGAACATAATGAAATGAATATAGGCAAATATATTGTTTTTAAGATACTCCTATTTACAAAATCTTGTAACAACCTAATTGCGAAGCATGCTGAGCTAAGTTTGGGGATTATTTCATTAATATGATGTTTCCAGTTTAATGTAGACCTATTACTAATATGCAAACCAATAAATTTGGTTGTTGATGTTTCTAGTAGAGGTATATTGTTGATAGTTGTGTCTCATGTTTCAGAGATTAAATTTGAAGAGGTTTTAAATTGAATTATGTCAGTTTTATTAATGTTTAAAGTTAGTTTATCGGTTGTAAACCAGTCATGAATTTTAATGAGAAGTGTTTCTGTTTTATATTTGAATGTGGCAAAGTTTCTGTCTGTAATTATGATACTTGTGTCACCTGTAAATAGTATAGGATACTCTGTTCCTTTTATTAAGGGGCCAAGATCACTTATAAAAATTAGAAAAAGAAGAGGCCCTAATAGAGATCTTTGCGAGACCCCTGTTTGAACATTTCCCCATGTTGAAGTAGGTTTAAAGGTGTCACTGAATGCGTTGATACCAACTTATGTTTTCTGATATGGAGATATGATTCAGACCACTGCTATACTATGCCTTTAATAACATTGTATTCTAATTTCTAAAGTAGAATTTTATAATTATTACAATCGAAAGCTTTGGAGAGATCACAAAATATTCCTCCTACTTGTAATTTCCTAATAATTGCTTCTAGAATTTTATCAGTTAAATTAAACGAAGCTTGCTCACTTGATGTATTCTTTCTGAATCCAAATTATTGTTCTGATATGAGAATGTTGTAGCAATGAAGATGTTGATATACTCTTTTATAAACAGAGTGAACAATAAGTATGGAATATTGCTAATAACTTCTTAAATTTTACCAACAAAAGTTTTATACAAAAAGCTGTTGGAGATAAACCATACAATATGATACCAGTTTTCGAAAAAGTTATATATTCAGACATAAAGGATGTGAGTGTAAAGTTGTTTTTTTTTTAATGATACTCTATATTAAAATTTACATATTCCGATCTCCATTAAATGTTATGCTTGAATGCATACAAATTTGACCCGCCTAGTTAGTTCTGTGGTAGCAAGTCTACCTCCAGACTAGCCGGTCCGAGTTCGATTCCCGGTGGGGTCAGAAATTTTTCAAGTAAAATTTCTACCTCGGAATTAGGAGTCATGGTGAACAACTTCTAATCACTAAGTTGTGCACCAATATGCCTGGGTTAAATCCCAAATCTCTCCGCATTGCATATGAAGAGAAGGCATATGTCTTTATTGATAGTGATTCGTCCGTCGGATGGGGTCGTTAAGCCTGGCCCCGTTGGTGCTACTCGACAGGAGTAGGCCCCCTGCCGGCATAGGGTTTTCCCTTCTTCCTTCCTCACCTTCATCATCATCCTCACCCATTCCCTACACTACACTTACACATACACTCACTTTAGTACACGACATAATTCTTCATAGATACACATCATGCAAAACGTGGCCCGCCGAAGTGGTGTGCAATTTGAAAATGGGTCGCAGTCATGCCATCTATGTGCAGTATGCGGAACCCGAATCACGCAAGTGAAGTGAGTAAGCATTATATACACAATTAATGTTAAAATGGATTTGAGGGAGGTGGGATATGATGGTAGAGACTGGATTAATCTTGCTCAGGATAGGGACGAATCGCGGGCTTATGTGAGAGCGGCAATGAATCTCCGGGTTCCCTAAAGACCTAGTAAGTAAGTAAGTAAGTAGGTAAGTAAGTAAGTAATTTTTCTAGTTGTTTTGATTTTATTACTGAAGTTTATAATAAATCGTAAAAGTAAAGTTATTTAGCTTTTATGATTACTTTGTGTTTAATTTAATAGATAAAATTCTAGAAGCAATTAATAAAAAATTACAAGTAGGAGGGGTATTCTGTGATCTTTCCAAAGCCTTCGTTTGTATTAATCATAAAATTATACTTAAAAAATTAGACCTATTAATTTGCTGTCATTACTATATCTACTTTAAATATATTGAGTTCTCTTTTTTTGCATGAGATACTTATGTCTTGTGTAATCCAGTTATTTTTAGATTATTGAGAATTTTTGTGCTTTAAAAGAAAATTGAATTCAAAGATATTTAAAAATGTATTATGAAACGCAATGAATTTACTATTCATATCTTCATTAACATATACTGATTTCCGGGTTTCATTTTTTAATTTAGCTTCTAAGTCCTTTAAAGATTTATGACTCTTAACCTAACTTTAGACTGGTGTGTTGATTCAGCAATGTTATTGCATATTATTGTACGGTTGCCAGAAATCGCACCGTCACTGCCACTCTTTCTTGCACTGAATATGGTATCCTTCTTTGCTACCTTAGGCCCTGCCAAATATTCAAAGTCTGTAGGTGACATTCTGGTAAAATTTTTATAATGTCCACCAACTGTTTTGAACTTCAAGTCAGCCAGCAAATTTGAATCACCATATTTATTTCTACTTGTACATAATATGTAACTGTGTTTGCCACCATTGCCTCTGTTTCCGTTTCTTTTTGCACGCAAAATGCAAATAAATATAGGCTGCTGAAGCAACGTCCATAATTGAAAGTAGGAGTACCTGAACTGGCGGACGCTGGTAGGTTAGGACCCAGTTTCACCAAACTTCGTTAAAATAACGCTAACAGTATGTTAACTAACGTGTTGTTAAAAATTAATCATCCTGTTGGTGTAATAGTGTTTCACCAACCGTTTGAGGTACTTTGGTTAGGTAACATAATGTTAAGAGTAATGTAACAGGAAGCAAAGAAGTAGTGATTGTATGAAAGTTTACTGAATGTGCCTTTAGTTGGTGTAGTCATTTGCTTTAGCGGAGAATTGTATTTTTTACATGATGGAAGTAATGGAGAATAACATAATTACAACGGAAATCGAGAAAAAGAAAGTGTAAGGAGGAGTAATTTTACCTCATATGAGAAATATAATTATTTTAGTAGATCTAGCAATTATATGAATGTAAGTGAACTCAAACGTAGCGATTGAACTTTCATTAGGAAAAGGAACAACAAGGGTCTCTTAACCCAATATTTTCAATCGCCATTTGGATGTGAAAACGCAAACTATGAAACAAAACAATGTTATGAAAATATTAAAAGAAATGCTAAGACAGGTCATGCACAAGATACAGTGGAACATTTGAAAACTGACGGTGGTGCTTTCACTCTCAAAGTTGATATTTGTACGAAGATTCTTTCAATTATCCAGGATCAAATAGAACCAATAGAAAATGAAAATAATTGTGAAGCTGAATAAGCGTTAACATTATTTTCATATCTTATATATCTAACATATCTTCCCACGTCATTGGTCATATTTACATGTGAACTGTTAAATCAGTGAAATAAAGAAATATCGTTTTGAAAATCTGCAATTATATCTGAGTATTAATACGAAATAATAATCACAGAAATGCTTACGTTAATAAACACATACCTTGTCTTTACTGTGGATGCAGTGCTAATATTAATATGAATCATTTTAGTATTGATGAACATATCTAATCTGAATAGCTAAAAATGCTGAAGTAGTGATTGCAGCTAATTATTTTCACTGCAAATATATCTCGATGTAATAATGCGGCGTGTAACATATGTTCTCTGGCAGCCATGATTTACGCTGTAATAGTACGTTAAGGATTTAACTGCGGGAGTAAGCTATGTTAATTTAACAGTGGGTTTAACATGATGTTAGCAGTAACAACAGTTGATGAAAAATCACTTCCGTTACGTTTACTGTTAAACTGCCTTAACGACATGTTAAATATTTAACAAGGATTGGTGCAACTGAGCCGTAGTGTTGCGGACTCCGGCGCTGGTTGGAAGAGTTCACCTCGCAACCTAATAGCGCAACCACCGTAAGCAACATTGCCCCGTGTAACCTTGGCGCGGGACGTGGATGCGATACGAGCTTCGGCGCGCATATCTGTACGAAGCTTTAACTGAGTTTTTTTACACGTTTATTTGTCACATATTATGTTTACATTATACATAACTTAGTAATATAAAACTATTCATTTTACAATGTCTGAGATCTTGTGACATATTAATTACATAATATCATTACTTTATGACGTTAAACAAAAGAACAATTTGAAGATTGTACTATGATAAAATTTGACAAGTATGAACTATGAAACAAATTACGGTAATGCTAAAATATATTAGATCTTAAATCATTTTTTGAAGGCTTTCATCACTACAAAATAACTTTTGGAGACTACACCTACAGTTATATAGTAGCAATTTAAAAGATATATGTATATACTGTACATATGTGTATATTAATAGAGTACAGTTAATAACGTAAATTATTCACATAATAGCCATATCTTTTTATACAAATTACTGAGTTTTATTTTCATATACTGAGAATGTTTATTTGATTGTCAATTATTAACAAATTATTATGTCCTCTTCTCCTCAGTTTTCTTTCAGCTTCCATTAGTAACTTTTGTAGTCCAGCTATCGTTGGATTGTTGTCACTGATCATGTAGTGTAAGTATCCCATAATTACCCATGTTAGTGCGAATTTATTGCTATGGGTGGGCATTTCCAGTTGAAGTACCATTTTTCGAACGTCGTTCGGGTTGTCCGTGTGAGATGCATTTACTAGTTTTCGACACAACCACGACCATACTACAGGTCGGCATGTTGTTAATCGATGGTGAAGAGTATCAAAACTGCCACAGTGTTGACATAGAGGTGAGTGCGTGATGTTATGGTGGTACTTTTTTGCTTCTGTGGGAACAATATCATTTACTACTTTATATGCACTTGTTTTCCATTCAGTTGAAATTTTTGGTAGTGTGAAGATTTTCCATATTCTCTTCCAATTCATATTCGGGTATTTTTTCATAATGGAGGAAAAGGTTTCTTTATCAGCCAATAATGACGTATATATTTCTTTTGTCGTCATAGTCTCAGAATCGTTCAGAAGCCGTTCTGATATTTTATTCAGACACATTTTTATCCTTCGGAATATGGGATGTTGCAAAGTAAAATCTATTAATTCAGATGTAATGGAATTTTTATATTTCATTTTCCTTTGCAGTAGTGTTTAATGAGTAAAGCTTTGCTTTTATTATTAACTGCAATCAGACCGCATCCACCTTGTTCTGTCCGTTTCCACAGTTGAGATTTAGCAATTTTATAAATATGCCCTGTCCACAGGTAATAAGTAATTCCCAATTCAATGCGTTGAGCTATCTCTTCCGGCAGAGGTATTATTTGTGCGATGTACCAAACTTTAGATAGTATAAATAAATTTATGTTCCATATTTTTTGCATAAGGTTTAAGTTCCTAGTGAGCTGTTTCGAGAACATATAACGGATTTTGTTTAAAATTGGATTCCAATTTAGTTCTATCATCTTCTCTATATCTCTTTGTATGAACATGCCAAGTATTTTAACAACATCTTTAATTAGGATATTTGCCATAGTCAGAGATGATGGCCATTGTCCCAGGGAAGCAAATTTGGCTTCCTAAAATGTATGTTAGCAGTAGATGCCATTGCATAAAGGTGTAGGACCTGGTGAAGTGTTGTAAGTTGCTGCTCCTTTCTCAACAGTATAACCATATCATCCGCGTAAGCCAATGTTGTGAACAATTTTTTATTGCAAATTTCGGCATGAAGATTATGGTGAATCATTCTAATTAATTGTTCTGTACAGATGGAGTAAAATAACATTGACAAGGGACAGCCTTGTCTGATTCCACTTTCCAGTCTGATTGGTTTTGTAAAAAACCCATTAACTTCTATGCGGGAGTGTGCATCCGAGTACATAAAACGAATAACATTGATAATCATTTCCGGAATGTTCATCCTATTCATGGTTTTAAATAGATATTGGTGATTGATATTGTCAAACGCTTTTTGGAAGTCTAATGAAAGCAGTCCAGCTGATTCATGTCTATTGTTATCAAAATAAAATATTGTATCTCGTAGTGCTTCCAGGTTGTCAGTTATTTTCCGTCCAGGTATTCCGCATGTTTGTTCTTCCCCTATAAGGTCCTCTAAGTGAAATCGGATTCTATTTGCTATAAGTTTGGCAAATAACTTACAATCTGTATTCAATAGGGTTATAGGTCTATAATCTTGTATGGTCTTTGCTTGTGACAGTTTAGGAATTGGAATGATAATACCTTCATTGAATCCCATCGGATGTCGTGTCATATGTAACAGTTCATTGAAAAGTTTGGTTAACGGTTCTTTAATAATGTTCCAGTATATTTTATAGAAGTTATATCCAATACCATCAGGTCCTGGTGCTGATTTTGAACTGGCAGTCCTGAGTGCTAATAGTATTTCTTCAGAGGTTATTGGTTGGGTAAGGGACGATGCTTCTTTATCGAAGAGGAAAGATGTTACATAGTCCAGTATTTTATCTTGTTCATAAATGTTAATATGTTTAGTATCAAATAATTGCGTGAAAAGTATTTCTGCCTGGTGCATTATATCTTTGGTGGAGGTGATTAACCCATCATCTCCACTTGTTAGTGAGTGTATATATTTGTTTGACCCTTTCGACTTTTCAGATGCTAAGTGATAAAATTATCCATGTTCATCATCTGTAATTGATGTAGTGCGTGATCGAATTTTAATGCCGTCCATAATGTATTCTTGTATTTGTACAATTTTTGTTTTAATGTTTTTAATTTCCGCATCCACATCCTGACCAGCACGTTGTTTTATCAGTAGTTCCTGTAATAATCGGTAATAAAATTCACTCATATTTTTCCGTTCACGAGCCTTACCAATACCAACATATTTAAAGAAGGACCTAATGGCAGGTTTATATAAGGTAAGCCATTTTTGTATATTTGTTAGTGCGCGGTTGTTCGCTCGTTTGTCAGCTGCTTTCCATCTCAGCATGAACTCTTCTTTGATTTTATCATCATATAGTAAGGATTCATTTAACTTCCAATAACCTCTTCCATGAGGTGGGATGGTATTGTCGACCTTCATTTTAACTAGTAGAGCATGGTGATCACTAAAGACTGCTGGTTGTACTTGTGCATTAAGAATGCTATCTTTCAGCTCTTTATTCACATGAATTCTGTCAAGACGAGAAGCAGCTTGGCCTCTATGAAAAGTAAATTGTACATTGTTTCCATGAACAACTTCCCAAGCATCTACAAATTGTAATTCATTACATAGTCTTTGTAAATTTGGAGATGGATGATATTCACCTTTCTGATCCTTTGCATTTAACACGTTATTAAAGTCGCCACACAAAATTAAAGTATTATACTTATGACGTAGATAAAATGATAAGTCTTGAACAATCATTTGTTCACGTAAGAACCTGTTGTTGGAACCAGATGGTAAATACAGATTTACTATTAACGCACCAGTGTTAAGCAATGCTGACGTTAATCTACCACTTTGATGTCGTTCATAAAGTTGTATTGATAATCCACTGCGGTAAATTATCGCTGTTCCTCTGTTTGCATCACCAACATTCACTATCGAATTATACTGCGGACCTATAAAATTGAAATTCTCAATATTGACTTCTTGTAACAATAAGATATCAATATCATTGTTATAAAGAAACTGCTTTAACAACTGTTGTTTTGGTTGACTTCTTATGCAGTTTATGTTTAAGGTAGCGTAATTAATTACAAACTGCATAATAATCAGGTAGATGGCACAGTTAAGTCGCAACCACATGATTATTCTGATACACCTCTATTATTTTATTAGAAAGGAATTTATTTGCGTAAGAGTGGAAAACCCAGTTTGTTTTCTTCACGAGGTTTAAGTTTCTCTTTTCTACATGGATGTTGTCTTGTTTTGGCAAAAGCTGATGATGTTTTATTTGGTACCTGTTTATCGTCATCTTCTTCAGTTACATTCGTACTCTCTTCGTCCATCATATCGTCGCTCCAGGATTGAGTCAAGGGATCTTGTTTATTTACGTCCTCTGTCACAGTGGGGTCAGTATCTGGGTTTGCCACTTCTGCTGCTTGTGTCTGTGTAGTTACTACCGCGGGAGACTGGTAGAATGTTAACAGCTGTTCGTCGTAATCGCGGGTCACGCGAGTGTTTTATCTGCATAACTTCTGGTGTTGTGTTATTTGACTATTTGTGTGTTTCCTGTACACTAGATTCGTCCTCTTGTCGTAATTTTTTGTTGCTAGGTCCTTCATTTTCCTCTCGTAGGTCAACATTACTGTTAATGTCAGTGGGTATTAGCTGAACATTCATGATATTTTCTGTGCTTGGAATTGTATGTTTACAAGTACTTATCACCTACCTCCGTATTGCGTTGCAGATCGCCATCCGTTGGAATATCCATATGTTGAGAAGAAACTGCCTCAGGAGCTGTTGAATCTTGTATGGAAGATATTTGATTCTCTTCGAGTAGAACATTTTCACAATTTATGAGTGTGTGTTGCCTAACAATGTCACTTAATAGTCTATTCTTGTTATGGAGTCGGATGGGTAACGTAGTAAATTGTTGTTTACATTCTTGTTTGAAATGTCCTGGCTCACCATACCGAAAACAAACTTGTATTTGCCTATTTTCAGTAATGTGGGTATCGGAATTTTAATGTCCATCTTTACAGCTTTCACTCCATTGTTGACCGGTAGGGGATACTGATCATTCCATTTCTCAGACCTAATATCATGAATCTGTCCATATTTACTGAGGTTATTACTAATAATTATGTTGGGTATTTCCGGTGGAAGATTGAAAATTCGCACTGTCGTACTTTGGATATCCGCCGCACTTACAACGATCTGAATTTCTTCTCCCGATTCATATTTAAACATCTTGTCTCCTTTATGTTCATTCAGTAGTTTATTATATAAGGTCACTGAAACTAATTTCTGATAAATTGCAAAGTCTCTGTTATGTAAGTGTATGGTATCTACTTGATCTGTATTAACATGCATAGTTTCCACTAGCCATTGATGTATTTCATACGCCGATGGTTTTTTAGCCGTAGCAGGAAATTTGATTTTTAAAGTATTGATTCTCTGATAAGATTCCATATTGCTTTTCTAATTACTGTAAATCTCAATAAACAATGATTGATGTATACCTAATTATGCAGTAAGTCACTTTCACTGTTTATACACTATTATCTGTTCACTATACTTACTGAAGCACAAGTACACTGATACTAACAACGAGTACAGAGGTTGTTTACAAGACGTCCGACCGCTGCCACAACCAAGTCGAGACTGGAAATGAGTTCGTATGCTGAATAGCAGTCAGTGTCGGGCAGCGACACTATTCCAGTTGAAAAGTCGTCATAGCACTTTCAAAATCTATATATAAACGCAAATTTCATGGTGAATGAGAACAGTTTTCTGCGTTCCCAAAGGAGACAATGTCCTTTGCCTTTTATGTTCCAAAAAATGCTAATGATATATGTAATGGACGTAGTTATAATTCGAAGTACAGATCTCGTTTGACTGACGAACATCTGTTGGCGAAACTAAAAATAGCTTTATCTAAAGTAAACCCAGATTTTGACGAAATAATTGCAAATGTAAAGGAAAGTAATAAAATGTTATTTTGTATTATTTGTTTACTGTGGTCTAAACTACGCATAAACCGTAATCAGTATTTATCTAAAAATCGGCAATCCGCCATTGCACTCATTTTCTGTTCATATCTCCATCTATCAGTTCGTTCCGAACTACTTGACGTTTTATGTTTATTGCCTTCTGCAGACGAACATCATAGAACACACAGTCCCCTGAACAGAAGATACTCCTCCATTGCCCGTGCCAGAGAATCGAACCACGGACTTTTAGAGTGGAAATCACACACGTTATCCACATAGTGACAAGAGCGGACTAGCGGACTACCTACCTACATTCTACTTCCTATAATTTACAAAAGAATCAGGACGAAGTGGAATTTGGAGATAAGTAAGCCCTGGATTGGCATTTACAATGACGAAGACTGGTTACAAAAAGTTTGTGTTAGTTCCATGGAAAAGAGCAGATTTTCTGCTGGAAATATAAATCAAACAATCATGGAATGCAGTGATATGAACTGTAATAAACATTTTATTGTACTATACACCAGAGATTAATAGACTTTAAAACATACTGTCCACAAATAGGACACTTGTGAAAAATTATGTCCGGGAATAGGTACGCATGTTCCTATTCTCGGACATAAGCAAGACAAGTTTTAACACAAAATAAAATGTAGTATTTTAAATAATATTCGAATTAAAATAGTTGTGATATCAGTAACAAGGCTTTTAAATTAAGGTAATGCGTTTCCTTTACTTAAAATAGTTATACAATGCTCAAAATAAGTGTAATTCTCTGAACTGTCCGGAAATAGACCCTCCTATCCTATGCTTGCTTATCATGCGAGTAAACGAGAAGATTCCATTAAGAACAAAAAGGTTGACAATGAAAGTAGCTATACAGTACATATAGATTTTAAAATTCTCATACCTCTTATGTAGTTTTCATAAAATATATTATTGCTTCCACTACAACACTATAGTGTTTAATCAGCAACTCACATGTACCTTGTTGTTTCACGGAAGTGATTTAAAATAATTTTATCATCAGATTCTGCCACATTTTTTAGAATATCGTGATTAGAGGGTTATGAAAAATTCACGTAATGTCTTTAAAATTTGATCAATATTTCTGAATTGAAATTAGGCTTTCGGGTAATCCTCCGTGTCGCGGAACTTGACATTTCCAACGTTTCAGAGCTACACACAGGTTTCATCATTAAGGTAAGACTAGAGAGGTCGCCTACTATGTTGGGCTCGTTACGCCAGGCTAATCCAGAAAATTTAAACATACGATTATTTTAAATTAAATAAAGATATAATTTAATTTTCTTTTTAAAATCATACAGAATTTTATATTACTCTGTTCTACTTTCTACTCCAGTTCTCTCAGCCTTTTCCTCATATAAATTTACTGCGGCCCCCTGGCCTTAAGTGTAAAATATAGAATATAGTAGTATCAAATTTGGTTTATTTTAAATGAATACAACAAAGATGAATGGACTCATTAGTGAAATGATGGATTTGTCGGTGGATTGGTCACTCCAACAACTCATCTCTACATCAAACAATAGATCCATCCGTCAATCAATAAATCAATCTATCAATCAGTCACTCTTTCGGTCTTTTTTTCTATCAGTTTGTCAGTGAGTATGACAGTCTAAAACTACATCCGTCAGTGAATGAATGAATAGATATCAATCAATCAATCAATCAATGTATCACTTAACGCATTAACTAGTCAATCCAACATTTAGACAATTAATCTATTCATCATGCACCCATTCACCAATGCATCAATGTATGAATCTATCCATGAAACAAATATTGCATCAATTCTTCAATCTAACTAGCCAGCTATCGAACTATTTTCAATCAACGCGTCAATCAACATATTGCGGGATTCATCCATAGTGCCATTAATTATCTAATATATTAATGCATCCCTTCATCAATCGATAAAAATAATCAATCAATCGGTCAATCAATCCACTTCCTCTCTACCTCTACCTCTCTACTATCTACTTATCTTCTATCAGCCTGTGCATCATCCATCCATCCATCCATATCCATCCATCCATCCCTCAATCGATCCATCCATCCATCTATCCAACTCTTCTGTCTGCTCCTAACACATCTATCTGTCTCCCTGTTTACAGCCTATGTAATCCTTATATCATATCATTATCCATCTACCTTAATATATACCTATGTCTCCATCTCTCTCCCTTCATTTGTCCATGTTGACATCTATGCACCCTTCCATCCATCTGTCCCATATACATTTCCTGTCCCAAGTCCGATATCCATCCATTCATATATATGCAGTAGTTCTAGGCATCCGTCCATGCACCCTTCAATGCATTCATCTAATCCAGCCATTTATCTCCTTCCTCCTATCTATCAATCCATCAATTTTTGATTCACCCATTTTTCGATCCGTCTATCTATCAATCCATTCTTCCGCCTATCCATCTAACAATCCATGAACTAATCAACCCATTGAATAATCAAACAAAAGTAAATAAATGAATCAATCCAACAAACAATCTGTGCATCAATTTATTCATTAATCAATCCATTAATAAATAACTGAATTGATCAAATCATCAATAGTTCCTAAATAAATAAATCCAGCCATCTGGTGAGTAGTAATTTAGTATGTTAGTCCATTCAATACGACAATCAATGAATTCAACAACCATCCATCGATTCATCCATAAGAAATAAATGACACTCCATCCATCCATCCAAAAATCAATAATTTAATAAACTAATACATTAACCCAGCTTGCTCCTTTTATACTTATATTAAATAACAACAGTGTTTCTTGTAATTATTTACAAATTTATTGAACTTTTTGAGCGAATAAAGGTCTATTGGTCATAAATAAAAAGTTGGACATCAACGGCACTTCATGACTTTTGGTTTTAATTAAAATTTCTTATGCAAGTTTTATGTGTTCTTTACATACGTGTTCTATCTTGTTCTTTATAGTCTGAAGCTGTATATAAGATATTAACTTACTATTGTATAATTTATTCATACTCAGATTTACCGGTACCATGAAACTGTCATATTAAAACTTAAAAAAATTGTTATATTATACATATCTTATTTTTACTCACATTCCTGTTACTGTAATGTTTGTCGATATGTTACTTATTTTTAGCTAAATTCCTATTAATTTTATAATTTTATACAACTTAAAAAGAATATACTTCATATTTTTCACATAGAAATTATTTAGCAATTCTCAAATTTTAACTTACTTCCTTGCTGCTGCAATCTTTATTTGTATATTGAGTCTAATATTAACTATAATTTCTTGTGAATTTCAGCTAGAATTCTTCATTAATTAAATTAAGTAGTGATTATTATACAAAATCGGTCACGTAACCCTCACTTATTAACTCCTTCTTTTTAACTGTAACGTTTTTCGATTTATTGGACCTAATCAGATCTAAATTCCTGTTAATACTAGTGAACATTGTTGAAATTATTCAGTGCTAAGTTATTCAGAATTCTCACATTTTAACTTGTTTTCCTATTAATGTTACGTTTGTCAAAATATTAGGTCTAATTTGAGCTACTTTCTTGTGAATTGTATTAAATTTCATGATAGTTATATTGAAACTATTTCGTACCGATATTTCTCTCATTTTCACTATGCTTTTTCTGTTGCCAACTATGACAGTATTCATTCCTTAGAGCTGATTTTGTGTTAGCCATAATATGTGTCGCGAAAATAGAAAATTATATTAATTCACTCATTCAATTAATTAAGGAAAATTCGGAATCCTTCCCTTCCCGAAATCCGAGGGTAAAAACAGTACGCATAAGCATGATTCATGACCGGCAGAGGGATTATAAGATCGATTTTCTCATATTTATTTTCTCTTATATTTCAATTTCAATTTACTGTAAAACTTTGTCAAAAGTCATAAAAGATGCAAAGAAAATATATCTGAATGAAAAAATACAAAATTCAGATAATAAGATTAAAACTATTTGGGATATTATTAAAAATGAAACTAATCGGTACTCAAAGAATGAAAATATTAGGCCTACTTGTATTAAAACCAATGATTGTAAAATAGATAACCCAAAATCAATTGCAAATCATTTTAACGACTTCTATATAAATATTATTCACAACTTAAACATTCAAGATTGTGCGGAAGATGCTGCACTTGGTTACCTAACTGATGCATTTAACACTGAGTTTTTAGGTCTCAAATTTATTCCCACAACCGCAGCAGAAATCATGCATGTGATAAAACAACTAAAAACAAAATATTCCTCTGGATATGATGAAATTCCAAGTAAAGTTCTGAAAGCTTCTTCTGAAATAATATCCCCTCCGTTAAGCTATCTATGCAATTTGCCAATGTAATGTGGTATTTTTCCAGAAAAACTCAAATATTCAATAGTAAAACCAATTTAAAAGGGAGATAAATATACTATTGCTAATTATAGTCCCATATCATTATTAACAACATTCTCAAAAGTGTTTGAGAAAGTTATGTAATAGATTATATCATACCTGGAGTCAAACAATATATTAGTTTTAGAACAGTTTGGATTTAGAAAACAAAAATCGACAGAGAATGCTGCTTTTAGTTTGGTGGATGAAATACTAAATTCATTAAATTCGAAACTAGATGTTGGTGGGATTTTTTGTGACTTGGCTAAAGCATTTGCTTGTGTAGATCGTAGTATATTAGTAAAAAAAATTGAAGTTCTATGATATTAAAGATGAGACGTTGGGTTGGTTTACATGGTACTTATCAAATAAAAAAAAAGTAGAAATAAATGTACCAAATAGTCATAAAGTTACTTATTCAGAATTTAGAAATATTAAAGATGGTGTTCCGCAGGGGTAAATTTTAGATCCATTGCTTTTTCTAGTTTACATTAATGATTTTTAGCCTCGACCATAAGACATTTATCTCATGTAATGTTATTTGCAGAAGATACAAGTGTGATTATTTCAAGCAAGCAATACGATCATTTTACAAACACTTCTAATACAGTGTTGAATATAATGAATGAATGGTTCCATGCAAATAAACTAGAACTTAATGTTGATAAAACCAGTGCAGTCAAATACAGTACACAATAGCGCCAAGGTGTCCTAAAGAATTCGATTAAATGGAACACATCTCAAAGAATCTATAAGCACAAAAGTTTCTTGATTTTGAATTTGATAATCACTTGAACTGAAAAACACACATAGAATGTATTGCTCGATAATTGAGCTCTGCCTGTTATGCATTAAGATCCTTATCTACTATTGGTGATATAAACTTACTTAAAATGTTATACTTTGCATATTTTCACTCTGTAATGAAATATGGATTAATATTCTGGGGTAACTCGTCTGAAGCTAAACACGTTTTTGTTTTACAAAAGAAAGCTATACGAATAATGGCAGGAGTGCATAAAAGGATATCATGTAAAAATATTTTCCGAAATTTAGAAATCTTGACATTACCTTGTGAATACATTCTTTCCCTAATGATGCTGTAAATTAAGAACCAAGATAAATTCAGTACTAATCAAGACAGTCATAATTTTTATACAAGACATAAATCAGATCTTCATCTACCCTTTGTTAGTCTAAGCTGTTTTAAAAAAAGGAGTTCGCTATTCATGTATAACTGTCTTCAATGCACTGCCAAATTGTCTTAAAGATTTGAAGAACCACGAGAAAAGGTTTAGAAAAGAATTAACCAAATTTCTACATACTCATACCTTCTACACAACTGATGAATTGTTTATGCTTGTGAATTGAATTATTCTACTTTAAATGACGTGTACAATTTTATATAGCTCAACTAAAATATGTTTTATATTGACTTAATCTGTTTACTATGCATTGTATATTTTTGTTTATCATAACTGATGAATTGTATGTGCTGTAGATTGAATAGTATACTGTATAGATCAACTGATGAATTGTTTAAGCTTATAAATTGAATCAATCTACTTCATATGAATTGTACAATTTTGTGTATCTTAACGAAAATAAGTTTGTAAATTAAACTAATTTGATTGTATATGTTTGTATAGTTTGGCTGATGAATTGTATATTCTCTTAAAATGAACACTAGTCTGTGTAGCTCTACTGATGAATTGTATATAGGCCTACTGTAAATTGAATGGTAGTGTGTATAGCTCAATTGATGAATTGTGTATGCTGTAAATTGTATAGTAGTCTGTATAGCTCAACTGATGAATTGTTTGTGATTATAAATTGAATTAATCTACTTGATATTAATTGTATAATTTTGTATACCTGAATGAAGGTATGCTTGTAAATTGAATTAATCTACTTACTTTGTATTGTATATATTTGTATAGTTTTGGCCGATGAATTTTATATGCTTTAAATTGAATAGTAATCTGTATAGCTCTATTAATAAATTGTTAGTGTTTGTAATTTTAAGTAGTTTGCATGATATGTCTTATCAATTTCTGTATATCACAACTGATTGAATTGTTTATTCCTTAAATTTAATTAACTTACTTGTTATGTATTATACATATAGCTCAACTGATGAATGATCGTTTGCGTTTGTAAATTTAATAATCTGATTGGCTATGTATTGTATAATTTTAGTAAAGCCATCGATGTAGCTCAGTCGGCAGACTCGCTGGGCTGCTGATCCGGAGCTGCGTTGAGGCTTGGGTTGGATCTCCCTTTGGTCTCATTGAATGGTTTCTTCCGAGGTTTTCCCCAGCCGTGAGACTGAAGCCGGATGGTCTATGGCGAGTCCTCGGAATCAACCCCTATGATTTGATTACTCCCATTGATTTGATTACCTGATTCGGTTTTTCCGAGGTTTTCTCCAACCAAAATGCAAATGCCGAGTAATCTTTTGGCGAATCCTCGGATATCATCTTATCTCACTACATCTCGCCAAAATATTGTAAAAAATTGCACAAAATTGTAAAAATTGTAGAAAATTACTAAATTGTAAAACTGTAAAAATTGTAATTGTAATATTGTAAAAGTTTGACTTTTTCCACATCTTAAAGCTTCATTGCTCATGTAAGATCTATGGAATAAAATAAATGAATGAATGAAATCACCAATGTCCCATTGCCAACATATTATTTTCTTACTGACTCAGTAGTTTAATTCTTCTATGTACAATTTTATTATTTACTTAACAAACACAAGTAATTCACATGGTTAAGTGTATTTCTGTAGATGGCTAAATTAAAGTTAATACTATCCATAATGCAGATGAACAGCTTATCACTATAATTCTCTATAGATGAAATCACTTAGACATTCCGTTAATGCTACCTTCACAACAAAAACTTGTGTCCGTAACATTAAAATAGGTGGTTACATGTCACATATGTGAACAGCTTTAGTTACTGCTATTTTCCTATGTATAGTCTACATTGTGAATCGCAGGTTAATTATAATTTTTTATCTGAGTTGTATTAATCGACTATTTGTATTCTGTTACGAGTAAAATTACTTCAATTTTGCCATGAACTATAGAGGCCGATAAGAACTAAAATATAAAGTAGGTCTATAATATAGGAAACAAAGTATCACTTGCATAGAGGGTATCTGAATTCTTTGCATTTACAACACTAATAATTAGTTAGTAAATCTTGATATTTATATTAAATTTTACTTACCAGGATATCTTCTCAGAAATCCAGCAGAACTGCCAAAATACTGCCATGATAATGATGGATCCATTTCATAATTATTAACAAATAGTGGGTCCAAGTACTCTGACCACTTTATGGCATTCAGAACTTCAGGATCTGCAATAAAAGATAGTATTACATAATTCACTGGAGAGATGTTTTCAATGCACTTCTACTATTGAGAGTCAAATAAACTAATTTAATCAGCCTAACTTATTTCTAGTTGGAGGCCCAGTATTGCATCCAGAAATCACGGAATTCTCAACATATATTTGTCTACTAAAAACAATTTTTAATAAAGAAGCAAAGGACAGATAAGTTTACATCATGCATAAAGACTCTATAACAAAAAGGCTAGTCCTATTATAAACATGCTAATCGATGGCTGAGAACGACACTGTTCTAAGTCCAACTTTTTTATAAGAAAGAAATCTGTGTTTCATTGCGTTCCAGTTTTTGTCTGCCTATATGAATCGAACAAAATTATAAATATTCCTCTCCATAATGTTGCTATGAAACTATTCCAAATTGTTTCATGAAGGTTTGAATGTCAGGAGCTCAAAATAGCTCCCCTGAAAAAAAAAATAGTGAAATGGATTTGGAACAGTCTGGTTCTGGGCCATCGTAATAACTACCGTAATAAAGAACTACTTGTACAACTATCTATCTCATTGCATGACTAAAATATTAACAAATTAACTTACAACAGTTACTAATCACTTCTGCTGTAATCTCTTGTAGCTACTATGGCAATACAAAGTTTTAATCCCAAAACTAGTAAAGTAATATGTTAATAACTTGATTTACTTCATTATGTAGTTGACTGACAAAGTAAATGCTTAAATATTAATATATCTCATTAATGATTCAGTCACTGGCCGTTCGTCTCAGCTAGTTTTTGATGTAAGAGTACAAATGTTTGGCAAGTGTGGCGTTGACAGATATCTGACCTACAATTTTCTGATCTTGTAAGCGAGTTTTCTAACCACAGGATGTCAGAACTAAAGATGTAACAAAGTAGCAAACTTTGAAATATTTCCGCTAGTTCTCAGTAGATGATACAATAAATTCAAAAGTGTTGGGGAAAATGGTGACGTACTGTAGATTAAGTAAATTATCCTCATAATTGATAGTATCCGCGGTTTCCCGCTAAACCTAGTGCATTTTACAATCATTAAAATGTGGATGAAATTTTGAATTCTATAATGCGGGTATTATGTACTATTGTCGACACTGACTATTATCTTCGTCCTTCTTCAAGGAATGATCACTCATATAAATTGAGGGAAAGGAGACAGAGGACGGACACTGGAAAGTTTTCTTTTCTCAATCGTACTATCAGGGACTGGAATGCTTTACCTACAGACTTACTAAAGGCTTTACAAATAACCAAAAATGTTTTTAAAAATAGGCTTAAGGACTTTACTAATAGACGGTAGTATATTATACACACTATTTAAAGGATATAATTGATATTAGGTTATTGAAGTGTTGTGTCAGTGAAGAAGTGTGTTGTGTAAGTGAAGTGTGTTTCTGTCAGTGAAGCTTCATAGTTTATTGTGGCAGTGCAAAGTATTTGAACAGTGAAATGTTTTTGAAGTGTTAGTGAAATCAGGATAAAATCAGTGAAATGTGTCGTAGTTCCAGTGCAGTGAGTGATTTGTCAGCGAAATGAGTGTAGTGCTGAAAGGTACTAGTGCAAGTACTCGTGGGTTTTAGTTCGAACTTAGGTTAAGGTACAAATTAGATTTACTTTAAATGATATTTTAAGTGATCGTGCTTCATTTAATTTAGGATGCTCCCTGTTATTATTATAATTGTTATTATTATTATTATTATTATTATTATTATTATTATTATTATTATTATTATTAATTACACCATTTTGAATCTTTCGTACACTACTTTTAACACTTGAATATAAATAATTGATTACATGGCAAAATTAATCCTGTTAATTATGTAAGCATGTGCGGCTTATAGCTGTTTCGGTGCTACTTGACAACATCCTCAGTGCCTTCTGTGCCTCGGCGTCATCTCAATATCGCTGTCTGTTGTGTGGGTGCGTTCGTGTGATGAAGAGTTGAGTCAAATAGTGTGTGTGTTCTGAAATTGATCTGTGTATTCTCAAATAAGCGATACTAAGCTCACAAATATATAGGTAATTTCTGCAGTGCTAGGGAAAAGTGACACAAATCAGTTTCCAGAAACCTTTTTTGATAATTTATTGACAACTTACGGAACATCTGCTGGCTTGGAAAAAAATACGTAAGTATTTCTCCCATTACAATAATTCATACAGAAAAAAATCAAATCGACATAAACCAGTGTAAGTTGTCAATAAATTATCAAAAAAGGTTCGTGGAAACTGACTTATGTCACTTTTCCCAAGCACTGCAGATTTTTAAACATGTGCAACAGCTCTGAATAGCGTATTGAGAAGTGGTTGGCTTGGCTCGCAGATCAATTACACATCTTATAACAGTATTTACTGAATTTAAAGAAGTCGAATAGTATTGTAGGTAAACGTTTTGTTTTGGATAATGCATTGGCCATTTATTGACGTACTATAAACTACAAAACTGAATAGAAAGTATTTTTATTTCAAAGTGTTGAATTAGCATTTTATCTAGTCTATAGTTCTTGAGGAAGTACGTAAGCTAGCGAACGAAGAAAGTAACCATTTGAACAGACGGAAAATTTTTCTATTCAGAAAATTCATGTTATCGTCGAATCTGGAACTAATGCTGCAGTTAGAGACAAAAATGTTGCAGGTCTTTTACAAAGTAAATGAAAGTTGTCAATAGTACTTTTTACGATTGAAATAACTGTAAATATGAAAATTATTTCCTACAGTTTCTTTGTGTACTTCGTTTCATTTGCAGCTGAATCATATTGGTATGAATACAGCAATGATACGCGAGGTAGTATTTTGAAAGTTGAATTGCTATTCATAAATACAGAGTTTATATACTCGCTTTTCATAGTGCTAAAATATTTCTTCAAGTATTGATGAACGTAAGAATCATCTTAACAAACCGAACAACGCAAACAGGAAAATATTCATTCATCCCATTATATTGTATCATGAAGGAACTATGTGTCAGCGAAACTTAATATTCGAGCAATGTGGGTGATGTGCTGGAAAAATGTGAACCCATAATTTATGTGTTGAAGGAAGGAAGTAAAAAAATATAAACTATGTGGTCTATGGTCTCTATAATAGGAATGTAATACAACATATTTAATTCTGTCGTTTTGGATAAAACGAACAGACAAGTGTAAGAAGTAAGATTCTTTAAAGGCAGTGCATTTTTTGTGAAAAATTTGTCGCTACTCACAAACATTTGCAAATTATCTAGATTTCAGTTCGTGACGTATTATTAAAAATTAAATTATGGCTGCAGAGGTTATATAAGCGTCGCCGGCGTGCCCGAATTTTGTCGCGCAAGAGTTCTTTTACGTGCCAGTAAATCTACTGACATTAGCCTGTCGTATTTAAACACACTTAAATGCCATCGACCTGGGCCGGGATCGAACCCGGAACATCGAGCACAGAAGGCCAGCGCTATACCGATTACGCTACCGAAGCCGACTAACATATTGTTACAGGCACGTTCTTCTTCATGAAATCGTAGCTTTCTGTTGTATCCACTGTCGATTGCACAAATCATTTTGCCATTTCTTTAAAGAAATTATAATTTAAAATTTACTTTTACGTGAGTATGAACCATTGTTTATTCTCTATTTTATGGAAATTTGAAAGTACGCTGCAAATGATAATGCAAGTAAAAGGGCATAAAGCGGTATTTTTCAGCTTGAAAAGCACTAGCACTACATTAGGTATTGCACATTTATTTTTCATCAATAATGAGTCCAAGGTAATTTTAATTTTTTAAGAAAATAAATAAGAATTAAAAATAAAACAGACAAAATATTAAAAAAAAAAATGTATTTGTTGCACCAAGCTCTTCGATTGTTTGAAGGCATACATACTTATAAATTCGTTTCAGAGAAAATTAAGTGGGGAGAAGAGATTGTCATCCATAATAGGACTAACTGTGTTTGAGCAAAGAGGGGTGTTTTTGCAATGGAGAAAATATCTTTCCTATCTGTAAATGGGATTCTGTATTCAATAGTCGATTGACTGTAGATTTAATTTATGACTGAATGTTATCATAAAGTATATAGATAGTGAAAGAGTGTTTAAACATTTTTGTTAGTGATTCATTTTGTTTCATCAATTGAAAAGGAAAGGTCATTTTGGGCAAATTGATATAAAATATTGAATTCTTAATTTGAATATGGAGGTGACAACCCTGAGTCCAACATACAAAATGTACTCAATATAATTCTATGTGGACAGTAGAAAGTAAGGAAATGTTCATTTAACTTTATGTCAGTCAAATTTAGAACTTCGGAATGTGTTAATATTAGTCCTGAACCTTATTATGGTTTTCTAAGAAAACTTCAGTATAGACTTTTTTTTTTCAAAAAAGTTTAGTAGGTGTTGTAGAATGTATTTCTGGCTTGGATATCTCCATATTATACATTTACTGCCTATGACGTATTAAAGATGGTGGCCGGTTCATCACAAAATTGTTCATATCTCTGTTAAACCTTGACGGATTTACATTAAACTTGCACTTTTGTACTAATTTCACCTTGAATAAGCAAATAAAAAAAAGATTTTATATCGAAATAATTCCTAACATACTTAAGGTATTTACCAGGTACATATAACTATTTTCTTCTTTTTTTTCAATAGTTATCCTATATTTTCTTTGCTATTCTCTCTTCTTGTTCAAAGTTTCTGAAATACAATGAAGATGTGGGTGTCATAAAATAATTGTGTATAGTATCAAAAGAGAGTGTAAAGGCTCATTAAAAATGAAAATTAAACATAAACTTAACATAAAAAAGTAGTCACGTTATTTAATGGGGCCATTCACAATGATTTACATAAACTTTGACATTAACATTACCATAACATGATAACATGAAGACCATTTATATCAGGGGCAATCAAACGGAAACGGGTCAGATACCAAAATTTATAATAGAACATTTATTAACTAAAAAATAATCTGCAAACCTGTTTATACATTTATCCCAATGCGAGACAAGACGATCAATCTCATTCTCGAATAAGCTTATGGGCTGTCTACCGAACCAGTCCTTTACCCAGTCACACTCGTCTTCGTTTGATGCAAAACGAAGTCCACGAATGTCTTTCTTCAACTTTACAAAAATGTGAAAATCGCATGGGGAGAGATCTGGGCTGTAGGGGGATGTTGAAGCGTTTCCCAACCAAATCTCTGCATCGTATTCCTCACGGAATTGGAAGTATGTGGACGGACATTATCATGAAGAAGGAAAACGCCATTTGATAACATTCCAGGGCTTTTTTGACTTAATGGCGCATCTCAATTTCTGTAAAGTTTCTTCATAACGCTGTGCATTGATTGTGGCTCCATGCTTAAGAAATTCAACAAGCAGAGGACCCATAGAATCGAAGAGGAACGTCAACATGACTTTACCGGAACTTGTGTGTATTATTTTAAACGTTTTCGGTGTGGGAGAATTAATGTGTTTCCATTATTGGCCTTGTCATTTGCTTGCCGTTTCAAAATGGTTACACTACGATTCGTCCCCAGTGACAATTTGGAACAGAAATGCATACTCTTCCTTCCCTGGTATCGTTGCAAGTGACCCGGTGAAGCAACCTTTCTGCTTGTTTTCTGTTTCTCCGTCAACTGATTTGGAACACATTGCGCGCAGATTTTTCGGTAATGCAGGTGCTCATTGCAATGACGCGTATGGAACCGTGATTTATTCCCACCAAACTACGAAGTTCTTCCACAGTGATCCGTCGATTTCTCCTTATAAGAGCATCAACCTCAGCAATAACAGCAGGAATGATGGCACGATGAGTCACTCCTGGGCGAACATCCTGCTGCACTGACATGTGTCCCTCTCGGAATCTCTTGTACCATTCCAGTACGCACTACCATGACATGCTGTGCAAATCTAGCTTGCAGATAAAGCTCCCTGTGAAGCAGACTTGTATAATTTCAAGGGAAAAATTGTTAACAGAAAACCACAATTTCAAGTCACACAGAGTTTGTGTGAACTCGATGTGGGTTTCTGGCGTCTTGTCAGCCCACTCGAGGTATGTGGATATAAAGGTAAAAATTGAGACGGTGTCGGATGAAGTTCCAGGATAGCTCAGTCGGTAGAACGTTGACTCGCTCAGCCAAAGTTCCCGGGATCGATATCCGACCCAGAAAAATGTTTCTCTTGAAATTATTGATGACATGCTTGTTCGCCGTAAACAGCAGACATGCGACGATGGATTTCTCGTCCTCCAACTCCTTCATGATTAAAAATCGCACTACACCTCGCTGTTCTTCTTTACTTGCCTCCATTAGGGATGGTGGACGAACACACACATATTTAAACGAACGACTAGTGTGTAAGCAGAGGTTGTAACTGTGATTTAGTGAGTTGCTACCATATTATGTTAGTTCAGCAATAAAATTCCAGAGGTACCAAGTTGCCCGCCATGAGATATACGCATTGTGACCCGTTTTCATTCTACTACCCTTCACATATTGTCTGTAATAAGAGATTATATAACCGCATTTACGAATAGTATAGAATAAGTGAGTGCCAAAGAGCTTTGAGGGTTTTAAAAGTCATATTATATTTACAGGATGATGTTCTCTCTCTTACTTGTGATTTTGGGTGCAGATCTCCTGTGTCATGTATAGTGTTATTTAACGATCCTTTTTGTGTTAGCTTAATAAGTGCTCTATAGTGTTTTGACCCTGTTTACCTTTTATAGGGTTTTAATTTAATTTGTATTATTTTTATCCGTGTTCGTATTTTTTGTATTTACGTGTAGGATGGAAGATAAGATCTTAAACTAATGTAAGTTAGCAGCCGTTTCTTTCATAGCACATGACACATTCAGGTTAGAAGAAGGGTATGAATACACCCTCAATTACATTCGAGACAAGACAAGTATAATATACAAAATTGAGACATCGAAGTTTGTAACAAGGAACTAAAACTAATGTTGGAAATGATACAATGTTTTCAAAACCCAGAGAGGGTAACAAACAACCCCTTACCGAGCGAGTTGGCTCATGCGTATCGCATGGGTCTCGTAATCGGGAGGTCCGTGGTTCGATTCACGGACCGACCAAGCTGACTGTGGTTTTTCCGTGGTTCTCCACAATTACTTAGGCACAGTCCGGTTTGGAATTTTCATTTCTACGGTCCATTTTCCTTTCCCCTCCCATGTAGAACAGGAATTTAGATTTCATATAATGTCAGCTTCATCATATCATTCTATAGACAATTTCAGGTCAAAACGCATATCTTCATCCGATTAAGGGAAGGGAAGTCTTCTCCACAATCGTTTCTGGGTTCTCAGCCTTCCGCAATATCTCTGCCAGGATTCACTCTTTAAGAGCACTTCCAATGGCGTTTCGACACCTTGGAAGGACCGTTGGAATGGATCCTGTGCTGTTTGGTCACCTTGGCGGTATGAATTTAGAGCGGGAGAGGGTAGGAGGCCCCCATTGGGTGAGCAGCCAGTAGGCTGGTACACCCTCACCCTCATTCATCCCATATAATTCGGGGTGCACAATAGGCCTCAGTGAGTCATTCCACGTCAAATCGCACAAAATTATACAAATTTTGACCTTCATATTTCTGATTGCGTTTATATTTTTTTTTTACCAACTCTATGGGTCTAATAAACCAACAAGTGTACTTTTATTTCCTCCTAAGTCCACATGTTTTTAAAATATTGCATGTTAAAATTCGTTAAAAATGTCGCACAATCCAACATTTAAAGTGTCATATTTCCGAGGATATTTAATGTTAAAATTTTTTTTGAAAAATGCATTTAAAAGCTTAAAGTACTGTCTTTTGTTAAATATTTACTAACTAATTTTAATATAATTATTACAAATATTTTTATGATTCAATTTTTAAAAGTTACTAACTAACTAATTTACTAACTAATTTTAATATAATTATTACAAATATTTTTATGATTCAATTTTTAAAAGTTACATATCAATGTGAAATAGCTGTATTAAAAATCTAAAAAAAATGCCTACTAGGTGCACTGAAGTATTCTTAATAATTCCAGAAAAAATCACAATGGGATCTCCAATAGTTTAATGGAAATTTAATTACTTACGACGCAATGTGTTGCGGTCGGTGCAGCAGCAGTGGACGGGAAGCGTTGAAGCGCGCTAGGAGGTTTATCGGCGCTGGATGATCGACTGTACGTTGCAAGATTACATCCAGTACAGATCAAGTCACTCGATAGAACACTGCTAATTTACTTATTATGATATCCTCAAATATTTGTACATTATGCTTTTTAAACGTTTGTTTTCATTCACACTACACTTTAAATTTTCATTCGCCTACCTTCTTTCTTGAAAGAAAATTGTTTTACTAGGCCTAAATCTTCAGTTTTTGACAACGGAATGAAAGAATGTAATTTTAATGTATCAGTTATTGGTTTTAGATTGTGGTCTCTGGCCTGCAAATTTTCAGTGTGGTTTTTGTGCTTATTCAATGGACAAAATATAAATTACACTTTAGAAATGTTTTTTGTGACCAATCAAACAGTTTTTTTTTTTTTGTTGATGTTGTTTTATAGGATCTTGTATAGGCTGCTCTCGTTGCAAGTCTTTTAACAGTTCCTCCAATGCCACCACATGGACTTTTACCATGCGACGTTGCAAAGAAGTGTCATTCAGCACTAATTCCATAATCGTCTTCATGTAAGCAATTATTTTTAAAATTCTTTATGTCTTTGTATTGTTAACTTGATCCATCGGAAAAGTAAATGATTTTTTTTTTCATATCGTTGAATTCTTGCTTTAAGAAGTTGATTGCTTCGGTTTGAAAACAACGAAAGGAATCGGTGTCATGTGTCATGCTTTCTGAGACGACGACAATATTTTTGTGACGAATTTCTGTATCTTCTTTGAAATATACTGCGAAAGGATGTATTGTGTCTTTGCATTTTTTCCAATGCACACCTTGTACTCAATCTTGTATTACAAATGAATAATTTTGAGACAAGTCTGGAATAGGCCTAACTATGTAATTTTCAGGTTGTACATTTTCTTTGCATTCCGTCAAAAATAAAATATGGCGACTTTTGAAGGGATGACGATGCATCTTCTACATGAAAAACTTTACTTGCTTGGAAGCCTTTTATTTTTTTTTTACTTTTCACGGGGGTATCGTTTTCGTTGTAGTTTTCTTTTCTTGATAGGGGATTCTATTGACATCAAACTGTTGTTTAATTCCTCAATATTGGTGATTACTAGCGCTGTATCCATAGATCTGCTAGAATAATAACTGGGATAATCACTCTCTCTGCCCGCACTTTTATTTGATTCATGTTTACTAATATCACAAGAACTACCGGCTTCACATATAATTTCATCTGACCTATCTGGAAGTTGATAGATTTTTTTACGGAACGAATCACATATTCGCACATTGAAAGACTCCTTTAAATTGAGCTTTATCAATAAATCGCGACTTATGCATCTCAGTGTTTTCTTTTTAAAAGCGTGATTAGAAAGGTCAAATGGATTTAAACACTTGTTATATATTACGCGTTCTTTACCGTCACTGATGTTGTATAGAAGTCACGTCACTCCATGAAATTCAAACCCTGACTGATTATTTTTCTCTTCTATATTTTGTCTCCTGCCATCTGTTTACTGCCATAAAGTTTACTGCCTTCCCCAGCCTTGCTATCTTTAAACACTTCGCTATATTACAGTATAAACATATAGCATTGTGAAGGGCCCCCCTCTTAGCTGTTCTTCTTAGCTGTTCTGACAATAATAAGATAGCTTTAGATATTTACTGTTCCTTAAGGTATTGATCATTTGATGAATGAATGCATTTCTTTCGTAGTGTTGCGAGATCAGATATTACATGCAACGGGGTATTTCGTAAAAATTTCCGCCGACAGCCTTCTAGTCTACTTATGGCTGCAAGTAGTACATTAGCTGGGAATCGCGAGCGCGTGCATGCCTCCGGAAAATAAATTGTTACAAATGTATGTGTAGAGATCCCACATTTCTAAATGCAGTAGTTTACAGATAATGCATCAGGGAAAATTCTATAATTTTTCAGATTTTTAAGTTGGCTATTTAAAATAGTAATTATGCTTTGAAAAAGAAATGATTAAAAAAATACGCCAAATTTTAAAATTATTAGTGATAGGCCTAAAGTAATAAAAAGTGTTGTATTTAGTCTTTAAAATGCACCAAACCGCAAATCTCAATTATTTATAGACATAGAGTTCCAAGTGAGTTTATGTAACAGTGCGCGCATAATTTTCGTAATTTCAGATAGTCATAACTGCACAAAGAATTAATAATTGTGAAAATAAAACAATACGGGTCTCTTTATTTGCTGTGTGGAATTCATGAAAAAAAAATTCGACCATTTCCGAGAAGGTAGTGTTTTATGGCTGTGCGATTTGACGTGGAATGACTCCAGTATGGCAGACGTGCAATAGGTCATCCTAACCCTCCCATAGCCACCGTGACCTAACTTAACCTAACAACCTCTTCTTATCTTTTTAGCCCTCCAAACAAAGGAAGTAGAAGTTGTCACATGAAATTTGCAATAACTGTCATTCTAGTGGGAGAAACATTGCAGAAGCTGTGTTTTCGACTGATGGTAAATATGATGATACACAGGACCTTAGGAAGTCTTGGAGTAAAATAAAATGTCTGGTCTTAGTAAACTTTTCAGTACCGTACATTATTTTATGTAGGCCCAAATACCATTGAAGAAGATTATACAATCGAAGAAGATGATGGAAATACGCGTTTTTAAGCTTTCACGAAGAATGTGATCAGGATTAGCTTTTTGGGTAATTCATAGTGCCCACGAATTCGACATTTCCAACGTTTCGGAACTACATACAAGTTCCATCATCACGGTGGATTTGTATAACCAGATATGTATGATCAGGCAGGTCGCCTATTCTGTTGACTGTCTATTTCCAGAATTTATTAGTAACATGGCACAGTAGGTAGTAGTAGTAGGAAGGTAGGTAGGTAGTAGTAGTAGTAGTAGTAGTAGTAGTAGTAGTAGTAGTATCTTCATCCATATTGATATTCACAGATGCAACGAGGTCATTACATTAGACGGCCTGTCCGTCCTTAGACTATTGCCCTGATGATGGAACCTGTGTGATGTAGTTCCGAAACACCGGAAATGTCAAGTTCCAGGACACAATCGAATACTCGAAAGTCTAATACTGAAGATGATGAAGACTTGATAAAAAGTATTCAGAAGCGTGGAATCTTAAGGCACAAGCTTTATCAGAACAGGCCACACAAAAAAATTGCAGTAGACACTTCACGGGGTCCAGATCATGTCATTGTACGCGCCATAAAGAGCGATATCGCTTCAGAAATACGTAATAGGATTGATTGCTATTCGCATGTTACAAACAGCAATAGTACTAGCAGCATGTCTTAAGAAAGCAAGAACAATGCTTATACTTAAGGGTGGTTATAGAAATGATATTGCTGATTGGCCACCTATTACGATCTGTTCTGTTGCTCGTAAGGTAATCGAAAGGGTTTTTGGATAAATGCCTTCGAGAATACATGACCTGTAATCCTCAGAACGGGGATTTACGTCATCTGCAGGTGCATACAAAAATACGTTCACCTTTGCCTCGGTATTACAGTCTTCTAGAGTACAGAAATCAGATGTTACTGTAATCTTCCTAGACGTCAGAAAAGCTTTTGATAGCATTGGACATAATCGTTTACGTGAAACTTTAAAAACAGCAGGAATTTCTAAAAAAAAAAAAAAAAAAAAAAAAAAAAAAAAAAAAAAAAAAAAAAAAAAAAAACTTTCAGAATTAATAATAAATCTACAAACTGATAACTGTACTCGAATAGAAACAAGCAGTGGGAAAACGGCTGATTTATATATATATCAGAAGAAGTGTTATGCAAGACTCGCCCCTTTCGTCTATTCTGTATAATTTGTCAACAGATCATACAGTATCTTAGATGAATTAACTGAAGATGGAATAACTTCTCACTACGGGTTTTCTCTGGTACCCAATCTGGCGCCTTTAGCAGTAATGGAATTTGCAGACGATGTGGTTTAATAGGCAATACTCAAAAGGCTGCTCTTGAACTCTCAAAAATCGTCACAAGAAAATTCCAGGAAATAGGACTTTCTAGCAATCCCAACAAATCCATAGCAATTTGTATTGAGCAGGGGAAATTGAATGAAGACCTATTTGAATTTCGGAATAGTGAAATTACAACTTTGCATCATGGAGAAGCAATTCGTTACTTGGGTGTAAATTATTCCAATAAAATTATTTTTAAACCAGCTCAAGTACTTCAAGGACTGCAAAATAAAATAGAAAACTCACTTCTTCTCCATTATTACAGGCAGACCTTAAATTCATTAAATTAATACCGTCATTTGCCCTGGACTAATTTACCCATTCCAAACCATCAGGCCACAAAATATTCCTAAAAAATTCTTAATTGATACTGACATTTTGATAAGTAGTACACTTAAAGAAATACTTCAGATACCTTCAGACATCCCTAATGGAATAGTGTATGCGGAAAGAAAGAATAAAGGTTTGGGACTCTTCTGTTCTAAATGGGAAGCGTATCTCCAACATATTAACATATGTAAAGTGTTAACACTCTCAAATAATGATTATATATATATATATATATATATATATATATATATATATATATATATATACGGCACAAGATACCTGAAAGAAGAAATATCTCTATCACTACAGTCACTTGATACCCCACTATCCGATCGTTTTAAACATTCTCGCCTCGATATTATCGATGCAAGGAAAGTGAGAACGGAGCTAAAAACAAGAACCTTCGAAGAGTGGAGTAATTTGCAGCATAAAGGAAAAGGCGTATGTCTATACGCCTAATTCATGGATCCGAGACCATCGTGGCTTGTCGTGCATTAAATGGCGAGAGACTATCAAGATGACAGCAAATGTTTCTGCAGTTAGATCTGTACCGGGACGACATCAGAACGATCACGTCTGTAGGCGCAGCCATAGAGAGGTAGAAACCCTTGCGCACGTCCTGGGAGCCTGCTCTCACGGTGATGTATTAAGGAATACGCATTATCATAACATTCGCTCCATTATAGCTGCAGCAATAAGAGATAATGACATCAAGGTTTTCGAAGAAGTCCACGGCCTAGCAGAAAATGGAAGCCACAGAAGAATTGATAGGCCTATAATTGCTTTTAAAATCAATAGCAAAGGTTGTATTATTGAGTCAATCATCAGGTTTGAAAGCCATCAGTCCCAGCAGCCTTTAGAAGTCCAACAAGAAAAGCAGAGCATTTACACATCTACCATTTCATACTATAAAGAAAAGTAGAAACTCGACGATATGGAGGCAGTGGGCCTAGTCGTTGGCACAATTCTAGGCTTCCTAGCAAAATTAATCTCTTTCGCTCCCAACATTAATTTTAAAAGAAATAACTATTGCCACTGTCAGGGGTTCCTTACAAATTTTTAAAAACCATTGCTATTATTTACCTTAATTATTGCACTTTTCAGGATTTTTCAGTGTTGTAAATTTTAACTGTCTTCAACTGAACATTGTATTTAACGCATTATACACATTTATTATGATGATGTTTATTATTACCATTATTATTATTATTATTATTATTATTATTATTATTATTATTATTATTATTATTATCTGGTATGCTTTGTCTACGGGCAACCTCCAAATTTGTGGAAGCAAATACAAAAATTAAAATATATACAACATATGTATATCGTAGAGCCAAGAAAGCAACGTTGCATAATATGATGACAAGGGAATCAATACATTAGAAATGTAAATGCGAAACATTAATAACAAGCTTTAATCATGTTGATCCCGAATACTGTAATTCAGCATGCAACTGTTTACACAGCACTATTGAATTTCAATAACATCCTAGACTAGTTGGACCAAAACTACATAACAATAGTCTCTGACGACGGTGTATACTATATTCCACACAAAGTACAGCTAAGAAATGGCATTAAGTGAAAATAGATTTTACTTATTTTAGGATAATTCTTGGTTGTTTACTAAATATGTCAGTATAAGGGACACATAAAATGTGTTAATTGAAAGTTCAGTGTGTGATGTAAATGTAGTAGATCCGTTTCATGTTTGTAAGGAGTAAGGACTATTCAAGGGAATAAAATGGATGCTTATGTTGGAAGAAATCTTGTTCACATTACAGGTGCAGTCATTTCTGACAGAACATTCCATTGAGTCTAATACAAGTAAGGAAACTTACTTCAAATTCTGCAATTCACTTCCTTGGCAATGGGAAAAGAGCGTATCATGTGGATCTGGATGCCAGTGTGGAAAAGTTCCTCTTTGACGTTAAGATATTTGTTGAAGGTGAAGGCAAATATCAGAACATTTTTTGTATCGGGATAACATATTTGTCAGAAATTTGATCCGTCCTCATCAACAAGATGTCTGGGAACTACGTTATGATTATCTGGTAGCCTACTGTATTGTAGGGCAGAAAAATGCGTTGCCATGAATGGACGTCACATTGAGCACCTCCTATGAACAAGTGTTCAGATCTCAGAAAATATGTGTTGTAGGACCCATGTTTATAAGACATTATTTTCTTGTTTTGATGCATACTAGCACCTAAAATATTGGATACTATACACCTTGTATAGTGACGAATAAATTGTGACATACAGCATTGTAGTTAGGGACGTATAGCCATCAATACATATCTACAGGCTATAGTGATATCGGTAGATGTCGATAACGTGGAGAGATTGCGGTAGATGGAGATAGCGAGACAGTTATGTATAGTGATACTGTAGATGGATATGTATATAGATATGCAGCAAAATGAGAGAAAAATAAAGGAAAATATAGGTGAGACAACAAAATAGAATGTTTTTAAAATGTTCTGCTTTTCTTCGCCTCACACTTTTTGACGTTATCCCAAATTCCAAAATGGGATTATTGTTAAATACAGTGAAACAGTTAAAAAACTTGACATTTTTGTGGATAGCGGTCTAAGTTGGAACACTCAAGTAACACACATTTGCAAAACAAAATATATTTTGTCTACGTCACTCCTTGTTTCATACGAAAGAATTTCTACCAGTTAGTCTAGAAAAGAATGTTATTCAGACGCTTCTATGTAATGCCCCATTTTGATTATTGCGATTCCTTGCTAACTAATATATGTTCACTTTTAGCTGAGAGACTACAACGTGTTCAAAATATGTGCATACGAATCATCTGCAATACTCGTAAATTTGACCATATAACGCCTTCCCTCCAGTTACTTTCATGGGTGCGTCTGAAGGAACGAAGAACAATACATTCACTGTCTCTTCTATTTAGAATCATGCGTACTTCTACTCCGAATTATCTGACATTGCGCTTTCAATTTCTTACAATTCTTAGAAACCGGCATCAAGCACTTCTTTATGTCCCTAATCACAGAACGTCTTTATACTCACCCTCCTACACTGTAGAAATACCTCACCTCTGGAATTCGTTACCTAATGACGTCAGGGACTGTCGGACTTTATCACAATTCAAAATTAAATTGGAAAATTGTCTTATTTAATGGCTTTCAGGTACTGCTATAATTGTTGATTTGTGTTTTTTACTCTAGATTAAAATTGCAATTTTCTTGTTTATGTTCGTTAATTAGTTAGGATATAATTAATTATGATACTTAATCACTTATCTAAAGTTTGTGTGACTGCAACCTGTGTATATTTTCGTGTGGCTTTTCTTTGTTCATAGTGTGATTTTTCTTTTTACTGCTGTTACTGTATTTGTATTTCTTCTGGTGTGGAAGAGAAGACCTGATGACCTTAACTACACCAGAATAAATAAGTAAATAATGACTCTTAAATTCAAATTCCTGTGTCAATTGTTCAGTACAGTATCTTGCTAATAACATTTAATCGCATTAAATCTGACAACATTGCTACAATGGAACGAGCAGCTTGTGGACAATGGCGGCGTACTAACGCAAACAGTCACCTGAGTCGCGCACATCCGGGGGCAGCAGGACGGAGCTGAGGCTGGTGTTCACGGCCAACTGGTCGAAGTGCCTGTTCTGCGTGAGGCTCATTTCTTTGGAACCGTCCAGTAGGCGGCCGTCCGAACCGAACTCGTTGAGGCGGCGGGCGTTGAAATAGCGCACGGAGGAGCCCGTCTCTAGTTTGTGCGATAGTGCCGCCTGTTCCGCAGAGTCCATGATCCTCTGCAACAACAGCACCAAGAATCGTTAATAATAGATGTCAGTGGTACTACTACTACTACTACTACTACTACTACTACTACTACTACTACTACTACTACTAGTACTACTACTACTATTTAATTATTCATTATGTACTCTGTAACATAAATTCTGGCAAAAACCTGGGAAAGGATAAATAAAAATATTGCATGGTATCAAATATGATTCTCCGATTTGATGAATAAGAAAGAAATAAGCCTAAAATATAACAATAATTCTTAACCATTATGGATGAAAGTGATATTCCAAATATTGATGTGGTTTAAAGTTTTTATGGATTTGTAAACCGCAAAATAGATGTAAGAACATCCAATGTTTCAGCTACTTTATCATGGAAGGCAAAGAAAACGGTTTAACCTATCGGTTACCAGACATAATATTTAATTATTTATTTATTTATTCATTTACTTATTTACCTACTTATTTATTTATTTATTTATTTGTTTATTTATTTATTTATTTATTTATTTATTTATTTATTTATTTATTTATTTATTTATTTATTTATTTATTTATGTCTATAACAGGGCAAAACCCCAATTACAATAGACAGTACAGATATTTGTTTAAAAAACATAGAATTGCATATAACATGAAAAAAGAAATAAAACAGATACAAATGCAAGATACCAGTGTAATTACATATTAAAAATTGAAAATGAAAAAAAAAAAAAACAAATAGATACTACCTAAATAAAAGACACAGATATAGATATAAATTAAAAATGCCAAATAAAAATAAATTAAAAAGAGTTAAGTGTAGATATCATAGTAAAAAATGTAAAATATAGCTATAATTGGCAAATTACAGAGTAAATATAACACTATGTTAATAAATTCAATGTACAATATATTATATAGTAGGCCTAATAGGCTTCATTTATTTAACTTACTTAAAAAATTCACCACTACAGAACATGTGTTCCAATTAGTAGGATATCTCATAATAACTATAACTAACATGCAACTAGAAGAAAGCTCCATAATGTCTATAAAAATGTCCATATTCAAAATGTCCGTCCACACCTGTTGAGTAACGGTTAGCGCGTCTGGCCGCGAAACCAGGTGGCCCGCATTCGATTCCCGGTTGGGACAAGTTATCTGGTTGAGGTTTTTTCCGGAGTTTTCCATCAACCCAATATGAGCAAATGCTGAGTAACTTTCGGTGCTGGACCCCGGACTCATTTCACCGGCATTTCGGTGACATAAACATATATTATATATCAGAAAGCTTACGTAAAAGAAAACTAAACTCACTTCTTGAAACTTATAATCTTAATCACCAGTAAGTTTCCTAACCAGAATACAAGCTGGAAGTAGTACAGTCATTGATAATATATTTATAGATAAAAGTAGATTGAATTCCTATTGAACAGTACCATTAGTCAATGACCTGTCTGGTCACGATGTACAAATTCAAAGTGTTTTCAATGTGGTTGAAAAATTCCAAAGCGTTAATTTAAAAAAAAAAAAAGGATTATAAATGCTGAATACCTTCATCATTTAAATACATATATACAAAATGAATCTTGAGAAAATGTATATAGTACCGATACCTTACTTACTTACTTACAAATGGCTTTTAAGGAACCCGAAGGTTCATTGCCGCCTTCACATAAGCCCGCCATCAGTCCCTATCCTGTGCAAGATTAATCCAGTGTCTATCATCATATCCCACTTTTGCTGTGGTCGTGCCAGAGAATCAGTCCTATTCCGAGGCTTATTGTAGGGATTCGTAACAAGCTGTTTTTTACGGTGATGGGTTGTTAGCCCTTCGCCCAACCCCCAAGCTGGAGGACCACCCCTTATCGGCTGTCCACGATTGCTTATTCAATATATTCTCAGCTACCCTCCATATCTGGAGGCCGTCTCCTCTATCCGCAACCTGAGGACGCGCCATGCCGTGGTGATAGGGACCCACAATACATGGTAGTACCGATACCATTGATATTAATACTATATTTAATGCATTTTTCACTACATTTACGAATTATTTCAATGAATGTTTTCCAGTCAAGGTGGTGAAAAAATGTAAAAGTAAAAATATGTGGATAACTCAGGGAAATAAAATATCACGTGTTACAAAAATGATTTTATATTTAATGAGTAGGAATAGTGATGATCCTCATGTTCTTAATTGCTACAAGAATTACTGTAAAACTTTGTCAAAAGTTATAAATGATGCAAAGAAATGTATCTGAATGAAAAAATACAAAATTCAGATAATAAGATTAAAACTATTTGGGATATTATTAAAAATGAAACTAATCGATATTCAGAGAATGAAAATATTAGGCCTACTTGTATTAAAATCAACGATTTTAAAATAGATAACCCAAAATCAATTGCAAATCATTTTAACGACTTCTATATAAATATTATTCACAACTTAAACATTCAAGATTGTGCGGAAGATGCTGCACTTGGTTACCTAACTGATGCATTTAACACTGAGTTTTTAGGTCTCAAATTTATTCCCACTACCACAGCAGAAATCATGCATGCGATATAACAACTAAAAGCAAAATATTCCTCTGGATATGATGAAATTCCAAGTAAAGTTCTGAAAGCTTCTTCTGAAATAATATCCCCTCCGTTAAGCTATCTATGCAATTTGCCAATGTAATGTGGTATTTTTCCAGAAAGACTCAAATATTCATAGTAAAACCAATTTAAAAGGGAGATAAATGTACCATTGCTAATTATAGACCCATATCATTATTAACAACATTCTCAAAAGTGTTTGAGAAAGTTATGTATAATAGATTATATCATACCTGGAGTCAAACAATATATTAGTTTTAGAACAGTTTGGATTTAGAAAACAAAAATCGACAGAGAATGCTGCTTTTAGTTTGGTGGATGAAATACTAAATTCATTAAATTCGAAACTAGATGTTGGTGGGATTTTTTGTGACTTGGCTAAAGCATTTGATTGTGTAGATCATAGTATATTAATAAAAAAATTGAAGTTTTATGGTATTAATGATGAGACGTTGGATTGGTTTACATCGCACTTATCAAATAAAAAAAAAGTAGAAATAAATGTACCAAATAGTCATAAAGTTACTTATTCAGAATTTAGAAATATTAAAGATGGTGTGCCGCAGGGGTAAATTTTAGATCCATTGTTTTTTCTAGTTTATATTAATGATTTTTAGCCTTGACCATAAGACATTTATCTCATGAAATGTTATTTGCAGAAGATACAAGTGTGATTATTTCAAGCAAGCAATACGATCATTTTATAAACACTTCCAATACGGTGCTAAATCTAATGAATGAAAGGTTCCATGCAAATAAACTAGCACTTAATGTTGATAAAACCAGTGCAGTGTCCACATCTGTGGAGTAACGGTCAGCGCGTCTGGCCGCGAAACCAGGTGGCCCGGGTTCGATTCCCGGTCGGGGCAAGTTACCTGGTTGAGGTTTTTTCCGGGGTTTTCCCTCAACCCAATATAAGCAAATGCTGGGTAACTTTCGGTGTTGGACCCCTGACTCATTTCACCGGCATTATCACCTTCATCTCATTCAGACGCTAAATAACCGTAGATGTTGATAAAGCGTCGTAAAATAACCTAGTAAAAAAAAAACCAGTGCAGTCAAATTTAGTACACACAATAGCGCCAAGGTTTCCTGCAATATTCGATTAAATGGAACTCATCTCAAGGAACCTATAAGTACAAAGTTTCTTTGTTTTGAATTTGATAATCACTTGAACTGGAAAATGCATATAGAATGTATTACTCGCAAATTGAGATCTGCCTGTTATGCATTAAGATCCTTATCTGCTATTGGTGATATAAACTTACTTAAAATGTCATACTTTGTATATTTTCACTCTGTAATGAAATATGGATTAATATTTTGGGGTAACCCGTCTGAAGCTAAACACGTTTTTGTTTTACAAAAGAAAGCTATAAAAATAATAACTGATATGCATAAAAGGACATCATGTAAAAATATTTTCCGAAATTTAGAAATCTTGACCTTATCTTGTGAATATATTCTTTCCTAATAATGCTGTATATTAAGAACCAAGATAAATTCAGTACTATTCAAGACAGTCATCATTTTTATACAAGACATAATCAGATCTTCATCTACCCTCTGTTATTTTAAGCTGTTTTAAACAAGGAGTTCGCTATTCATGTATAACAGTCTTCAATGCACTGCCAAATTGTCTTAAAGATTTGAAGAACCATGAGAAAAATTAAAAAAAAAAAGAATTAACCAAATTTCTACATACTCATACCTTCTACACAACTGATGAATTGTTTATGCTTGTGAATTGAATTATTCTACTTAAAATGACATGTACATTTTTATATAGCTCAATTAAAGTATGTTTTTATATTGACTTAGTCTGTTTACTATGTATTGTATATTTTTGTTTATCATAACTGATGAATTGTATGTGCTGTAAATTGAATAGTATACTGTATAGGTCAACTGATGAATTGTTTAAGCTTATAAATTGAATCAATCTACTTCATATGAATTGTACAATTTTGTATAGCTTAATGAAAATAAGTTTGTAAATTGAACTAATTTGATTGTATATATTTGTATAGTTTGGCTGATGAATTGTATATGCTTTTAAAGTGAATTCTAGGCTGTATAGCTTTACTGATGAATTGAATATGCTGTAAATTGAATGGTAGTCTGTATAGCTCAATTGATGAATTGTATATGCTGTAAATTGTATAGTAGTCTGTATAGCTCAACTGATGAATTTTTTATGATTATAAATTGAATTAATCTACTTTATATTAATTATACAAATTTGTTTCGCTTAATGAAGGTATGCTTGTAAATTGAATTAATCTGCTTACTTTGTATTGTATATGTTTGTATAGTTTTGGCCGATGAATTTTATATGCTTTAAATTGAATAGTAATCTGTATAGCTCTATTCATAAATTGTTTGTATTTGTAATATTAAGTAGTTAGCATGATATGTATTATCAATTACTATATATCACAACTGATTGAATTGTTTATTCCTTAAATTTAATTAATTTATTTGTTTTGTATTATACATATAACTCAACTGATGAATGATCGTTTGCGTTTGTAAATTTAATAATCTGATTGGCTATGTATTGTATAATTTTAGTAGAGCCATCGATGTAGCTCAGTCGGCAGACTCGCTGGGCTACTGATCCGGAGCTGCGTTGGGGCTTGGGTTGGATCTCCATTTGGTCTCATTGAATGGTTTCTTCCGAGGTTTTCCCCAGCCGTGAGACTGAAGCCGGATGGTCTATGGCGAGTCTTCGGCATCACTTCATTTCACCCCTTTGATCTCATTACCTGGTTGGGTTTTTTCCGAGGTGTTTCCCAACCAAACGGCATATGCCCGTAGTCTTTTAGCTAATCCTCGGACCTCACCTCATCTCACTACATCTCGCCAAAATATTGTAAAAATTGCAGAAAATTGTAAAAATTGTAGAAAATTACTAAATTGTAAAACTGTAAAGTATTGTAAAAAAATTGTAATTGTAATATTGTAAAATTTTGACTTGTTCCACATCTTAAAGCTTCGTTGCTCATGTAAGATGAATGAATGAATGAATGAATGAATGAATGAATGAATGAATGAATGAATGAATGAAAATTATCACTTTCATCTCATTCAGACGCTAAATAACCTAAGGTGTTGATAAAGCGTCGTAAAATAACCCACTAAAAAAATCAAAATGTCCTGAATCATAATGTTCATGGTTCTGCAACGTCCTTTTTGCAAAATTGTCCATCAGAATGCAGACAGAATACCCATGAGCAGTCTATAACACAAATTAATGCGTTCATGAGGTTAATAGTTCAACAATAAATTTCTTATTAATTGTTCATTGTAAGTGTGGTAATTGTAAATAATAAATGAATTGGAAAGAGGTACTAAAGTAATAACTTCCTGAAAGAGTAAACCTCTTCTTGCTTTTAAAGGATTTCTATACCAGCATCATGCCTACAATAATACTCGTATCAGAACTAAAATTTATTGGAGGTGTGAGTAACAGCGTGATGCTTCATTGACTACCAACAATGACCTAGACAACATCAGAGTGCTGAGGGTTGGTACAAGTAAGCATTTGCATAGTTCTGATGAAGTAGGGATTGAGGTAAACGCATCCTGAATCGAGTTAAAAGTAAAAGAGCTGGCACAACCATTTTCAGCGTTTGATGGTGGTACATCATGTATCTATTTGGCGATTTCTAACATGATTCAAGAAGAAAGAAAAACAAGGTGGACACAAATGTTGCAAGCAAGAGAAGGCCATTCGCAAATAGAAGAGCAAGTGAATGGAACATATTTGACTAATCAGGGACAAATCCTCCGGATGATCTGTAATTACTAATTACCAAACCTACAGGGAAGATGATGAAATTCTCATATCTGAGGGATTGGCTACCGCCTGAAAAGTGGGGCTCCTCCTCAAATAGCAGAGGAACAATAACATAATGTATATAATAAATTTTGAGAAACAAGATTTTGTTTCTGGACATTTTGTCGTTTGGATACTTATCTCATGGACAATTTACGTTAATGGACATTTTGATGTCATAGCTATTTTAGTTTCGTGCACATTTTATCATATGGACATATGGTGGAAGCAACCTATCGCTAGTATCGTTACGAAGGATTAATATATCTTTGAAGATTATTTACTTACAAATGGCTTTTAAGTAAGTAAGTAATCTTCAAATAAGAACTATTACACGCAATATTCTCTCCGCAAGAATATATGAGATTCGACCTGCAAGACGGCTTTCGTAACACTGTTGTCAGTTATATCATCACACTACAGTTAATTCAGTTGAGTAGTGGGAGAGTGCATCATGGGCGTTTTAAGGGACAGCGATATAAACAATATTAGTCTAATATAGTATCATTATATACAGTACTGTTAGTTCATACATAATACTATAAGATATAATATGAAAAGTTTACATTGTGCTTCCCGAAAGCCAAGATGAAATAAATCAACGAAAAGACGAGATATATTTCTCCATAGGATGTGAAGTGGACAGACAGAATAAGAAACGAAGTCGTGTTGGAGAGAGTGGATGAAGAAAGAATGATGCTGAAACTGAACAGAAAGAGGAAAAGGATTTGGTTAGATGCACTGGCAGGAATGGTGAACGGTAGAAGGGTTCGGGGCAGAAGACAGACGACATTAAGAAATATGGATCATATGAGGAGACAAAGAGGAAGGCAGAAAATATAAGGACTGGAGAATGCTGGGTTTGCAGTGAAAGACCTGCTTCTTGGCAGAACACTATTAATGTATGAGTCGGGATAGAGACTTAAACTGTCTACAAAATCACCTGGCAGTGAAAACAGGAAATGTTATTAGTAACGACAGGTAGGCCTATAAAAAAATGAGAGAGGCGTTGATAAGGAAGGGATAGAACCTCCAAATTATGACTGAAAAGTAAATTTCTTGAAGTCATGATTTTCATGATCCTTATTATATGAAGCACATACATTCTGAAGAAAAAGAAGTGATATGTTTAGAATTTTATACTACATATAGAAGTTACGGAATTTTCTTCTTAGCATAAATTATGATCCTTATAATCGGCAATGCCTGTCCCAGAAACTTGGTCCATTTATTCGTTATACTTGGTGTGTCTAAACAGTTCGGTGAATGGTGTCATATCTGAATGGCAACTTGGAGCATGTGCTTGCGCATGCGCATGGTTCTTCAGATACTTCGGGAGAATCGATACACAGCATGCAATACATATGACTGGCAGTGTAAACAGACTGCGACCAGTTGAACGTAGTCAGTGTGAGAGGAAGTGTCACAGCGCAATGGAGCAACGTGTAAACATCAAGTTCTGCTACAAATTGGGGAAGACTGCAACGGAAACACATGGAATGTTGGTGCAAGTGTACGGGAGGGAAGCCGTGAGCAGAAAATGTGTTTACGAATGGTTTAAACGCTTCCGTGAAGGGAAGGAAACAATTGAGGATGAGCCACGTTCAGGTCGGCCATCGAGAAGCAGAGCCCCAGAAATGATCGAGAAAGTGCGACAAATGCTAGCACTAGATCGGCGACTGACTCTAAGATTGATTGCGGAGGAATTGGACATTAGCAAGGACACCATCGTCCGCGATGATTTCGGTAAGCGGAAGATCTGCTCCCGATTTGTGCCGCACAAGCTCATAAACGAGCAGAAAGCAAAACGGAATGGAAACTTCTGGTGATTTCATTTCCATGTGTGACCAGGATCCATTGCTTCTGAAAACAATCTTCACGGGAGATGAGACCTGCAGCTAGCAGTTCGATCCGGAATCAAAACTGCAATCGATGTCATGATGTTCACCGACTTCCCCGCAACCAAAAAAGAAAACCGTCCGCAAAAATCCAAGGTGAAAACACTGTTGATCGCCTTCTTCGACAACAACGGCATTATCCACAGGGAATTTGTTCCTGCAGGTCAAACCATTAATGCTGCATTTTACTAGTCCGTTTTGAACTGATTGCTACAGCGTATCCGGCGGGTTCGGCCAGAGTTGCACAGGACTGGAAAATGGATGCTGCTCCATGGCAATGCCCCTGCACACTGTGCGAACCGTGTGCGCCAATTCCTGGCTCAGAAGATGGTAACTGTTCTTGAACACCCTCCGTACTCCCCTGATCTGGATCCTGCGGACTTCTTCCTGTTTCCCCGCTTGAAGGCGGCCATGAAAGGTGAACGTTTTGCAGACGAGAATGCCATCAAAGATCGTGTGACAGCCGTTCTGCGATCGATTCCACAGGAGGCCTTTGCTGATAGTTTCCAGAAGCTGTACGATCGTTGTGAAAAGTATGTTGTAGCGGATGGCGACTATTTTGAAGGGCAATAAAGAAAATTTGTTTGTATCTTTGTTTTGTTTGTTTTCTGATAGCATTCACCGAAATTTTCCAATTCCTGGGTCAGAAGATGGTAATTGTTCTTGAACACGTTCCGTACTCCCCTGATCTGGCTCCTGCGGACTTCTTCCTGTTTCCCCGCTTGCAGGCGACCATTGCGCTGTGACACTTCCTCTCACACTGACTACGTTCAACTGGTCGCAGTCTGTTTACGCAGCCAGTCACATGCATTGCATGCTGTGTATCGATTCTCCCGAAGTCTCTGAAGAACCATGCGCATGCGCAAGCACATGCGCCAAGTTGCCGTTCAGATATGACACCATTCACCGAACTTTTTAGACACACCACGTAGGCCTACTGTAGTACACTTGTATGGCTCACGTGTCACGTTGGATGCATTTTGGTGGAGTTTAATGGGTGTTAAAAGTTATATTAATTGTTTTTTATACTTTGTTATTTAACGACGCTGTATCAAGTACTAGGTTCTTTAGCGTCGATGGGATTGGTGATAGCGAGATTGTATTTGGCGAGATGAGGCCAAAGATTCGCCACAGATTACCTGACATTCTGCTTACGGTTGGGTAAAATCTCAGAAAAAACTCAACGAGGTAATCAGCCCAAGTGGGAATCGAACCCACGCCCGAGCGCAACTTTGGATCGGCAGGCAAGCGCGTTAACCGACTGACCTACGCCGGTGGCTCAATTCATATATATATACAGGGTGTTTCATAAATACGGGGCATAATTTCAGGTATGTATTTCCCACATGTAGACAATCAAAATAGTTCATTACAACATGTGTCCGGAAATGCTTCATTTCCGAGTTATGGCCTTCACAACATTGAAATTCACCGGAATGTTTTTCTTTCCGCAGGTCGTTGTCATTACACAAGATGTTCAAAATGTACACCTCCTGCTTGAATACAGACCTCACATCGATATCTCATTGACCTGCGAACACGATCCCAAACTCCAGGAGTATTGCGTATGTCCTCTGAACATGCCACAATTCGATTCCGAAGGGATTCCAAATCAGGCACCGGAGACGAATAAACCAATGATTTTAAATGGCCCCACAAGTAGAAATCGAGAGAGTTCAGATCAGGTGAGCGTGGAGGCCAAGCAATTGGGCCACGTCTATCTATCCATCGATCAGGAAACCTTCGATCCAAGTACCGGCGAGCCGTACGACTGAAGTGTGCAGGAGCGCCATCATGCAAGAAGTGAATGTGTTGACGATTGATCAGTGGAGTGTCTTCTAAAACATGAGGTATGGTGTTTTCCAAAAAGTTTGTGTACGCCTGCCCCGTAAGTCTGTTTACAAGTACATGGGGTCGATCACCAATGATACCGGCCCACATGTTGAGGGAGAACCGAACCTGGTGATGAGATGGAACAGTTGCACGTGGGTTTTCATACGCCCATACATGCTGATTGTGGAAATTTGTTATGCCATCTCGTGTGAACTGTGCTTCATCTGTAAATAATACTAAGTTCGGATTTACACCACACTGCTGCAAGAACCACAGACACAACCTAACTCGTGCAGAGTAATCTGCTGGTGACAGGGCCTGTACACGTTGCAAATGATAAGGATATAATTGATACTCTTTCAACAGTCTCCAGATAGTCGTATGAGGAACATTGACTTGCAACGCTACCCTTCGTGTGCTGATACAAGGAGTCATGTTCACAGCCTCCAGAATCTCCTCCTGTACTTCAGGAGTTGTAAATCTTGGTCATCCCCTTCCCAAACCAGGAGAGTTAAATTTTCCATACTCGCACAGACGGTAATGGAGACGTACAAATGTCTTCCGATCTGGACATTGTTGCTGTGGGTACCTCTCCTGGTACAAACGACGAGCCAGCGCAGCATTGTCGTCCGCCTTACCGTACATGAAGTGTATCTCTGCCAGCTCTTGATTTGAATACATGTCACACAGTCTAACGCCTACACAACACTGAATGTAACCTTCGCCTCGGAATGAACTGTTAGAGTGCCCTCTTAATGTCTCCTTTGACGGCAACGACCTGCTGAAAGAAAAACTTTCCGGTGAATTTCAATGTTGTGAAGGCCATAACTCGGAAAAAAGCATTTCCGGACACATGTTGTAATGAACTATTGTGATTGTCTACATTTGGGAAATACATACCTGGAATTATGCCCTGTATTTATAAACACTCTGTATATACATTTTTGTTTACTTCTTGTTTAATGTAATATTTTCTCATAATAATATGTTCTACTGTTAATAGAGACTATAATGTCATTGTTTGCTATTAAATCGCAATGATTAAATATGTGTTATGTATTGAATTGAAACTTCATTAAATATTTATAAAAAGTATTTTATTACCATTGTCCCGGTTTACATTTTTATTTATTAAATTAATTATTTTTCTGTTGGTCTTTCTGCCCCTCCCTTTGCGATTAATTTCAATGCAGGTCGGTAGATAGTCTAGTAATACAAGCAGCAAGGATAATTTCTTCATCCCTCGAGGTCAGTTGATACTCCCTCGGAACCCATGCAATGACAAAGATGCTGCTCTGTATCATGGTGCACACGTTGCAGCATCTGCGGTGTCACATTATGAGAAGCAGCTGTGATGTCTGAGTAGGTCCTGAATGTCATGTGGCGTGGTGCGAAAGAAATCTATGTACGATACAACTACAGGCAACTCCCGTACAACTAATTAAGTCATGATTTGTTTGATAAGCTTATTGAGGACTAGAAAATCTTAAATTATTTTAGAATATTTGTCAAATCGTTTAATGAACTTATTTGCACACTATAAATAACGAAAATGGACACCGATATGAGATGCATTCTGTTGAGGTAAGTTTTTTTTTATTATTATTTTTTTTTTTGTAACTTAAATTTCAAGAGATAATGATAATATGAAGGTAACAGTGTGCTAGAAAAATTAAAAAGAATAGTTACCATTTTAATCATTTATTCAAAACTTGTCAAGTTAATATAAATGGCTTGAGTAGTTTTGTCACAATAATGCAAGTTAAGAAATATGGAACTTTATTTTCGCGCAAGCAAGGGATAAGTTTGATTTATTGAAAACTCAGAAGATTGGAATAACTGAGTGCCGGTATTCTCATTAAAATAATTCTCTACTACTTTCAATAAACTTTGGAAACTATTTTCTGGAACTTGAGACTCAGGGAAGTAAGCCAAGTGTTAAGTTGTTCAAAGTAAATTTTGATCACTGGCATGTCTCAAAGCAGGCTATATAGGAAAGGATGTCGGAATGATGAGCGTTTTGAATACAATATGTGAATAGCCAATATGAAAATAACTTGCTTGATATTATGCTAGGGTCAGACTGAATATCTGATGAAATAGGGTGGACACATGAAGGTCCTAGATGATTGTACATAGTAGATGAACCTGCAGAGAGGGTTAGGAAGTTACGCGTAGAAGAATTAATTTTCACATGATGCGTGAAATACGTGTAAAATATGTAATTGTCATAAATGTTAAAAAAAGTATAATAAATTCAAATTTTGCTGTAATACATTGAAAAATGTAGTGTTAGATTGTTACTCGAGCTCTCAGACTACAAGCGTACATTACTTGCGATAATTCATTCGATCTCTTCTCATCAAGTCTTCGTTTCTTCTATCAATTGAAATAATACGCCGACACCATTTCATACAGTTTTCCGCCTGTTGCTTAGCTACTCCCCGCGCCGATACAGATCTCAGAGTTTACTGCTCATCTAAGAATTCCGACGTTTTCATCATATAGTTTATTATGTCATTGCGTTTCCCAAGTTTCTCACTGCCTCTTTTGCCATTATTTTATTTATTTTTTCCAAACTTCTTATATGGATTATGTCTTCAGGATGACTACATTGGGCGATATATAGCCTTTTGGGCTATGTAAAATGGAATTTTTCGACAATAAATTCTATCTAAAAATGTGAGTTTCGCCATTTGAGCGATATTTTCCGCTATAAACGGGACTTTGAGCGACAAAATGCTATCTGTATTTTAATACAGTTGAGTTATTTCACTTTCTTTAAATAATGCCGTGGTGGAGAGTGTACAGTATTTTTCATTATAAACACTGAACAGGGGCGTAGCGTCCATGGATGTGGGAGATGTGTTACATACTTTGCAATTTCCTTCAAGGTGACTCTGAATTATGAATTATAATGTTGTAACATATAATCGTTTTCGGACAGATCAAGTTTTCCCAGAATGTTTGATTTTGAATTCAGACTATGTCTTAATCACCTTGAACAGAAGGCGCGACCATTAGTAAGAATTATACTGTAACTCTATGGGCACGGCCCGCTTGATGTTTAAAAACACTTCGCAACGTCTCAACGACATCTGTCGTCAGCCCGAGGAAACTCGTGCAGTGAGCATGCTCGTGACCCCAGGGATGTATAGCGTTGTAATACATATTGTCGTATAGTCATGCTTATATTATAATACTATTTCCAGTGACTTATAAAGAATGATGAGTGAGTTATTTGTACCAAAATGTTACTCTTTTAATTTGTGAACACTGAAGACTGTTTTGAAAGCTTAATTGTTTAGTGTTGAAATAAATTATTTTGGTTAAGATCTTTGTGTTACGCGCTTATGGGCTCAAGCGTTGCCTACGAACGGCTCAAGATATGTACGCTGACAATATACATCGAAGAGGTCACGCAGTGAGTGAAAGGGAAATTGTTTCGTGTTCATTGTCGCAATGCATCAAATATGGAAACAAATTGTTGTATAATCGACAAATCCAGACTTTAACGTTCTGTGAAAAAGAAGACGTAATTAAAGCAGGCCCTTGGGCCAGATCGATGGCATTTAAGTGTGCTTAAATGCGACAGGCTCATGTCAGTAGATTTACTGGCATGTAAAAGAACTCCTGCGGGACAAAATTCCGGCACATCCGTCGACGCTAATATAACCTCTGCAGTTGCGAGAGTCGTTAAATAAAACATAACATAACATCAAAACCAATACTGAATATCACTACGAACATAAAAAAGTGTGTAAGACATTTTAATGTAAAGATTTATGAAAGTGAGTCGTGCCTGTGCGGTTGTAAAACTTTAAACAAACTGTTTTGCTGGTCTTGTCTTCTCTTTTCTAATGAAAAGTCCGTTTGAAATGCCAATGGCTACGAAGATTTAAATAATATTTATAAGGCAGCCAAGAAACATAACTATTTGTGTAACTATATAATATATGAAAAAACGATTAAAAATGTTCGGGGAAACTCCAAGGAGAGCCACCGGCGTAACTCGGTCGGCTAAAGTGATTGCTTGCCGATCCAGAGTTGCAATCGGGCATGGGTTCGATTCCCGGTACTGATTACCGGGTTGGGATTTTTCCGAGGTTTTCCCCAACCGTAAGGTAAATGTCAGGTAATCTACGGCGAATCCTCGGCCTCATCTCGCCAAATATCATTTCACTATCACCAACTTCATCAACGCTAAATAACCTCGTAGTTGATACAGCGTCATTATATAACCAAGTTAAAAAAACTCCAAGGATAGTAAACGTGAGTTTATTAATTTTATTTTTACTGCATAGTCCTAAACTAAGTTTATTAAAACACTTTTCACTGTGTCTATTACACTGAATAACAAAACACATTTTCGGTGGATATCTTGGTATCCAACAGGCATTCTAAGACAAATGAAACATGCCGATTCCAAATATGAAAACCATTTGTCTCTATTACTCACCGTTCTGGAGATATACGACACCAACCATTATGTATAACAACTCACAGACAGGAGTTTCAGTAGAGCATTTATTGCTACATGGAGTACTAATGAACATGGCTTCAGCTAAGAAAATGGTGCAATTGCGCCACATGACACACAATTATAGCAGTAATATTTCAGTACCATCCTGTAAGTCTTGGAAGTGGCTGTCTGCAATAGTCTTCCTCATTTGTGGACCTATGAACACACCTTCTTTCACTTTCGCGTAACTCAACTCTGGAAACTTGTTACACAGGTACCAAAAAAGCATCTGAGTCGGTGTCTAGTGCCTTCACGAAATTCTTCATGAGCCCCAGCTGTATATGAAGCGGTGACATGATAACTTTATCATGCTCAACCCACGGCATACGAAGGCTGCATTCTATTTCTGAATGACCAATTGTTATTTATGTGATGGTTCTTTCTATCTCTATGTCCCATTCGCAGATGAAGCAGTACTTGATGTACTATGTCTGGATTCTCATGAGAATAGTGATAACGTTTAAATCACCACAGATACGCCAATTGCCCTCGCGATAGCGTATTTTTTTCAAGAAATAGCGACATGGTTTCGTACGTATCTTTCAGGCGCAACCGGTACTGACCCATATCTGTTTCCATTGTGTGATAATATTATTTACTACCTTCAAACTTGTCTTAGGTGAGTCTATGAACAGTCGCCATGCTTCAATGCTGTGTTATACCCCGAAGATTGACATAAGATCTTGAATGTCCATGCATTATCAAATAGTATCACTCATTGCAAAGCACAGCACAAGTTCTTTATGTCTGTGCCGAAACTGTGAAGTCGTTGCAACCGGTGCAAGGAAATTAAATTGTTTAAGACGTGAACCGAGCAGTTCAGCTTGGCCCTTTGTTAGTGCCAGGTCCCGTACGAATCGCAAAGTTGACCATTATTCATTAAATGAATATCTTCTCCAAGTTGGTAGTAGTCAGAGTCTGGGTCGTTGGTAGGAGATGAAAGTGGACTTTCTTCTTGCGTTTCTTCATTAACTATGTATTTTGCAGGTGCTGTTGGTATTGGACAAGTGACGGGGTCATGTGAAATTGGTTTAGAAACTGAAGGAACGTCTGGATACTTTACAGATGCAATAGTTTTGTAGGAGAATTCGATGACTTTTGACAAAAAGAAATAACAGTCTGTGGTGTGGTTGCTTGACTCACGCCATATCACTGGAACTCCAAATGTCAAGTGGTTGTTCTTCGCCTTCCTTATCCAACCGCACAAGTTGCATGCATAAATCAAACTGATGAACTCTGGTGCCCACGACTTACCACTATCCACTTCCGAATCAAAGTATAGTTCATAATATGTTTTCTTAAGAAACGGTGTAAAAGTTTTCCGATGGAATTTGTCTGTTATATAGCCGCACACATATCAAAACACATCTGGTGAAATTCTACATCATCTGGAAAAACGACAAAAAAAATCGACGAACCGTGTTCCATGTAAAAATAAAATTTCGTCGATAATATAAAAACCAGACGTGATAGCGCAAAACGGTTTTGAGATTTGAAATCAGCATGAAAAACTACATTAGAAATAGTAAACATCATGTCAGATATCTAGCACTTGTTTATCAGTGTTATTTGTCGATGTTTTACTAGGTACGTAATATACTTGTAAATTTGTATTGGCAAGGAAGATATATGCAGTGTTTATACTTACTTACTGGCTTTTAAGGAACCCGGAGGTTCATTGCCGCCCTCACATAAGCCCGCCATTGGTCCCTATCCTGAGCAAGATTAATCCAGTCTCTACCATCATATCCCACCTCCCTCAAATCCATTTTAATAATATCTTCCCACCTACGTCTCGGCCTCCCCAAAGGTCCTTTTCCCTCCGGCCTCCCAACTAACACTCTATATGCATTTCTGGATTCGCCCATACGTGCTACATGTCCTGCCCATCTCAAACGTGTGTTTGTGCAGTGTTTATATTACATGACACAATTGTATTCGGTATATACGCTATGCTGGATACAGATATGGGAAATTCCATATTCAAACTGTATTAACTGGGTTACATACTCCAGTCTGAAAACCAGGCTACGCCACTGACTGAAACACAAAATTAAGAAATTGAATGGCAGTGCAGATATTAGTGCCAATATTATGTGTATTCATTCATCTAAGCGTACAAGGAACGTTTCATTTATTCATTCATAGTGTTCTGCCCACGGGCAAGTCTTTCACTGTAAACCCAGCATTCTACAATCTTTCCTATTTTCTGCCTTCCTTAGTCTCCCCATATGATCTATATATCTTAATGTCATCTATCATCTGATATCTTCTTCCGTCCAGAACTTTTCTTCCATTCACCATTTCTTCTAGTAGCCTACATTCTTCAGTAGGCAGTTTCTTCTTAACTAGTAACCCAGCCAATTTATTTTCCTCTTTCTGATCAGTTTCAGCAACATACAGTATTGCCACAATTTTGAACCGTCGGAAGACATTCTCAAGTTATTCACTTCCTTAAAAAATGTAGGTACATTGATTCACAAAATGCCACTACTTCTCAATCGGAAATGCCGGAGATGACAGTAGTAGAAGAAGCAGAAGAATGTTTCAATATAATGTAATTACAGGATGAGCATTAAGCAGCTCTAAAAAGACGTATGCACAATATAATGTTATGATCTCCTCTTAATTTCAATTTAAAAACTTTTTATTCTGTTACACAATATAAAATAAAATTGTCGCTGTTGTTAACATAAGTATATGTCTCAAGTAGGCCTATGTTTGATTAGGTATGTAGACTTTTTTTAAGCATATATTATTATACCTATAGAGGCGGACATATGAAATTTCAGGGACTGGCGACATTGGGCTGCAGTAGCGCCTCAATACTGCGACTTGACCTAACATCAATTAGGCCACTCTGCGTGTCTTTGTGCGTAATGCTGACTTCGTTTATTTTCTTTTAACCACTGATTGCATAAGTCGTCCTATTCACAAAGGACAATATTAAAAGAGAAAACACTAAATTGTTCTTTTGAGAACGCTTTGTGGTCAATTAATTAAAAACACAACAACACAGATTCTTCGAGTACATGGAAGAGTATTTATTTACCTTATTCATTTGCTTCCATGAAAATAATTTATTATGATACGTAGGAAATAGTGTAAAAATTAGTTTTTCTACACGACTTAAATTATGTACTTATAATTTATGTAAAATATCCATAATGTAATTCACGCAGCCAATCCTGCCTGCAGTCATAGGAATCGGATTAAAAGAGGGTGTTGGTTTACTTTTAATAGCAAAATAAACTGGTTGATGTTGAAGTCTTGTTGCTCTATTCTTGCTGTAATGTTGACCGTGTGAAATTCTCCATTCAACTGTTAAGACCTCGATTGTTTGCAAGCAGTGTTGCCAACCCATTTTAAGAGAAAGAAGTATAGCTACGGAATATATGGGATCCAAAAACAAAACAAAAAAAAAACAACAACAAAAAAAGTGAAAGAAAGAAAAAAAGAAAAAAGATAGAGGGTGAATAAAGTAGAACTTCGAATTTTGTAATGTGTATAGTTTGTCCATAACAAACAGGAAAACTATTTTTGTCCATTCACATAAAATGCTCAAATCTCGAAACTGAATGAAAGCATAGAAGAATTATATAAAAAATGTGTTCTTAAACACTCACGAATAGAAGTTCATGACGCAAATCTAGCTATCAGATATAGCTCCCTGTGAAGCTAATATGAATAATTTTAAGGGAAAAATTGTTACGGGGCGAATTTTTCGCCTCCAATATCAATTGTTACCATAACTGATAAATTCTGTAGGACCAAAAATTAATCTTTACTTGCATTTATTGTGGATTCCTGGCCACCAAGTCACTCAATTGAGTGCTCTCCTTGTATAATGGCAGTTGACTTAATATATTATGTTGACATATAATGTCGAACATGGAGTACGGCCACAAAGGAAAGAACATTAGAGGAGAGGGATTCGATCCGATGCTATGGATTGAACTTCGGAATAGTTCAGTGATTAGAGCGCTTGGTACGTAGAACCCAGTACAACGGTTCATCCCCGGCGGCGGAACGAATTTTTCTCCTCTGACAAACATTGATACCATATATTGTTTTTTTTTCCTTGAAGTAAATAAGAAAATAAAATATTGTGATAGCCCGTCGAGACTCGATCACGTGTCCCACAGAGGGCAGGGTGTGCGTGGAAGGTTCGGGTGACGTGGAGAAGGGAGCTGCCAAGTCCCCCTCACTGCCAGCTGCGCAGAAGATACGACTGTACCCAAATTGAAGCGATCGCTCGCCGCCATCTTGAGGCGGACGGAAAGCAATGCTGATAGAACGCAATCGTAAAACAAACTAAGATTTATTACTATACAACGTAAAAACAACCAAACATGAGCCTAAGAGTAACAAGGATAAAGACAAATATATATTGTGAAACGTAATTACCTGCATTCTTGTGGTATCACATCAAATAATCAAAGATATTAATCCTGCAACTGTTAGTCAATAATCGTCGTCGTCTTTGTGACTTGGGGGTATTTATATTTACATAATTCATCATATCCGTAGGATGGGCTTCCTGAAATATATTTCAATAACCGAATGAGAACATTAACTTAATCTTGCACATTGTGTGCAGCTTGCGGTCGTGAAAAATAGCGGACGAAAAGTAATGCTGATAGAACGCAACCACAAAAGACACTAAGATTTATTACCATACTATAAAACAAATATACAACCAAATATAAGCTAAAAGAGTAACAAGGATAAAAACAAATACAAACAGTGAAACGTAATCACCTGCATTCCTATAGTAGTCTACAACAGCAAATAATTGAAGAAACTGGAACTGTCAGTCAGTAATCGTCATCTTTGTGAACAACAAATATTAAGGTGCAAATCAAGATTTCAGGTATAACTCCCTGTAAAGTTGATTTGAATAATTTCGAGGGAAAAATTGTTCCGGAGCCGGGTATCGAACCCGGGACCTTTGGTTTAACGTACCAACGCTCTACCACTGAGCTACTCGGGAACTCTAACTCGGTTAGAGTTCCCGAGTAGCTCAGTGGTAGAGCGTTGGTACGTTAAACCAAAGGTCCCGGGTTCGATACCCGGCTCCGGAACAATTTTTCCCTCGAAATTATTCAAATCAACTTTACAGGGAGTTATACCTGAAATCTTGATTTGCATAATACACGTCACTGTTCGTTAACAGAAAACCACAATTTAAGTCACACAGAGTTAGTGTGCACTCGAAGTTGGTTGCTTGACGGTTGTCAGCCCACTTTGAGGTCTGTGGATATAGAGGGAAAAATTGGATCGGTGTCGGTTAGAGTTCCCGAGTAGCTCAGTGGTAGAGCGTTGGTACGTTAAACCAAAGGTCCCGGGTTCGATACCCGGCTCCGGAACAATTTTTCCCTCGAAATTATTCAAATATTAAGGTGTTATGCTAAAACTGTCAAATAAAAATTCATGTCTTCGTGATTAGGCCTGTTCATATTTACACAATTCATCAAATCTGTACCGATAGAGTTCCTGAAATATTTAATTAATCGAGTTAGGACATTAACTTAATCTTGCACACTGTGTGCATTTTGCTTAGGCCTAATAATAAATATTTCAATAAACAAGGAAATGCATCAACTGTTATTATTAAATCGAATATGTGCAAGAATGTCAAAATATTGTAACTAGGCCATATCTAGATAGTATGAAAATACTTAACCAGATTTATTTTGCACTCACTTATTGATTCATAAATAAAATTGATTTAGAGAGATGCTGTCTAACTTCTTGTGCAAAGCAATACTGGTGATGAATTGATGGTATAAATTTATCGCGTTTAACAGCAGATAACCATTTACTGAGAAGCTCAGGCTTTTGCAATGTAAACCTAAAAAGAAAGTTTGCGCTTAATCCTATAACACATTCTCTTCTATTAACGCAATAAATATGTACTAATGTTCTCAGTCATTTTACAATATCCTAATGTAACTAACTTACTTGTGAAAATAAATTTCCGCATCCTTCTTACGTCGATTCGTACAGTTGTATGCGGCACAACTATGCACCATGATTCCACTTACGGAATCTATATAGGAGTACGATGAAAATAAATGATAAAAGAACACTATTTGTATAGTTGTATGCAGCACAAGAGCACACGATGGTTCCACTTATAACAAAAAAATATGATTAAAATGCTATTTATATAGGCCTCATATGTAGCACAATAGTAGGCCTACACTGTGATTTCACGTATATCACAGGAGAACGATTCATTTAAACTATATAAACACTATATACAAACACACACACTATTGATTAAATTAATACGCATTTACTCCTAACACATTCAATAATACTGAATAATCTTCTATGTTATTTCAAATTAGGCGGAGTCGTGACGTAAACATATTGTAGTCACATGGCACTCACCCTCAAGATGGAGATGCGCGAAAGTGTTCAATTTTTGGTCAAGGAACAGCGCTCGTAGTGAGTCTAGGTTAAACTATAATACGTCTTTGGGAGCTGCAGCTACGCAAAATAGAGGGGCGCGACGAGAGATGAAGAAAGCCAACGGCAGCGCGAGTTGAAGGAGAAGAATAGCAGCGTGACAGATTATTCTCGAATTGTCCAGTAACGGAAACGTCGGGAAGGCCCGCGAAGCGTTGCCTAGCAAATAAAAAGGAAGCCAGCCTCCGAGAGGAGAGCAGATTTGGACAGTAAGCGAGTTAATCTTGTGTAGCAGTGAAGCCAGCTTCGAGACCAGAGCGCGACTTGAGTTGTGTCCGTAACTGTGGAGCCTGCAGCCCGGAGTTCGAGTGCAGTGGACCGCAGTTGGGGGACCTGAGTTCGAAGTTCAGCGGATCGTCTCTGAAGATCTGGGGTTCGAGATTCTGTGAACGCGAGTGACTGAGCTAGAAGAACTAGCTAAGACAGACGAGCTGTGAACTGAGAACTGACAGTTCTGTGTTGTAAATAATGCTTTGTGAATATTAGTTAAGATTAACAGTTCATTGTTGTTCGTAATAGTCCAAGTAAATTGTCATTGTCGTCTGTGGATTGCACTAACGAATACTGTGTTACTGTGTGGAGAGCAAATCCTATTGTTGACGAGAGCGTTTAAGTTGAATTGTAGAAAGGAATTATTGTTGCTTTAAACAAAAGTTACATTGTTTTTGAACTTGAAATTTACAATATCATAAAATAACTTAAAAACACTATAATTACTTGTACTATAAGTTACGGTCAGTCACAATAAACATACAAAAACTCTTCCACACAGCACAATAACTGACACAATAAAAATTTCCTTAGAGATTCTATGTTATCATTACATCGCTAACACAAAATTGTTAAACATTTTTTTTCTCCGTTGCAGCACCGTGACTGACTATTCTTATTCTGTTTTTCTGTTCATTCTCACCGCGTACCTTACACGTGAACTGTGTTAAGTGGAATAATATATGGGGAAATCCGCGGAAATAAGACAACGTGAATATCAACTTTGTCTGTAGAAGCAAGAACAGTACAAGAAAAAGAAACAAGTTGAAAAGAGTTCAGGAAGGTGAATAGGCAATTATTGTAAACGTATATAACAGCCATGGGCAATATGGAAAATATAAACTCTGGCCTGTGTCACCATATCATAATCACTAAGGCGATCAGTGGAGGAATGATAGAAACGCGCCTGGATAACATAATCTGGAAGTTTTTATTTTACTTGGATAGGTTAATTTGGCAGTTTTAATAATATAATTTTTTATTGTTTCTACGTCTCTGAACTGGTGTAGAGCACAAGCGGGTTCCAAAGAAATTACATAACTAGCCAATAATATTGCATCATGTTTTCTACACTCTTGAATATTATAGCGTTTTTAAGGTCATTTAATAGATATGCACGTTCTGAACCCAAAAGTAATTTCAAGGAATCATATTTAGTATTCAATACAAATTCCTTGTTAATAAATTTCCTTCGGAAGTAGTAAGTTGCGTACAGACAACATTATTTCAATTTCTAGTACGTTTTAATTTAGCATGTTCTTAATGCCATAAGGAGTAATGTCGTATATTAATGTTATTACTGCATAATAGGACTTTTGAATAAAACATTAAATGTATAGTATGTTCTCCCCTTCGAAAGAGCAAAAGAACTCTTCCTCCCATTACACGATATAGTCATTTTTAAATCGTAAACATTGATTTCCACTGATACTGAATAATATATAATCTGCGCACATCTAAGAGTTGGTAAGGAACTTTTGTTACGATGGAAAGGGGAGTAAGAACCATTTCGACACCAGTCCTCAAATGAGACAACAAAGTCCATGGTTGACAGTATTTAACTACAGAGAAAGACCCCTGCGGTGGCTGAGTGGTCAGACATCGGCTGTTATGTAGGTGGACCGGGTTCGAATCCCGATCTGGTCTGGGAATTTTCATTGAAAAGTCCATTGTGTTACTTGTGGCGGACAAGGTCGCAGTTGGGGTTCTTCTCGGGGTTCTCCCGTTTTTCCCCATATTAGGCATCCACATAATTTCGTCACATAATTTCGTCATCTTTCCATAGCACTCCCCGATCGCCGGCTGGCGATGCACGGATGGGGCTGGCCTGAGGATGAGAGGACTGGACGACTAAGGACGATGAGGGCTACCTGCCCGAAACATGTGTACGTAGCGAATCTTAGTGTATTCAGCCGGTATGGGTTTGGAAATGCGCCTACACGGAGGTTCGCTTGTTGTCTTGCCACAACTTACTACATAGGTTTTATTTACTTTTGAAAGAAATAATACTATCCTGGAAATTAAGGGCGAGGATGTATTTCTTTTAAAGGATGTGTTATGTATAGATATAATAGGGCACTTAATGATCTAATGATGAATCTACAACTGATAACTGGCATGTTCGACACCCGGCTAGTTTATAAAGAAGTTGATGTTGTGGCTAAATAATTTACAGGAAGATAATATGGCTTATTTTCCTACATGTGTACTGTTCAAAATCAAAAGTACAAAATACTGTGAGACAAGAAAAAATATCAAGGAAGAATATGAGTGGCGTTTTAAAGATCTCAAGGCACACTAGAACGACTTTACACTTTTCACCGGTCCCTTTTCCTTTAATGTCAACAATGCTCCTCTTTCCTTACAAATGGTCGGCCTGGGTAGCGTAGTCGGTATAGCGCTGACCTTCTGTGCCCGAGGTTGTGGGTTTGATGGTATTTAAGTGTGCTTAAATGCGACAAGCTCATGTCAGTAGATTTACTGGCATGTAAAAGAACTCCTGCGGGACAAAATTCTGGCACACCAGCGACGCTGGTATAACCTCGGCAGTTGCGAACTTCTTTAAATAAACCATAATTTAAAATTTCCTTACAAATGTAACTATTTGATCTATGGATGATTCAATTTTAAAAGAAAAAACCAAAAAGTTGGAATTCCAGAAATCTACTCATATTTAGGGTAAAAGTATCCACATAAGAGAAAGTTTGTAAAAGAAGTTCTGTGTTACTATGGGAACATTTATTCATGCGATTAGCAGGCTATTTTCATGTATGTAAGCTAATAAAACAGCTCACAGATCAAAGCTAACAGATGCCAATCTTACTTCCATAATGAAGTTTGTGCTTCGGAATGTCTTACTCCAAAATTTGTGAAACTGTATGCAAACAAGCGGTGCCTACTGTCAGGCAAAAAGTCATAAAACATTTTCAGTTATTTGGTTGTGTTTCTGATGAAATACTATGTTTTATGACTTTACTTGTCTGTTTTGTTCGTTTGTAAATTGCAATATATAATACAGATTAAACCTCTTTTCATTTCTTTATGTTTCTGGTGAAATACTGTGCTTGATAACATTTCTTCTATGATTCGTTCTTTCTATAAATTTAAATATATATAATCCGTATTAAATTTGCTTTTCATTGTTTATGTTTCTGCTGAAATACTTGTTTTACAAATTTTTAAAATTTGTTATTTTGTAAATTGAAATGTACAAAATCCATATTAAATTTGCTTTTCATTGCTTTGTGTTTCTGTTGAAATATTGTGTCTTGCAACTGTAAAAAGTTGTTATTTTGTAAATTGATATATATATATATATATATATATATATATGCTGAACTAAACATGATTTTCAAAATATTTACAACATAATATAATATTATATTATTAAAAAAACTTTTGAAACAGTTGTTAATGCATTATATAATAATAGGCCTAATAATAATAATAATAATAATAATAATAATAATAATAATAATAATAAAATAATGGAGAGGAATTTGATAAAAAAAATCACAAAGTGAGGTTAGTGGTGGATTGTCATTTAGCTCTTACCAATAGCTGCTTATTTATCGAATTATCAACACAAATAATATATATTTACACAAAATTACTCCTTGAATTATTTCACCACAATAACTTTTCTAAATACTCGTACAACACAATATGACAATGCATGCTATTCTCTTCACTGAGCTAATGAACGTGGTGTGTCTAAAAAGTTCGGTGAATGGTGTCATATCTGAACGGCAACTTGGCGCATGTGCTTGCGCATGCGCATGGTTCTTCAGAGACTTCGGGAGAATCGATACACAGCATGCAATGCATGTGACTGGCTGTGTAAACAGACTGCGACCAGTTGAACGTAGTCAGTGTGAGAGGAAGTGTCACAGCGCAATGGTCGCCTGCAAGCGGGGAAACAGGAAGAAGTCCGCAGGAGCCAGATCAGGGGAGTACGGAACGTGTTCAAGAACAATTACCATCTTCTGACCCAGGAATTGGAAAATTTCGGTGAATGCTATCAGAAAACAAACAAAACAAAGATACAAACAAATTTTCTTTATTGCCCTTCAAAATAGTCGCCATCCGCTACAACACACTTTTCACAACGATCGTACAGCTTCTGGAAACTATCAGCAAAGGCCTCCTGTGGAATCGATCGCAGAACGGCTGTCACACGATCTTTGATGGCATTCACGTCTGCAAAACGTTCACTTTTCATGGCCGCCTTCAAGCGGGGAAACAGGAAGAAGTCCGCAGGATCCAGATCAGGGGAGTACGGAGGGTGTTCAAGAACAGTTACCATCTTCTGAGCTAGGAATTGGCGTACACGGATCGCACAGTGTGCGGGGGCATTGTCATGGAGCAGCATCCATTTTCCAGTCCTGTGCAAGTCTGGCCGAACCCGCCGGATACGCTGTAGCAATCGGTTCAAAACGGACTGGTAAAATGCAGCATTAATGGTTTGACCTGCGGGAACAAATTCCTTGTGGATAATGCCGTTGTTGTCGAAGAAGGCGATCAACAGTGTTTTCACCTTGGATTTTTGCGGACGGTTTTTTTTTTTGGTCGCGGGGAAGTCTGTGAACATCATGACATCGATTGCCGTTTTGATTCCGGATCGAACTGGTAGCACCCGGTCTCATCTCCCGTGAAGATGGTTTTCAGAAGCAATGGAGTTAGTTAGTTAGTGGTGTTTAAAAAGGGCGCGTCAGCATCTATGGCTATTTGCGCCCTTATCTAAAATTCTTTACAGAACAGAGACATAACACAATAATCAGAATGGTTAAAAGAACTAGAAAACGTTGTCACGATTAAAACGAGGTACACAAATGCAGTTTCAACAGGGTGAGGCATAAAACATTATAAAAATCTCAGACCTTAACTAGTATTTAAAAAGAGACAATAAAATAACAATACAAATGCTACCATAAATTAACCCAGATGAGACTGAATTATTTTTTGTTAAAAAATACGATTTTTTGTATGAATTATTTAATTGTAATTGATATAACATAACAAAGCTGTTTTTAAATTTTTTACGTTGATAGTATCCGAGATTTTCAGTGTCCTATATATAGGACGTCAGTCATATCCCCATGCAAAAGCATTATATAACATAAGTCGTTTTAGCACAAATATATATATAAATGGTTTAGCTTAACAATACATCAAATTAGCACAAAATTATAATATCACTCACAGACAATAAGATTATTGTATTTTTCGAGAATGTTTATGGTGTGGGATACGTGATAAAACAGTTTACATGTACACCAACATCACACTTCATACATATTATTGTTGTCTTTATGTGACACTGTCTACATCGAGTTTGTTTTTCTTGAGATACCACAAAATGATTACTTCCAGCAAGCCTTGAAACTTTTTGCTAAGTCTTAGATGAGATGGACTACCGCAGTGGTCGTCAGCATTCGCTGAACTGGATAAAGGATAAGTGCAGCAGGATTAGGTAGAGAGCATACCGCCAGCAGCCACAAATGCACCTGCGGTTAAGAGACGATAGCTCGAGAGTGCAGTGAGTTGACGACCGCTGGTCTACCGCTTGACTGTACATGTTGAGCAGTGGATTCGAGAACAGATACGACAAGACGTTTGCGAAATGCAAGATGATCGAATTTTTTCGTTGGAATTTATCTTGCATAGCTGCCATGCATTTTGTTCTGCTACGTCAATGCAGACTGAAGTACCATTTCTTGCTTCTAATAGATGTTTTGTACAGATTGATGTTCTGGTCCACCCATATGTTTGTTGTTCCAATATATGATATTGGGCTATTTCACTGATATTTTCTTCTTCTTCAGATTTCTAAAGTATCTCGAAACTGTGTGCACAGAAATTGAAAAATATAGTATTTCCCTGCTGTATGTCAACTTCTTCCCAATTGAAATTTCTTATTCTTTCTCTTCATCTGTATATCGGTTGCTCAATCACTATATTTCTACCGCTATTCTCACCATCGCCTTTACTATGTTCATCATCACCATTATGACTTTCGTCATCATAATCATCCATTCCCTCTCCTTGTATGTTGAGGGTTACTTCCATCTCAGCTCGCAACTGACTACCAGGCATACTGTCAATTGTAGGGTTATTTTCATCACCAGAATCCTCATCAGTTACATTACCACACGCATATTTTGGTGGTAAAATGGTGATGGAAATGTTATTGCACTTAGGTATAGCAACTTGGTCGTCCTGAATCATTTGTAAGGCTTCATTTAGTGAAAACCCCCTATAATAACATGAGTACCATCAGCCTCACGAAATCTCCCCTTTTATGACTGACTTACTACATGAAGTACGCCTAACTTTACCATGATATGGCATAATACTAAATAAAAATTGAATCTAATTATGAATTATTATATACGAAGTACATCATACGAGTATGCCCTATCAATATCAAAAGCATTATATCTATAGAATGTAATATATACCGACTTCGAGAACAACATGTTCTGCTCCACAGCCATGACTCACACAAATATGTTAACAACAATGACTATGACAGACTGAACATAATAAAAAAATTGGAGGCAATTTATAACACATAAGGATTATGATATCATGATTGCCGACTATGAAAATCTTACATAACAATGTTAAAAAAATAAAATGTCCGGTGTCCTATCTATAGGACGTCAGTCTTATCTGGGTTAATTATCTGGCGTATTTCTAAAATACTCGGATGTAAAAGGTCCGAATGTCAAGTTTGTTAAAAAATTTATATACTAAATAACAAGTGTAACCTCCGGATGTAAAAGGTCCGGAGGATAATTAAAGCGAGTCAATAAAAAAAACTAAATCACCCTGTCAAGTCCAGTACTCGATAAAAATCTCAGGACTGCATTTGTACAATTAAAATCATTTCCAAGAGCGTCACGGAGAGTCGGCCGAATTCCATATTGCTGACGGACACGGTCATACTTTCTACAATGCAATAAAAAATGTTCCACCGTAAGTGGAATATGGCATAGATCACACTCCGGCTGAAGCTCGCAACGTAGCAGATGGCCATGTGTCAGATGACAGTGGCCAATCCTCAACCGGGTGAGTAAAACTTCTTCGTGTCGTGACGCTCTTGTGGACGAATCCCAAACTCGAACAGTATTATTTATTCTTCGTAATTTGTTTTCCTCTTGTGCAGACCATTCTCCTTCCAATTGCCACCATATTCTATATTTCAAATAATTTTGTAAGTCTTGCCACCTCTCGCGCCAATATACCAGAGTGCCATTCGTAGCACCATCTTTGGCTGCAGCATCTGCGGCCTCATTCCCACGAATTCCGACATGGCCAGGAATCCACACTACTCCAATCTCGCAATCAGAGCTTAGGAGTGTGTGGAACAGCTGCTGAGTTCTTAACACAAGGGGATCCTCTAAATAGAGAGACTGCAAAGACTGAATGGCACTTAAAGAGTCGGAGCAGATTAGATATCTGCCCCGAGGTTCTCGAATTAAAAACAGTAAAACTCTGTAAAAGGCGTATAATTCTGCAGTAAAAACACTGGTATATTCGCTCAGTTTATATTAAAATATCTGTCCATTTGCAACGAAGGAGCAACCAACTCAATCATTAACTCGGGATCCGTCAGTAAAAACTAAAGAATAATTTGGAAAACATGATAAAAGTTCACTAAAACGAAGTCAATAAACAAAAGCTGGTGTAAAATTCTTAAAACTTTGGCTCAGGCTTACATCAAACATGGGGCATCGCATAATCCACGGTGGAGTGGTGGTGTATTCTAGTGTGCGAACGGATGGTAGATGGACGTCGAGCTCAGACAGCAGTTCACGGAATCGCACGCCTGCTGGACGAGGTCTCCGTGGATTTTCATTGTATCGGCCGTAAAGAGACGAATGATGGAAAGAGTCGAAAGAATTGTGCTCAGACTGCGAGCGGAGTTTAACCGCATATGAGCACAACAGGACATTACGTCGCCGATACAGTGATGGATCCCCCGCTTCACAATACAGGCTCGCTATCCGACTCGTTCGGAAGGCCCCTGTAGCGAGTCATATCCCATGATGATGGATAGTCTAAGAGACGTAGCTTATATTTATTTGCTGAGCCATAGATAAAACAGCCATAATCCAGCTTTGAACGGATAAGAGCACGCTATAGACGTAAAAGCACTATGCGGTCTGCACCCCAGCGAACCCCTAACAAAAGGCGTAAAATGTTTAAAGATTTTCACAACGCCTTCTCAAATCACGGATATGCGCCTTTATAATCAAAGATAAGGCCCAAAAACCTCGCACTGTCTGTATATTGCAACTCCACTCCATTAAACGCAGTTCAGGATGTGGATTGAGTCCATGATGGTTGTAGAAGTGGACACACTGCGTCTTTTGAGTGGAGAATTTAAAGCCATTGCGAAGAGACCACTCCGATAGCACATTGATGACCAGTTGCAACTGTCGACCGATAGATGGGAGGTATCGGGAACTGTATTATAGACTGAAGTCATCAACGAACAAGAGAGAAGATACTCGGTTACCTACACAGTGGGCAATGCCATTGATCGCAATGCAGAAAAGAAGAACACTTAATATAGACCCCTGCGGAAAGCCATTTTCTTGGAGATGTTCGTTAGAAAGTGTGGTGCCTACTCGATCTCGGAAATATCGCTCTGCCATGAATTTCGCAATAAACGTTGGCAGACTGCCACGAAATCCCCAATCATGCAGGGTTTGCAGAATTCCATAACGCCACGTAGTATCGTAAGCCTTTTCTAGATCAAAGAAGACCGCTACAAGATGTTCCTTCTTGAGAAAAGCATCTCTAATGGCGGTCTCCAGCCGAACAAGATGGTCTGCGGCGGATCTGTGCTTGCGAAAACCACATTGGATATTAGATAATCGGTTTCCCGATTCGAGTACCCACATCAGGCGTTTGCTTATCATCTTTTCCATAACCTTGCATACACAGCTGGTGAGACAGATTGGCCTGTAATTGCCAGGTAAAGAAGGGTCCTTTCCCGGTTTCTGGACTGGAATTACAATGGCAGAACGCCAAGCAGATGAAAATACTCTCTCAGTTCAGATTCTATTGTGCACAGACAGAAGAAAGGATTTTCCAGGTGGTTGAAGATGACGAAGCATGCGGTTATGGATGTTATCAGGGCCAGGGGAGGTGTCAGGGGATGTGTCTAGTGCAGCCTCCAGCTCCTCGGATGTGAACGGTGCATTGTAGTCTTTAGTGTTGTCAGATTGAAAATTTAGGTTTCGTTTTTCTGCAGTATCTTTGATTTTCAGAAATTCCGGTTCATAATTATTTGCGCTGCTTATTTGTGAAAATGTGGTAGCAAATATTTCAGCAATGTCTATTGGACTGGTGGTCGTTACTCCGTTGTTTAGAAGGCCTGGAATTACAGAACTACGTTTCCCCAGTATTCGACGGACTTTGTCCCATATGGTGTCAGCTGGGAAGTTGTGTTTCAATGAACTGACGTAGTTTGTCCAGGACGTCTTCTTAGCATCGCACACAATGCGGCGAGCTTTGGCTCGAAGACGTTTAAACTGGACAAAATATTCTTGGGTCGGATGGCGCTCAAATTGGCGTAAAGCACGTTTGCGGTCACGGATTGCATCTCTGCAGGCATCCGTCCACCATGGGACAGAGAAGCATTTTGGCCTGCAGGACGACCGGGGGATAGATAATTCCGCTGACTTTATAACCGCATTTAGAAAATGGTCTACTACGGAGTCCACACTTTCATGTCCGTTATCATCGAATGATATGGACTCCGAAAATCCGACCCAGTCCGCCTTTTTAAGAAGTTTGGAGATCGAGATTCCGCAGGACGTAAAGCGGACATACGCATTCGAATGGGATAGTGGTCACTATCATGTAGGTCGTGAATCACAGACCATTCGAAATGCGTGGACAAAACTGGGCTACAAATGGAGATGTCTATCATGGAATATGTACCGTGAGCTAAGGAGAGATGTGTTGCTTCCCCTGAATTCAGGGTAACAAGATTTAGACGGGTACATACCTCTGCTAGTTTATTTCCTCTGTCATCATCGGAATTTGAGCCCCATGAATGGTGGGATGCATTGAAATCCCCCACTACCAGATATGGAGCAGGTACATGCACTGTGAAAGTGTGTCTGGGTATATATATATATATATATATATATATATATATATATATATATATATATATATATATACACACACACAGACTATTGAGAACTGGATGGAAGATAGAGTGACTCGAGCGGCTATGCATTGATGTGGGCTGTTAATGTTGATAACAGAAGAAAATATACTTTGGCGGAATAGGAGGGCACAACCTTCGTTGGCACGAATACCGGCAAGGTGATCGTACCGGTGAACGTAGTATCCCGAGATACTTAGGGAGTTTTCGGGCCGAAGGTGTGTCTCCTGGAGACATAAAATAGCAGGGTTTTCATGATAGGTCAATTTCTGTAGTTCTGTATATCTGCTGCGTACACCGTTCACATTCCACTGTACAATATCAGTCATCAAGAGGAGCTATATCATGTTGGTGGCTTAACAGGGGATCTTCTCTTCTTTTCCTTTCTATGGGAAGATGCTTTTGCCTGCGACTGCTTTGTCTTCGACTCTGGCGACTCACTTGCAGTTCGTCGCACTCCTGATCGCTATCTTGATCGAGGACGTGATCGAGAATGTGATCTCGACCTGCCACCTGAACTAGGAGTGCGACGTTCTGGTGTTCTACTAGGCCTACAATCCTTCTCTGCTGTCATAGCAATAATTTTCTTAGGGACGTAAGGCCTGATGTCAAGTCCACAAGTGTCGTCTGACTCAGCAGTCTGAGTAGCGGCGTCTACATATGTCTGGGTTGCGATCTCAATTCGCTTCCCAGGTATGTTTGTAAGAGGTGGCGTTTGTGTGGTGGCATCGATTCCCTCTGTTGCTTTCTGCAGTACAGACGCATATGACTTTTCAGTTGCCTTCTTTTCTTTATCTAAAATACGCTTACGTGCCTCAAAGAAGCTAATATTTTCCCGGACTCGAAGCTCTTGAATCGTCTTTTCCAGCACATACTTTGGGCAGTTTTTAGAATTAGAAGCGTGGTCTCCAGAACAGTTCACACAGTGCTCGGCGCCGGTACATGGGGAATCCCCATGGTCAGCACCGCCGCACTTTGCACAGATGATATTGTTTGTGCAACTTTTTTGCGTATGTCCGAACCGATGGCACCTAAAGCACCGCATAGGGTTCGGTACATACGCACACACAGGGACACGCTCGTAGCCGACAAAGATATGTTCCGGCAAAAGAGACGTCTCAAAGGTCAGAAAGACTGTGATTAGGGGTTCAGTCCGTCCGTCCCGCTTCCGTAGTAAGCGGTAAGCCTTGGACACGGACTGTTCCGCCAGCTCTAGTTGGATCTCTTCATCTGATAGTCCATCTAAAGAATCTGTATGCTCAACTCCTCGCGTGGTGTTGAGCGAGGAGTGACGTTCGACTCTGATGGGGTATGACCCCAGCAATTTTGCTTTCAACAGCGTCTCACTCTATTTTGCAGATGCAGTCTCGACGAGGAGACTACCGTTACGGAGCCGAGTTGCATTTCTGACCTTGCCAACGAGTCCATCGAGCGCACGTCTCACGTAGAATGGACTAGTGTTTTTCATGGTTTTTTCCGTTCCATCCAAGGTGATACTGATGAACTTCGGAGGCGGCACTTTAACTGTTACTCTCTCAGGGTCCAAATCCATTGTATTGTTCGGCATATGACCACCAGTTGCATTGTCTTTTCCTATCTTCTGTTTTTTTGGTTTGTTTCTCTAATGGAGGGGAAGAAGAGCGCGAGGACATTTTGAACTGGCCCCCCCCTACGGAACCGTCGGCGTCAGCCTGCCACCGGGGGGGGGCGGAAGAAAAAGACACCTAAAATTCTTCTCGGTCTGTGCCGGCCGTGGGGACCCCCCCACAGCCCGATCCCAAGCAACCCACTTCACGCAAGTTACCCTTCAAACTGGTCATTACACACCTAATGGCAAGTTTTACACCAGAGGCGTGTTGCAGTTTTATGCCCCTACCACGGGAATAACCGCCCGTGGCTCCCCACTCCACCCTGAATATAAGTGCCAGACAACTCGGCTAACTCCGACCTACCCTCCCAAAGCCGGAGCAATCCGAGACGGCACGCAGCTTCAGGGGACTTGTGGTTGATTACACTGCGACACCCATAAGTCAGCGATAACACGTCGGGGCGATATATTCGCCCCGGCGAGCAGAGTCGGTCACCGGGACATTTAAATCGCCCCGGGCGCCATTGGGGCTCTACGTGAGTGTACTTGACTTCTGGTCCGGGCTCGGCACCTAAACTTGCATGTAGGGGCAGTATGAAAGGTCCACTATTGCTTCATTGCTGGGCGCCCTGTCGGGCCGCACAAGTTGGAAGTCACGCTCGAAACCGTGGGACAGGACCACGGAGATAGGAAAGATCCCCGCTGGTGAGACGGGAGTTGTAAGCCTAAGATACTTAACCTAATAATGTATATAAAAACTAGAAGAGGAAGAAGAATGTAACCTAGCAAGGCAACCTTAACAAATCAATCCCGTCATTATGGCAGACGTGGCAAAACAAACAGCGGGGATGGAGAGGTGAAAATGGCTATGAAGATATGGTGGGCGTTCCGCATGCAATGGTGGCGGCCGGCGAGGAGAAATACAGCGATGAAAAGATGAGAGAATGAAAAGGGCTAGGTGGTGATAAGGCGATTAATGTCCGAAAAGAAAAGCACGATAGCCACCATTGCATCCCCCGGTCACCAACTTGGCGGAACCCACCTCGACCGGAGAAGCAATGCATCCTGGTCACACATGGAAATGAAATCACCAGAAGTTTCCATTCCGTTTTGCTTTCTGCTCGTCTATGAGCTTGTGCGGCACAAATCGGGAGCAGATCTTCCGCTTACCGAAAACATCGCGGACGATGGTGTCCTTGCTAATGTCCAATCCCTCCGCATTCAATCTTAGAGTCAGTCGCCGATCTTGTGCCAGCATTTGTCGCACTTTCTCGATCATTTCTCGGGTTCTGCTTGTCGATGGCCGACCTGAACGTGGCTCATCCTCAATTGTTTCCTTCCCTTCACGGAAGCGTTTAAACCATTCGTAAACACATTTTCTGCTCACGGCTTCCCTCCCGTACACTTGCACCATCATTACATGTGTCTCCGTTGCAGTCTTCCCCAATTTGTAGCAGAACTTGATGTTTACACGTTGCTCCATTGCGCTGTGACACTTCCTCTCACACTGACTACGTTCAACTGGTCGCAGTCTGTTTACACTGCCAGTCACATGCATTGCATGCTGTGTATCGATTCTCCCGAAGTATCTGAAGAACCATGCGCATGCGCAAGCACATGCGCCAAGTTGCCATTCAGATATGACACCATTCACCGAACTTTTTAGACACACTACGTATAATGCTCTTGATGTATGATTTGATACTATTAATGAACTGTTACTGTATTAACTATTAATTACATCGTTACTGTATCAATTCAATAATTTATAATATGTTTTTAATAATAAGTAATGTTTATGTTTAACCGTTATTGTTCCCTAATCTTCTTTATCGACTTGAGTAAAAACAACTTCAATATTTGGCATTATATGTGACTCATAATTGGGGGGTTCACAACCAGAGTGGACCAAGTCCATCTGGAATACTTCTGAGATATTGAGTCTCAAAGTTCCTGGCTCCCGCTTAGCAATCTTCACCTTTCATAGGAAATGTAGTCCTCTGTGGAGTAACAAATGAATTATAGACTTTGTTTGTAACGGCAATGAATAAATCTAAGTTATCTTCATCCGAGATTGTATTAATCCACAAACCGACCAAAAGTGGACTTGGTCGACTTTGGTTGTGAGCCCCCCAATTGTGAGAAAAGGTTCTTGTCCAATATAGGGTAAAAGGGAGTGACAGGACCACTAAATGGAAAATTGTCTGGAATGCGAACCTGTTAATTTACCAGTTTCAACTATACTCTAGTTATGCAGCCTGTTTCTTCCTCTATCTCTCATAAGAATAAGATAAGAATAAGAAATAGCCACGAAATCTCGTGAAGGGAAAGGGCCTCCTGACTATGCAGAGTAGCTTGTCAAACAGTTCCCGGTTAGCCACTCCGGGAATCATGGTCACGTTTATAATGTAATAGTTTGGGATGCCGTCTGGGTTAACACTGAAGGTCCACTGTTCACTAGTCTCTGAATGGGTTGTGATAAGTTTCCATTGCTGTCGGTCTTTCGGTGTTCTTGACCATAGATAGCCGAATCTTGATCTAAGTTCGTCTGCCCACCTTGTCTTCTGTCTTTCAGCGTTGTGTTTGCCAATCGTATCACTCATATTAAACTTAAATTCGTTGCTTTCAAATATTAAATGCTGTTTTGAATGAAGTCGACATATTGCATGGTCTATTCGACCGACGCCTTGCGGGTGAATAGGTCCACATAGATGGGTGAAAGGGACCACTTTGAGGAATGTGGAATTATGATAAAACACGCTCAATTTATACCAATCAGACATATTTAATATTTTTATAACTTGTTTAATTAAGTTTACAATAATTAACATTATTACAAACACTAGGTGTGACAAGTAGAAGAAACAAAACAATTGACGCGTAAAAATAATATATTTAAAATTCTACAAAATTTAAGACGTTCTTCAAGAACTTGAAATATCTTACATTTTGGATTGCATCTATAGTTACAGAACTAACTGGCAGCAACAAGTTCACCGCATGGAAAGGACTCGCATTCCTCGTCACTTTTCTACCTACTGTCCAAGAGAGAAGAGAATACTAGTAAGACCTTTAAAGAGATGGCTTGAGATCATAGGCCCAATACTTGTTATGTTTCGAGACTTGGATCTGCTCTCGTCTTTAGTTCTTTTCGTCATACGGACACTTCTTAGTTTTTTTTTTGTTTTTTTTTTTTTTTTTTAGTAATTTCCATGAGGTTAGCGGAGGCAAGGATTTAAGCCTGAAACTCTTTAATACTAATCCAGTACGTTAACCGCTAGACCACCGAATAGTTAGCTGACTGGACTAATGTTTAACCACCTCAAAATAAAAATAACAAGAACTATCAATATCATGAAAAACATCTGAATAGGAGAGTAGATCCAATTTCCGAAACATCGTGTATTTCTAATATATCAAACAATGAACAATGTCCGAAAAAGTCTAATCATTGATCATACATTGTCACAGACCTGATGACTTTTAGAGATTCTTTAGTAATATTTATAGGCCTTCTTAATTATTTTATTTTCTCAGAGCGGGCCGATTTACCATAAATGGTTTACTGACTTAGTTCAACAGTTGCCAGCAGTGACTCATGAGGCAGACGTCCATTCACCACCCAAACAAAAATCTCTGTATTAGATTTACTTAGTATCTCACACAGGACAAGATTCTAAACAGTATTCACACTATACAACAATAAGAATATTGTGGAGTATTTTAAAAACAGTTGTATTTATCTCAACCAACTCCTTCCTCCTGCAAAATGAATTTTTTTTTTAGAAAGAAAGAAAGACTACTTCTGCGCGATTCTAGTTCTATAAGCTTTTCAGAGATTATGAAGTAGCTTATGAGATGGTGTACCTTACAAACTAGTGTCGATCGCTCTGATAATAAATATTTTCTAAAGTTGGCCCGATTCTCCCGCTGGGCCTATTCGTATCACACATAGGTT